>NC_090444.1:647338199-647645804 GCF_031143425.1 Pleurodeles waltl | reverse complement strand
ATTCTCGGGGGAAATAGAATCAGCAGAATATTTAAAGCAGTTTCCCAATCTAGGTCCCCAAAAGTAGGAAGGGATAAGTTGGGGAATTTGCAATTTAAATCTCCCATTATTAGTAACTCATCTACACTTTCATGTGGATTAGAGCAGATTACTAATATTTGATTTAGGATAGACAACAAAACTCTATCAAATTCCTTATCTGGGGGCATATAAGCATTAACTGTCAACAGGGAGGTTTTTCTACCATTCTCTAAAATCGGATACACGCTCACAATCTGAAAGAAGTTTGAGGAGATGGACTACGTAACATATTCCCATTTAAATTTATTATTCAATAACATGTCAATTCATCCTTTTGCTCCTCCTTTTGCTCGCCCTTTCTTAGATGGCTGTGCCTTTAGACTTAAAACCAGATACCCAGGATAGGTGAAGTCTGCTACTCTCCAGGCCTCCTGAATGCAGATTGCGTCCACTTGAAGTGAACAAATAAGATCTAATTTCTCTGAAATGTTCCCTAAGCCAGCTGCATTCTGGGAGACCACGGAGAAACTCTTGTTAGTAACAGGGATGTGAGGAAGTACCCTTCACCAGGGTGCAGTTTAGAGTGCTATGCAAAGCTCCTGCCAGCCAACTCCAGTTTTCCTTTGTGGTGCCTGTGCAACATGGTGAGGCATTCTCCAAAATCTTTACCACTCTTTCACATGAGCAATGGAAATTTTTACTTTTTCCCGGGCGGGAGTATTATAAGCAGGGCTTGAATGCAGATTGGTGCTGATCACATGATGGGTAAAATGGGGCTATATCTGATTACGTGAAGCTTCCTTACCCCATATTGGAACCACATCTATACCTCTGCGCTGTAACTGCTCACAATGGACTAAAATCAAATTTAAAACAGTTTTAGAAAACAACCAGGCGTTTGTCTTTACCATTCCTATACTATGTTTAAGGTAAACGCGGGAAATATCACAACTGTCAATAAACTTTAACTCAGCAATATCTGAGAGGCATGCAATTAAAATGGAGTGATTTAAGATCACATTTGAATCAAATGAAGGGGAAACCTAAGACATTCTGGAGTCTCTACCTAGAGATACTTCCTCCATTTTATATTCATCCCCTCCTTTATAGGGATCAGAAATACAATTTACTGCCGCTATATTTGCATTTACATTGCAGATGGAGATATCTCGTGATTTTAAAAAGGGAAACAGACTCCTAGAGTCAGGAGCGGGAGACTGTTGCACCTCCAAGGGAGTTATAGAGTCTTGTTGACCCCGTGGAATTGAGGCGCTAGCCGAGCTCACTGCCTTGGGACTCTCCATCCTCAGAGTCAATTCACGTTCTTCTTGCTGGGATGAGGACCCATTTTGGCCCTTGACCTCGAACTTAACCCTTCTTGGGTTCTTTTTTAGAAATTCTCCTTTTCCTCAGTTTTTCCACTTTACTATAATTTGTTTTTCCTTTTTTTCCTGAGGACTTCTTGCTTGAGGCTTTTTCATCCAGGATCCCCTCATGTTCCACTGACAGTGAATCAGGGTATATTTTAGGCAAAAAGATAGGATAGGGGGCCACTGGGGGAATAGCCTCATCTTTTTTCAAAGCAGGTTCATAGTCAATGGGGGCCAAGTTACTCGCAGGAAAAAGGACTAGAAAATAGATTTCTTGGGTGGAGGGATCTTGGGTGTTTGAAGGATTCCAGTGAATTTGCGGCTGTCCCACCTGTGTACCCTGCTTAGAGAAAGGAAGCCGAGTAGGAAAATTCATAGGCACCCAAGGGGCCGTAGAGCACAAAACAGTTGTAAATCTTGTCACCCAGACGATTGCAGATCAACCTGAACAGCCCTACCTGATTTGATCTAACAAGGTTTTCAGTATGGATAATAATAAGTCTTGTGTATGATCAGAATTAGTAAATGATTTTTCGAGGAGAACCAAGATAGAAGACAATATTCTTTTGAGACATTTGAAAGACTCAGAGAATATTATGTTTTGCTCTGGGGGACCACTCGGTAGATTCAAAGAGCACATGAGATCTGGCGTCTGAGAATATATTTGAGGGGAAAGAGAGAGGTCAGAGGGAGTGCTACTAAACAGCCTTAGACGTGGTGTAATGGGACCGAGGTTACTGTCCAGGTGAGTCTTTAGATGACTATCGGGAGAGATTCTTTTTCCTTGAGCGTAATCCAAGTCAATATCTGGGAGAGTAAAATCTTCTATTCCCGTTCTAATTCCACCCTCACCCATCACATTCACTGTCAAAAACGTTTGATTTTCCTGGGGTAGTATTTGAATCTCCAAAACCCCCCTCAAAGAGGAAGAGGGTGCCTCCTTCTCTCTATCAATAGCACTGTTGACTCCTGGATCAGTACAATCATTAGGAGATAATTCTTCAAGTGAGTCCTTTTGAACAACGGACAGGATGGCATTTATACTTTTTGTGTTCAGGTGAGGAATGCTCTTATTCCTTAAGGGATTTGACTTGGTCTTTTTACATGCACGACTAAGAAAAGTCCTGCTCCTTCAAAAGTGTTTAGCCGTCATCCTTATGATAGACTGTGGCCCTTGACTGAATACAGCTGAACACTGCTGCTTTACCATCTAGAGCAGAGGTCTTCAAACTGGGGGGCGGGCCCCCGTAGGGGGGCCTCAAGTGGTCCCAGGGGGGGCACCAGACTTTGGTCAAAGGAAGCATTATACAGATAACAGGCTTTTGTTTTAAGCAGAGGCATGGTTTGCATTTTTAAAAAGAAACAGTACTTGACTGCAATGTTTAAATAGGTCTAGACATATTTAAACATTGCCATCTTTATAACACAAATGTGAAAAATTCTGAGGGGGGCGCAATGATTTTTATTTTTCAGCTGGGGGGAGCAGCATTAAAAAGTTTGGGGACCACTGATCTAGAGGGACGGATACATGTATAAGTCTAAGGAAAGCGCAAGATCACAGACTCTAGACGGGGGGCTGGAATTGAAACAAAGGCTGGGCAAGCTCAAACAATGACAGACAGCAGGTGTATGGGTCACTTTTCCACACCCCTCTCTGTCTCCTGTGTCTCTCCCCTTCACTCTTCTCCTTCTTCCTTCCTCTTTCCTCCTTCCTTCCTTAAGCACCAAACAGAGTCTAGGCAATGACTTTGCCCCAGAAGGGAGAACTAGGGACAACTAGGCACTACAGGGATTTTATTTTCCTCTTTCCTTTAGACACTAGCAAGTTTTCTTCTCCAGCCCTCTCCAGCCCTCACGCTTCCTCCGTCCCACTCCACAGAAAGAGTCAGGATGCTGGACCGGGGAACAGAGCCAAACTACACCAAAAGGCAGTATGGTTCAGAGTGGTGACCAGTGGCTATAGTGACTATAGAAATGTCTATAGCGAGGGCAAGTGGCACTGCAACACCTGGTTCCGCACCACTCCCCTGCCTGACCTCACCTCTCCTCTCGACCGGCTCCCTCTGCTCTTCTCTGCACTTCACGGTGTTGCTCGTCTCTCAGAGAGACCTACCTTTCTGGTAGTGCATGAGTACCGATGTCCTCCTTTGCGGCCTCTGACCGCCATCCGTTGACTACGGGTGAAGAGGGGAGAGGCCTCACTTCTTGCTTCCCCTGTTCTCCTCCTCCTCCTTTCCTTCAGCGGTTGTTGGCCCCGGTAATGCACCTCAGTGTCTCAGCGTCTCTCGACGGTGACTACTGGAAAAGAGGGGAGATGCCTCACTTCTTGCTTCCCTTCTTCTCCTCCTCATCCTTTCCTGAAGCGGTTCTCAGCTACGGTGATGCACCTCAGCGCCTCTGTGTCTCCGTGTCTCTCGATGGCGGCGGTGCGCTCCTCTTCGCCTTACCGCACCTGCCTGCCGATCTCCACGGTGCGCTGGAGAGTGCACTGACGTGTACTGACGTGTACCGTCACAACTCCCCTGGCTCTTTCCGACGTTGCCAATCCTAGATCCGAGTAAAAGCCACCAAGCTACCAGCCCTAATAATCTGGCCCCATTCATTTATACCTGCTTCTATCAAAGGTCTTGCCATACTGTCCTGCATAGAATTCAGGATTTGGGGTGAATTCCAAATTGGTGCAAACTCACTATAATATAGTATCCCCAGTGTTGGTCTGATCTGGAACCAGAGTTTGCAGGCTGCATTAGGCTCATTAGTCTTACCCTATTGAAGCTCCTGTGGTGACCAAATAAATAGAGAAAATGAGAACTTTAATATGGCATACTGAGCAACATAGCTTTCAATATGTGAGCACTTTGCTGGGTTTCTCCTTTCTACATTGTTATATTTTTTGTTGAAAGGCCCAACAGTAAAAACAAAAATCTGGAGCTGCTGTACCGCCCTTCAGAGTGTTTTCCAGGCGATCATCACACCTTTGGATAACCAAATAAAGCTACTGACTTCACCCTTCAGTTTCATAAAACATTCTCTCCTAAAGGTTAATGGAACTGTATTAAAACAAGATACATTTTGGGAGTATTACCATCTTTATAATGTTTGTTCTTCCTAGAATTGTTAGCGGAAGACTGATCCATGATCTCAACTGCTTTTTAGTTTCTGCCATTGCTTTGTCAAAATTAATTTGCACCATTTTGTCTAGCTCTTGAACCACTTGGATCTTACGTTCTTAGCCAGACGGCTATAGCTTTGGGTGTTCCATTCCATGATTTTGGTTTTCTGTTGGTTCACCAGCTAGCTGGAGATCTCTCCAAACTCCTCCAACATTTGTAAAATGGCCGATTATGAACTCACTAGATCTTTAGTGTATATCATTAGATCATCTGCGTAAAGAGCAACCTTATTTACCCAACCATTGCATTTAAACAGTGTTATGCTAGAGTTAGCTCTTAGTCTCCTTGCTAGGGGCTTGATGTATAGATTGAAAAGCAGTGGAGATGAGGGGCATCCTTGTTACGTTCCTCTCTGTATTACAAACTGTTTAGTCAATTTCCCATTCACAACTATTCCTGCAATCTCTTCCTTGCAAATTAGCAGAATTGCTTTTAAGAATGCTTCTCCTAATTCAAGTTGTTTGAATACACCATGCAAGAAAGGCCAGCTCAGTCTGCTGCAGGCCTTAGCAGCATCAAAACGTAATATTCACAGTGGTGTTCCCCTTTCAGCTGCCATGTCTATTGCTCCCACCAGCTGATGTGTCAATTTGTATAACTGCCATCCAGTGATAAAGCCTTTTTGATTTTCCTGGACTAGATCTTCAGTCACCTTTTCTAACCTAGCTAGTATGTGAGTGTAGATCAAACAATCACAATTCAGCAGTGATATTGGCCTAAATGATTTGCAAAGTTTGAGGTTCTTATTAGGCTTTAACAATATGCTAATTGTAGCTTCATCCCAAGATTGTGGTGTGGTTTGGCCTCCTTCAAAAACATCCATTAGTATAATACCGGGGTTAGTTAGTCTGCCAGTACTATATACAACTTGTTTGATAAGCCATCTGAACCAGATGCTTTCCCTTTTTAAGTTCTTTTATTGACTCCTTCACCTCCTCCAGATTTTTCCTTTGATTCAATTTCTGTCTTAGATCTGGCCCTAATTTTAGAAGTGACTTTAATCCATGTCTGCCTTTTGTCTCCAAATATCATCGAGAATCTGGAGGGCGTGGCCAGCAAGAAGGCAGACTTGATGCTCCAGTCAGCGCTCCTGCCAGCAAAAGAAGGATTCCTGGGTAATCCACCCTCATCTGACCTGTTTCCCCCCTGCATGTCCTGTGCAGGGGTTGTGGTACAAGATAATACTCTGCTATGTCAGCAAAATCAATTGATTTGTGCTGCGGAGAGTGACCGGGTCGGCTGGTCCCATTCTACCATAGCCCTCTGGATGTGCTGCAGTTCAGTGATCCCGCAAAGATGGGAGAGACACGTCCCACTTGACGCCAGATGTGGCTCCGGGTAAATGGAAACAGAGGACAACGGAGAGGCCAAGGCACTGAAAAACTGTCTGGCGGTGGCCCGGGGGCACTGAAAAAAGTGGAGTGTGCGCCCCGTTGTGCACGCTCCCGTTGCACTGTTGTTGACTTTGTTGACCGGTCAATTATAGGGACCGGGACGATATCCTGCGACATGCAAAGCGAAAGCGGCAACTGCAATTTGAGGGAAAACCAGTTTCAGTTTTTCCTGATCATAGACATTGGGGGTCATTACAACATTGGTGGTAAAAGCTGCTTACCGCCGTACAGAAGACCGCCAACACACCGCCATGGCCACGGAATTCCGCCATGGTCATTATGACCCACAGCTCGGAATCCGACAAAATCCACACAAGTCTGCTACACCAAAGGTCAGTGATAAACTGGCGATAACAAAACCTCCACCGTCACGCCAACATTAATACGCCCACACTATCACTATCCATGAATCCACGCAGCGGTCTTTCAACCGCGGTATTCCATTGGGGGTACACACCGCCGCGCTCAAAATACACACACATTTCCAAAACACTACCACATTGGACAATTCAAAATACACACACCTGATGCACATACACACACCACTCCCACACACCCAATACAATATAAAACACACACCCACATCACCCACAAATCCTTACGACCACAATTGCGACAGAAGGCCAGAGAGAGACACCACCTAAAAGAACAATAGTATCCACAGGCACCCTACACCATCACTCACACAACATCCACGTACCTCACACAACACACCTCTAAATATCACCCCACACATCACAACACACACCACCCCACACATCACCCACACCACCCCATGGCCCCGCAAAGACACCCCAGGTTCTCTGAGGAGGAGCTCAGGGTCATGGTGGAGGAAATCATCCGGGTAGAGCCACAGCTATTCGGATCACAGGTGCAGCACACCACCATAGCTAGGAAGATGGAGCTATGGCGCAGAATCGTGGACAGGGTCAACGCAGTGGGACAGCATCTAAGAACTAGGGATGACATCAGGAAGAGGTGGAACGACCTACGGGGAAGGTGCGTTCCGTGGTCTCAAGACACCACATTGCGGTACTGAGGACTGGCGGCGGACCCCCACCTCCTCCCCCACAACTAACAACATGGGAGGAGCAGTTCATGGCTATACTGCATCCTGAGGGCCTCGCAGGAGTAGCTGGAGGAATGGACTCTGGTAAGTCAAATCTTTCATTACTTTTTCCCCCACACACCTGCATGCTATCACATACCCCCACCCTCGCCCTCACCCCCATCACTCCAACTCCTCACGTATGTCCCAATATCACAAACCACACATCCCAAACATAAGCCCTGCATGTAACACCAAAGCATGGACACCCATTACCAAAGCATGTCCACTGCCCATACACCCCCCTAAACCATTATCACACAAGGTCCTACACAGGAATGCAAGAACTGGGGTACAGGGTCACCCACCCATTGCACACCATGGCACACACCGATGCAATAATTATGCCTTTACACCCCTGCAGGACCCCTACCCAACGTCACCGGACAGGAGGGTCCAGACATGTCCACTCCACCCAGAGAAGAGGCCCACAGTGATGACAGCAGCTCTGTCCAACTGGATCTAGATGACCAGCCCGGCCCATCTGGGAGCTCGGGACAGTCAGTTCTCCTCACACTGGCACAAGCCACCACAGAGCCTCCCCCCTCTGGAAATACCAGCACAGCACCCACCCAGCAGGCCTATACCTCTGTCCAAAGGACAGTGTGTCCACCATTACAGGGAACCCAGGCTAACCCACCACCCCAACAACACCAGGGTTCAGGGGACAGAGGCCCAGGGAAGCAGGGGAACTGGGAGGGCTGCTGTGCGACAGGGGGAGGACAGGCCCAGGGAACCCACTCTCCATGAGGCCCTGTCCAACATCATGGGAGCCTACCACCATTCCCAGGAGATGATGGCAACGGTACTGGGCAAGTTTCAGGAGACCCAGCGGCTGCAGGAGGAACAGTATTTGGGGTTTAGGGAGGAACTCAAATCTATCAATTCCACCCTGGGCACCATTGTAGGGGTGCTGAAGGAACTCGTCAACACCAGGAGGGACACTGTGGCACAACAAGGGGCCCCTGACACTGGCCTGGATTATGAACTGCCCACCACCTCGAAGGTCCTTTCTATAATCCTCCTAGTTCGACCATGTGCCTCACTGTAGCGTTCCTCTGCCCGTGTCCTGGCATTCCTCACTAGGGTCAGTAGCCATGACAGGTTGGGGTAACCAGAGTCACCTGCAAATATCAAGGGACAACTGTTAGACACACACTAACTCTTAGGGACATCCCCAGACCCAGACACCTAGACACACTGTATTGGGTCCATGTCCTCACCTAATAGCCGCACATGGTGCCTCTGGAGTTGCCCCATCACATAAGGGATGCTGCTATTCCTCAGAATGGAAGCGTCATGCACTGAGCCAGGAAATTTGGCATTCACATGGGAGATGTACTGGTCTGCCAAACACACCATCTGCACATTCATCAAATGGTAACTCTTCCGGTTTCTGTACACCTGTTCACTCTTGAGGAGGGGACCAAGGCCACATGTATCCCATCAATGGCACCCATGATGTTGGGGATATGTCCCAGGGCATAGAAGTCACCTTTCACTGTAGGCAAATCCTCCACCTGAGGGAAAACGATGTAGCTCCGCATGTGTTTCAGCAGGGCAGACAACACTCTGGACAACACGTTGGAAAACATAGGCTGGGACATCCCTGATGCAATGGCCACTGTTGTTTGAAAAGACCCACTTGCCAGGAAATGGAGTACTGACAGCACCTGCACTAGAGGGGGATTCCTGTGGGATGGCGGATTGCTGACATCAGGTCTGGCTCCAACTGGGCACACAGTTTCTGGATTGTGGCACGATCAAATCTGTAGGTGATGATCACATGTCGCTCCTCCATTGTCGACAGGTCCACCAGCGGTCTGTACACCAGAGGATGCCGCCATCTCCTCACCTGCCCCAGCGGACGTGCTCTATGGAGGAGAACAGTGAGCAGAGAGTCAACCAACACTGAGGAATGTAAACACAACTTTATAATATAAAATTTTCAAAATCGACATATGGCTGTCTTAGTGTACAATCAAGGCCTATATGTGTGTGACGCATTTAAAAAAAATGCCATGTGGTCCCCTGAAATGGCGGCTGCCTGACCTGTAAGGTGGGACAAGGGGATATGAGGTAATTGCGCTGGCATTGTACACCGTCGCGGTAGGCGGTCGAAGACTTCGGCGCAAACCTGCATTGGTCAACATTGGACCCTATGGGTCCCAGGAGCCAATAACGATGTACACCGATGGTGACGGTACGCACCGCCGTGGACGTGACCGCCATTTTCTCTCTGTTCAATCACTTGATACCTGATCTTCGACAGGAGAGGACCTACACTGCAAGTGCTGCTGTGACCTCAGTCTGGAAGAGACAATGGCTTGTGTGTCTGGGAAAAGGGCCCCTGCCTTCAGCACGGAGGAGTTGGAGAAACTAGTGGATGGGGTCCTCCCCCAGTACACAGTACTCTACAGTCCTCCAGACAAACAGGTGAGTACACTCTGAGCATGCTGTATGGGCAATGGCTTTTTGGGTGGTGTGGATGAAAAATGGGGGGGAGAATAAGGCGTGCTTGAAACGACAGTGAGTGCATGTGCGACATGGCAAGGGTAGGGATGCGGGCCAATGACTGTGACGGTGCGGGCGCTTATATCTTCTCCTTTTCCCCTGTACTATTCGTGTAGGTCAGCGCCCACCAGAAGAAGGATATTTGGAGTGCCATCGCCAAGGAAGTCCGGGCCCTGGGGGTCTACCACAGACGGAGCACCCACTGCCAGAAAAGATGGGAGGACATTCGCCGCTGGAGCAAGAAGACGGCGGAGGCACAGCTGTGGATGGCCTCCCAACGTGGGAGGGGTGCCCGTTGCACCATGACCCCCCCTGATGTTCCGGATCCTGGCGGTGGCGTACCCGAAGTTGGATGGGCGCTTGAGGGCATCACAGCAGCCACAAGGGGGTGAGTACACTCTCATTTAGCTGATTCAGCACGCAGTGGAGGTGTCTGGGCGGGGGAGGTGGGCTGTGGGTTCCCCTGGGCCAGGGCAAGTGTAGTAGGCAGGGCCCCTTCTTAAGGCAGGTCCTGTGGCACCCCACCCCACCTGTGTACAGAGCCAACTACACCTAGTCAGGCTCCTGTGACATCCATGTGTGCAGCAATTCGGCATAGCCTTGTAAACCATGTCCCTGGGATTGATTAGGGAACTCCAAGTGCAGGGCGTAGTGCAGGGGGCTTCTGTGTCTGTAGTGTCCACCAACGGTAGCGATATTGCATGCATTCAACATGTCTTTCTTCTGTCCCCCCCACCTTTTTGTGGTCTCCCTGTGCTTGTGTGCATTAGAATCATCAGGCGGAGAAGCAGTGGCACCGGAGTAGGACGGAGCTGCATCCCACATGGCCCTGGAGGGTGAGACAACGGAGTCAGAAGCCACCAGTGGGACGGAGGGCGAAGGGAGCCCCACGACGGGGACAGGAGCTAAGACCAGCGATACAGACTCTTCCTTTGATGTGAGCTCCCTTGCGGTAGCAGGTCCCTCTGTGCCCCCCGCATCTACAGGTACAGCCGCCACTCCCCCTACCAGCACCGCCCTCCCAGCAGCCCCTCAGCATTTGCCCCGCGGCCGCTCACCTAGGAGGGCGGGCATCTCCTTTGCCCCAGGCACCTCAGCCCTTGCCCCTGTCACCCCTGCTGCCCTCAGTGAGGAGGCCATTGACCTCCTCAGGTCCCTCACTGTTGGGCAGGCTACCATTTTGAATGCCATCCAGGGTGTAGAGAGGCAGTTGCAACAAACCAATGCATACCTGGAGGGCATTCATTCTGGTCAGGCAGCCCATCAGCAAGCTTTTCAGATTCTGGCCTCTGCACTGATGGCAGCCATTGTCCCTGTCTCTAGCCTCCCCTCTCCAACTTCCTTCACCCAGACCCAAACCCCTGTACCTCAGCCTATCCGAAGCACACCCTCAGACCAGCATGCACACACCTCAACACACAAGGGAAGCTCAGGCAAACATAAGCCCCACACATCCCACAGGCACTCACGCAAGCATCATACACATGCAGACATACCAACAGCCACTGCCTCCACTGTGTCCCCCTCCTCCTCGTCTCCCTCCGCCCTCCCAGTCTCGTTTCCACTCACACCTGCATGCACTACATCGTCAGCCACTACCTCCATCACCAGCACACCCACCACCACACCCCACTCACGTGCAGTCACCACCCCCACTACCATTCACACATGCCCTGTGTCCTCTCCCAGTGTGTCTGTGAGCCCACCTCCCAAGGTACACAAACACAGCCACACACCCACCCAACAGCCATCCACCTCACGACAGCCTCCAGCCCATGCACCTTCACCCAAAGTCACCAAACGTACACCTCCTACAACCACTACCTCTGCCTCCGCTCCCAAACCCCCTCCATCTACCCGTCCCAGTGTGTCCCAAAAACTTTTCCTGTCCAACGTTGACCTCTTCCCCTCACCTCTCCCACCCCTTCAGTCTCCTAGGGCCCGCTTCTCCAGGTCCCAACCCAGCGCCTCAGCCACAACATCAGCGGGAGCAGTGGTGCCTGTAGTGACCGGCTCCTGGAGTGCGCCAGGCAGCAGGGCAGCCAGTGTGCCAAGGAGCCAGAGCACGGACAGTCCCCCACCTCAAAAACACCAAAAGTCGGCCAGTGCCCGGCGGAAGAGAGGAAAAAATTATTCAAACAAAGCCGCTCCCAGGGGTACAGGTGGGAGTGTGGATCCAGCTGGGCCACCATCCAAGGTGGGGAAGGGGCACAATAAAACTGGCAAGTCTGGGAAAACCTGCACGGCGGACAAGACCGCCACCAGCACCGCTGCCAAGGACACCGCCGCCACCAGCACTGCTGAGCAGGACACTGCCGCCACCAGCACCGCTGCCAAGGACACCGCCGCCACCAGCACCGCTGAACAGGACACCGCCACCACCAGCACCGCTGCCAAGGACACCGCCGCCACCAGCACCGCTGCCAAGGACACCACCGCCACTAGCACCGCTGAACAGGACACTGCCGCCACCAGCACCGCTGAACAGGACACAGCCGCCACCAGCACCGCAGGCCACTGAGCGCCAAAGATTCCGATGCTACTGAGGCCGCCACGAGCAGGATGAAGCATTCTGGGCACAAAGCCCCCTCCGGAACAAGTGGAGTATCACATCCACTACCTCTGTCCTTGGCAGGATGAAGCACTCTGGGCACAAAGACCCCTCCAGAACCAGTGGAGAATGACATCCACTACCTTTGTCCTTGGCAGGATGAAGCACTCTGGGCACAAAGCCCCCTCCAGAACCAGTGGAGAATGACATCCACTACCTTTGTCCTTGGCAGGATGAAGCACTCTGGGCACAAAGCCCCCCCAGAACCTGTGGAGAGATACATCCACTATCTCTGTCCTTGGCTGGATGAAGCAATCTGGGCACAAAGCCCCCTCCAGAACCAGTGGAGTATCACATCCACTACCTCTGTCCTTGGCAGGATGAAGCACTCTGGGCACAAAGCCCCCTCCAGAACCAGTGGAGAATCACATCGACTTGAGAGACTGTGGCTTTGCACTCCCCAGGATGCAGCAGTGGGCAAACCACCCACTGTAGATACTTAGGAGACTGTGGCTTTGCACTCCCCAGGATGCAGCAGTGGGCAACCCACCCACTGTAGAGACTTGAGAGTCTGTGGCTTTGCACTGCCCAGGATACATCAATGGGCATGGAGCCCCATCGCAGATCTGGCGTCGTGCACTCATCCGGCTGAGGTGCCCCCCCTTCCCTTCCCCCTGAGGTGCCTGTTTTATTTCTATCTGATGTCCAAGCAGTGTTCTCTCCGTCTTGTTCGGGTATTGAGTGTGGGCCTCGCCCACGCATTTTGGGCCCAGTGGTCCACGGACTATGATGGTGGAATCCCTTGGACTTGTATTCTTGGTGTATATATTTGTTTATAGTGTGAATATCTTTATATATGTATATGTTTTTGATTCATGTCTTTGAATATATTACAATCATTTGACTCATTTCCTTTTGTCCTTGCATTCTTCCAAGGGGGTTGGGGGTGTAACTGTAATGTATCATGATGTATTAGTGTTTGTGTTGTAGTGGGTGAGGGTGGGGGGGGTGTTGCGCGTGAGTGTCACTCTTTTTTCCCTCCCCCCTCCCCTGTGTCATAGGTGCAGTACTCACCGTGGTCTTCGTCGCTGGCGTTCGTGCTCCTGGTAGAGGAGCAGGAAGACAAAGGCTGGTAGAATCTGAAGTTCTGGTTCCATGGCGTCCTGGTTCCTCGTGGGGTGTGTAGAGGTGAGCGTTTTCCCTTCCAAGTCCTGTTTCCGCCGTGTTTTTGTTCGCAGTGAATCCGCCCCGGAAAAGGTGGTAGATTGGACTGTTGTAATTCTGTGGGCGGTACATTGTCCTTCGCCTGTCTGTTGGCGGTTACCGCCGTGGTGTTTGTTTGTACCGCCTTGGCGGTCGGAGTGTTAAAGTGGCTGTCTATGCTAGCGGTTTCCGCCACGGTTGTGATTCCACATTTTTTCCGCAAGCCTGTTGGCGGTTTTACCGCCGCTTTAACACCGACTGCCAGGGTTGTAATGACCACCATAATGTCCAAAACCAGCGGAAAACCTACTTGAATGTGAAAGGGCGACTGCAAGCTGTGAATTTGAGATGCAGCCTTATGTTCCAGGTGAAATTAAAAGTGGTGCACGAGGGCAAAGTAAATTTCTTCTTCAGTTCCAGTGAGGTAAGTGATTGGGTAGACATGCTGCCAGGGGCCTCTGGACGGGGGTCCGCGCACAAGGATCTGGTGACCCAAGGTGGGTCGAGACAGTCAAGCAGACCCAGTAAGTGGGACAAATGGGAGAAAGACCAGAGAGCATCTTGACTGTTAGGTTGTATTGTGGTAGGACCGGACAGAACCCTCATGACAGCTGCAGTGATGATGGACCATAGTGCCTCCTTTCAGGAGCAGCAGAGTCACCCGGGATTGGGCACAGACACTACAAAGGATGGGATGAACTACAGAATGTGTTGTAATCTTGGTCCATGTCAGATGCTTGCAGCTGAAATAACTAACTGTGTTGAAGTAATGAGCAGGGACTGTGGGTCCATTTCTATCCTCCATGACTACTGAAACAATGCTATGTTTAAAATGAAGAGGGGCAGACTTTTTTGTGAAACATGGGTTATTCATCTTCATGAGGGGGAGGCTACCATTGAGGGACATTTACAGACTGTAATACTGTTTACGTCTACATGCTGAAAGGACCAGGAGGGGCCTAGTTGTTGTGGGGGCTGCTTGAGTGCTTCAGTCTCATGGTGCCTATAATTTACTGACCTCTAACAAAGCGTTGAGAATCTTTAAGTTCAGATTGCTGATTTAGGGGATTGTAATACTAGAGGGCAGGGATCGGTGGGTTATCCATGTTCACGCCCAGCTTCACCACAGACTGGGCGAGACGGCTTCACTGCCCATGAGGAGTGGGGCATTGGGAAGTTGTTATGGTTTGTTCCGTTCACAGTTTATAGGGAACAATTGCTACTCGTATGTGTGAATGGTGTGGGTCCTGCAACAGTGGTACTTTGCATGCTGGATTTGTACTGGTGCATTGAAGACGGCTGTCGTGGGCTGGCCTTTTGATACAGACAAAAAGGAATAGATAAACTATTCAAATTTATGAAATGGAATGTGAGGGGCCTGGCACAACTCGAGAAGCACCGCAGAGTACATGCTTATCTGACGCAGTATTGGTTGTCAATTGCCTTGCAGGAAATGCATTTATGGGGACAGTATATCTAGTCTCAGGGGAAGAAGTGGAGAGGGAAAATCTATGCAACAACATACTCAGGGTATGGATAAGGTGTGTTAATTTGGGTGGCTTCCAGGGTCCCCTTCCAGCACAGAGGCCTAAAAATCAACCCAGAGCGGAGCTATGTGATCTTATTGGTAATCTTTACAAACTTGAGATGTGCCTGATGAATGTTTATGCTCCTAATATTGATTGTGGAGAATTTTAAAGTGGGGTGGTAACTGTTGCTGCAGCGTTTTTGGTATCAGATATAGTATTAGTGGGAGATTGCAACTGAATACTTGATGGAGAGCTTGATCATGAGCCCCAGAAACTGCAAATGAAACCACACATGATGGGACAGTTGTATCTTCAATGGGAACTCAAACTGTTAGACCCATGGAGACAGAGCATCTTCAGTCTAGGGTATACTCCTGTTTCACACCTACACAGTCCTTTCACATGCCACTCATGCCATTTTGCTTGCACTCACACCAACACCAACAGGCACCACAACAACACCAAACCTCCCAATCACCTCAACTGCATGCTCCTTAACACCCGCTCCGTCAACAAGCACGCCATTGAGGTTTGGGACCTACTCACCACAAACTCTCCCGACATTGCCTTCCTCACTGAAACATGGATGAACTCCTCATCAGAACCCGACATCGCCATAGCCATCCCAGAAGGTTACAAAATCACCCGTAGAGACCGCACCAACAAACCAGGAGGAGGAATCGCCATAATACACAGAAACTCCATCAAGATTTCCACCAACACCAACGATACCCTAGACAATGCAGAACACCTACACTTTCAGGTACACATCAACGCCAACACCACTCTAAGAGCAACCCTCATCTACAGACCACCAGGACCCCGCCCCCCATTCTGTGACACCATCGCCGACACTAACAGCTCCCATGCCCTCACCTCCACAGACTACATACTCATTGGTAATCTTAACTTTCACCTGGAAAGCACCCACGACTGCAACTCCATGGCCCTGCTGGACAACCTAGCAAACCTCGACCTCAAGCAACTGGTCACCTCACCCACCAACTCAGCCGGACACGCGCTAGACGTCATCTTCAACTCCAGCAGCCACATTGCCTTCACTCACACCACCGAACTCCACTGGACTGACCACCACTGCGTCCATTTTTCCTTCCTGAAACCCACACACACCACCGACAACATCCTACCCCCTACCGCAAGTGGAACAAGATCTCCAAAGAACACTTGATCTCCAACCTCACACTAGCTCCATCTCCCAGCACCAACGACCCCAATGCCACCGCCCTCAACCTCACACAATGGCTAGAAATTTGCGCAGACTCCCTCACCCCTTTCAACATAAACAACACCTGCACCGTCAAGACTGCCCCCTGGTTCACCACAGAACTTCAGTCCTCAAAACGAGAATGCCAAAAAATTGAGAAAGCCTGGCACCAAGAACCGTCAATGAGCAACTTCTCTGCCCTCAAATCAGCCATGGGTAAACACCAACTCATCCGGACCACCAAACGGTCCTTCTACAAAGGACGCATAGACAACAACACACACAATAGCAAGGAACTTTTTGCCATCATCAAAGAACTCATCAAACCCAAATCCTGCACCATCAACCCCCCCACACTCCCAAGACCTCTGCAACTCCCTCTCCAACTACTTCCACCGCAAGATCGCAGACATACACGACAGCTTCACACTGTCAGCACCCACCATCACCACCACTGACACAACCAACACCACAACACCCTGCCGCACCAACCTACTGAACACTTGGACCCCCACCAACGACGAAGAAATCAGCAAAACCATGTGCTCCATCCACTCAGGATCCCCAACAGACCCTTGCTCCCAACACATCTTCAACAAGGCCAACCAAATCATCGCTCCCCAGCTCCGGGCTGTCATCAACAGTTCCTTCGAGACCGCAACCATCCCAGATATTTGCAAACACGCTCTTCTCAAAAAACCCAAAGCATACCTGAAGACCTCACAAACTACCGACCCATCTCTGTTCTCCCCTTCTCCGCAAAGGTCATGGAGAAGATAGTAAACTTACAACTGTCTCGCTTCCTAGAAGACAACAACATACTCTACGTCTCCCAGTCTGGATTCCGCAAAAACCACACTACCGAGACCGTCCTCATCACCTGTACAGATGACATCAGGACCAGATTGGACAAGGGCGAAACCGTCGCCCTCATCCTCCTAAACCTCTCTTCAGCTTTTGACACCGTATGCCCCCAAACCCTCCGCACACGCCTTTTCAACGCCGGAATTCGCCACAAAGCCCTGGCTGGCTCACCTCCTTCCTCTCCGAAAGAACCCAAAGAGTTTGCCTCCTTCCTTTCCGGTCTACAGCCACCAAAACCATCTGTGGGGTCCCCCAAGGATCCTCCCACAGCCCCAGCCTTTTCAATATCTACAGTGCTCCTCTCGCCAACATCACACGCCCCCACAGCCTCACCATCATTTCATATGCTGACGACACCCAGCTCATCATCTCCCTCACGAGGAACTCAGCTAACGCCAAAAGCAACCTACACGCCGGACCCCCCGCCATCGCTTACTGGATGACAGCAAGCCAACTCAAAGTGAACTCAGAAAAAACAGAGATCATCATCTTCAGTCCTAGCAAGACAGTATGGAACGACTCTTGGTGGCCCACCACCCTTGGACCATCCCAACACCCACCACCCACGCATGCAATCTTGACATCATACTGGACTCATCCCTCTTCATGACTAGGCAAATCAACGCCATATCACCCTCCTCTTCAACACCCTTCGCATGCTACGCAAGACTTTCAAATGGATTCCTTTAGAAACAAGAAGAACAGCCACCCACGCCCTCATAAGCAGCAGACCGGACTACGGCAACGCCCTCTATGCAGGGACCACAGGCAAGCTTCAGAGAAAACTCCAGCGAATGCAGAACGCAGCCGCACGCCTCATCCTCAACCTCCCTCGCCACAAGCACATCTCCACCCACCTGAGATCCCTACACTGGCTGCCCATCAACAAAAGTATCATTTTCAAAATCCTTGTCCATGCTCACAAAGCCCTCCGGGACACCGGACCGGCCTACCTCAACGAATGAATCAACTTCCACAAACCAACTGACAGCTCCGCTCCGTCGACCTCGCTTCAGTCCTCCGCATCCAACGCACCGCCTCTGGCGGCAGATCCTTCTCCCACCTCGCTGCCAAAACCTGGAACTCCCTCCCCATCAACCTACGCAAGACCCAGGACCTCCTAACCTTCAGAAAGCACCTCAAAACTTGCCTTTTCGAGCACCTTGAGACCCTAGTTGAGTAGTGCGCTTAAGAAATTTGTTTGATTTGATTGATTGAGTGACAACAGGAAAATAAATTAGATTAGATTACTGCTTTTTGTCAACTGTCTTGTCCCAACAGGTTAAAGACGTCTCTTACTTTTCACTGTATCTTTCTGACCATTCTCCACTTCTGATGAGTCTGGGTGTGGGACACGTGCACTCTGTGGTTCCCGTCTGGCACCTATGAGAGAAAGCACCTCAAGGTAACAGCACAAGAGGAACTTTCCCTTTATTTAGTGAGAATCGGGGAAGTCCTAGTAGAAGGGCACATGATTAGGAGGTGATGAAGGTGGTGCTGACAGGAGTTTGCCTCAAAATTACTTATGGGATAAGGAGACAATTAGAGAGGGACCTTACCCGCCATGAGATATTCTTGCAGGAACTGGAAATGGATCTCCTGTCCTAGCCACATAAATTAGGGTTTTGGCAACAAACCCAGAAAGTACTCTTGGATTTTTTGCATAGGCTTAAGAAACATATTTACATGGCCTATCATCAAAGATTGCATGCAGAGGGGGGTAAGACAGGTGCCCTGTTTGCATGACTATTTAGACAGCAAGGGCAGTGGTATTTTGGAATGAGAAAGGAACCCTAGTTAACACGTAAATGGGGGTAAATGAAGTGTTTAGGGCTGATCTGGGTAATTTATATGTGGACACAAAGGAAAAAAATGAAAGGACCATGGTGCTGACTTCTTGGCCTTCTTGGCAGAGATAATCCTTTTGAGATTGGGAACAGAGGATTGTGCCTTGTTAGATTACCTGTGAGGAGCTTATGGTTGCTATTAGGCAACTTAGAATCACAAAAACGCCAGGAGGCAATGGCCTCCCAGCAGAATTTTACCAACAATATGCAGGAACAATAGTGGAGAAACTACTGGAGGAATGCCATGAGGCATGCCAGCGGAGGTGTTTATCTGAATCCATGCAGGGGGTGGGGTTACAAATTGTATTAATCCATAGGCCTGATAAGAACCCAATGGAGCCCTGATCCTAGAGACTGATGTCCTAAATGTGGACGTTAAGATAATGGCCCTCATTACAACCCTGGCGGTCAAAGACCGCCAGGGCTGTTTTGTTGGAAGCACTGCCAACAGGCTGGCGGTGCTTTCCTTGGAATTATGACTGCGGCGGAAGTGCTGCGGTCGCACCGCCGGGACCGGCGGTTTGCCGCCACTTTGGTCCCGGCGGTAGTAATCCCCCAGGGCAGCGCTGCTTGCACTGCGCTGTTTGCACTGCGCTGCTTGCAGCGCTGCCCAGGGGATTACAAGTCCCCCTCCCGTCAGGAACCGCCATGAAAAGGCTGGCGGAAAGGTGAGTCGGGGGCCCCCTGCCACGGCCCCATGGAGCTTTTCACTGTCTGCATAGCAGACAGTGAAAAGCGCGACTGGTGCAACTGCAGCCGTCGCCCCTGTTGCGGCCGACATCCCCGCTGGGCCGGCGGGTGGAAACCAGGTTTCCGCCCACCGGCCCAGCGGGGATCTCCAAATGGCCACCGTGGGAGTGCGGCCGCATTGGCGGCCGTGCGGCAGATACAACTTGGCGGGCGGCGGTTACCGCCCGCCAATGTTGTAATGAGGGCCAATGAGTGGTGTTCTAGCAGTGCAATTACTCCCACGACTACTGGAGCTAATACACACAGATCACTGCAGATCTATACTGCACAGAAGCACAATGTATAGTCTCAGGTGCCTAGCTCATGCATATCATGCACCATACTTGAGGGAGGGTCTGTGTGCCCTCGCATTCCTAGATAATGAACAAGCTTTCAAGTCGGTTGATCGGGAATACCTGTGGATAGTGTTGGAAAAAGAGTGTGTCTCGGCCGCAGTATATTGAGTGGGTTAAATTATTGTACACAGACCCTGGAGGGTGAGTGAGTACAGGCAGCATAGTGTCAGACAGGTTTCTACTCCATACAGGCACACAGCAGGGCTGTCCCCTGTCAACTCTTATATTCGTGCTGGCCTTGGAGCCCATGTTGGAGTTGTTGCATCAGGCACTGAGGCCCCGGTGAAACCCTATGGGGACACCACACATGTGGATATAATGGGATTTATATTTCGGCGGATGGGATATCCATCACTGTTGTGATGGAGTAGGCCGTCCCCCGAGTTTTAAATCAGGCCCTTAGTCGTAAATTCATGCCACTAGGGCTATTACTTGCAAAATGTTGTTTTGCTATTAAGTGGTTGAGTGCTGGGCCACCCAGATATGAGGAATGGCTTAGAGATATGGTAGAGTGGGTGGTGGCTGAAGAAGTGAGGATGTAACATGTACAGAATGATGAGAAGTTAGCAGATGACTTGGCTGTCTGAGTGCAGATGTTACTGGAGTTGTGTGAACCACCGGATGTGGTAATGAGGAAGCAAGTGGGGAGGAGTTGACTTCCCCTTCTGCAAATGTCCAAGAGTAGGCAAAAGTGGGGGACTGACCCTATCTGAGTGATGGCGTGTCCAGATGAGATACTGCACAGATAGGGAGAGTATCAAGGGAGCTTGGTTTGGATTGGAGTCGACAGCTGGGCATGGTGGATAAAAGGCCCTTAATGACGGGCACAAAGATGGAATCATGACCCACTGTTACAGGATGTATAGAGCATACACCCAGATTGCAGATGGCAGAAGCTTATGAATAGCAAATGGGGTTTGGGAGAAGGTGGGTTAATTGTTCATGAGGAAGGTAAGGTTGCATCATTTGTGCTTGAATTCTAATACTATACTGACACTGTCCTGTGTTTATACTGGAAAAATCAATAAAACTTCAAATCATTGAGACTCCTGTGCTAACATCTTGGGCAAGTTAGCTGTTCCTCTTCTGATGGATATAGTAACCAACTAATGCAATTCTTGTGCCATGTATTTGGATTTTAGCTATTAACCACCTTACCCCGGGGTCGCTTATGCATTCTCCTAAGACTACAAGAGAAGAGGTTTTGATCAAGATGGCAACCCCCTTCACACAGCAAGCCTGATCAGTATATACAAAGTCTCTGATCCATTTCTGCATTTTTAGAATTTTCTTGCATTACTTTTTCAGTAAATATGTCTGATTATCTCAAATATTCCAGGTTCTTTCATCTCCTGCTTCTCACCATAAAACCATTTACATTCCATTTCAAGATGCTCAAGGGATGTCCCTTCTTTATAACTGCTCTCTGATCCCAATTCCTCTACACATTTCTTTCCCCGTCCTTATGCTAAAAGTTACCTGCCATAAATGAGGAGCCCTTTCTACTAATTTTTCCCACATGTTCCCCACTTAGTGCCATCTCCTTCTCACCTCCCCTAGTCGTGTCAACCCTCCTCCCTGCCTACCTTGGTAAACCCTCCCTTTACCCTCTTTGGGTATTGTTGATATACTTTTATGAACTTTTCCTCCACTGATATCAAACTTTATTAACAGTGCACTTTGATTTGTTTACCTAGGTTCTCCACTTCCTTTGCTCTCTTATATTAATCATTACATGTCCCACATTATACTAAGGATAGAAGGGAACTTCAATTGGGTAGTGGCCCCTAGCGTTCCTAGTTCCTGAATATACTTCAAGAACTCCCTTTGCCTATCCTGCATAGCCCTTGAAATATCTTACCTGATGCTATAAGACCACTCCTCCTTCTTGAAACTGCCTGCCTCAAAAGCCTTGGAAAGGATTTGCTATTTTACTGTAAAAGACTTAAAATTGATCAAAATCTTCCTTGACTTTTTTTTCTTTTTGGATTTCACTTAGATGTATCTCTGTATATTCTTTGAATGTCTTTGGCCAATTTGCCAGGGTACACAGATGAAACAACTTCTTTAAGTAGGATAATCATGAAATCTTTAACAATATCTCCAATTACCCCTTCAGTGATATTAAGGATTCTTATATTGTTCCACTTTGTGTTGTTCTCTAGGGACTCTATTTTTTCCTGAAGCTCTTTTTCCCCTGTCTTCAGTGCTTGTATCTCCTTACTGTTTGCTCTGACCTCCTCTTACTCCTCCAGCAAGGCCTCCATAGTTTTTACCCTCTCCATTAAAATGCCCAGTTTACCCTCTAGGGTTTCAGAAGCACTTTGAATGGTTCTTTTCTGATGTTGCAGATTTGGATTTCATCTCTTCCATTATAGCCATTAAGGATTTCTCCATCCCTATCTGCCCCCCAAACTCTAGCTTCTCATCCTATACATTTACTGAGCCTGATTGAGACTCTTCAGCCTGATCCAGACTTAAGTCAGCAAGCACATAGAACCTGTTCTTTGAGTGTGTAGTAACTATGCCTCTCCGCTCGCCTCCATACCAGAATAGCTCCTTTGTCAGTTGCCTAAGGTGTCTTGCAAACAGTACTGAGACAGTAAAATGTGATTACTTGTATCCTTCCTGGTCTTAACTCAGGGACCTGAGGAATAGGGTAATTTTTGTAGTATGTGGAGGCTTTGCCCCTCCTCCTGTTGTTTTTCTTATCTGTTGTGCACTCCCCGGGAGGGCCGGTATATTTGAATCTAAGCAGGGGCAGCTCCTATGTTAGAGTGGAGGAGCATCGCCCTGCCAATTAAAATGCCTTAAAAGAGCCAAATAGATGACAAATAAAATGGTGATAAAGTTAATATATTATAATTTTATTTTTCATCCGCCCGTCCTGAACTGAGTGTCAGGACAGGGCAGGGCCTGATAAGTGGTAACAGCAGGGAGGAGGGTGGACTGCTTGGGCACTGCAGTTCAAAGTGTGCATGTCCCTTTGGATGATCGTTTTGCGATGGCCAGCCAGACACAAACACTTTGAAATCACACTAACCCAGCTGTCTTAAGCACAGTCCTCCAGTGCCCTTGGGAGTGCCGAGAGAGGCCGCTGACTCCAATAAAGAGATTGGTTAAGGGAGTTGGCTGGGACCATGCTGAACACCAGACTGCAGGGGAAGATGACATGTATCGAGGAGGAGGATGTCCTGCCTGTCAGGCAAGTGCATTTTCTTTATTTTGCTTGCGGCAAGATTGTGCATGCCACTAATACTACCCACCACTGATTTGTCCGCCCTACCAGTTTCCTTCGATGCCAGCCACCCTTCAATCCAAGACTGGAGCCTCACCACAAGAGTTAGGTGGTGCTGTGATTGTACACCCTGTTGACGCATCCAATGTGGGGGAGGTACTCAATAATGCCCTACTTATCCCCTTCTGTGCCCAGGACATAATGGTTACGTCCTGAGGCTCAGTGCTCGTGTGCCCAGGACGTAACCATTACGTCCTGGGCACAGAGCTCAGAGGGAGCGCTAGCGCTCCCTCTGTGGGGTTCCCCCCCACCCCCCCAAGGCAGGGATGGAAGGGGAAGACCTTCCCCTTCCACCCCCAACCCCCCCACCCCACCCTGTGACGTCAGCGCGCCATCGCACGCTGATTGTCACAGAAAGCCTCCTCCATCGCGCTCAGCTCAGCTCAAGCTCAGCTTCCAGCGCGATCGAAAGAGAAATGCAAAGCATTTATCTTCCGATCACGTGGAGGAGGCCCGAAGAGGCTTCAAAGGGAAGGAAATGTATTTCCTTCCCTTTGAAGTCTCTCTGAGCATTTCAAAAGCCGGATTGCAAAGCAATCCGGCTTTTGAAATGCCCACTAGACACCAGGGATGTTTTTTTACAAAAGGAAATTGGCATAAGGGAGCGACCCCTTGGACAAGGGTCGCTCTGGGGGGGGGGGCATTTTTTTTAAAGGCCTTATCTGCCCCCCCTGGGGGCAGATTGGCCTATTATTAGGGCGATCTGCCCCCAGGGGGGGCTGAAACCTCTAGGCACCAGGGATAATTTTTTCTTTTTTTTTCTTTTTAATTTTGTTTTTGATTTTCAGAGGTGGGGAGCGACCCCTTAGGCAAGGGTCGCTCCCATAGGGGGCAAATGATATTTAGCCCATTTCTGCCCCCCTTGGGCCAGATCAGCCTATTTTAATTAGGCTGATCTGCCCCCAAGGGGGGCAGAAACCACTAGGCACCGGGGATTTTTGTTGTTGTTTTACAGATGGGGAGCGACCCCTTAGGCAAGGGTCGCTCCCCTGGAGGGGCAAATTGTATTTAGGCCATTTCTGCCCGCTTTGGGGGCAGATCGGCCGATTTTAGGTCAATAGAAACCACTAGGCACCAGGGATCTTTTTTTTGCGCCGTCACGCAAGGGTCGCTCCCTGGGGGGTGGGGGGGCAAATTTATTTTAGGCCATTTCAGATCGGCCTATTGTTATTAGGCCGATCTGCACCTAGGGGGGGGCAGAAACCTCCAGGCGCCAGGGCAAAAAAATTTTTTTTGTTTTTTGTTTTTTCAGAGATGGGGAGCGACCCATTAGGCAAGTGTCGCTCCCCTGGGGGGGAAATTGTATTTAGACCACTTCTGCCCCACTTGGGGGCAGATCAGTGGATTTTAGGTCAATCTGCCCCCCAGGGGGACAGAAACAACTAGGCACCGGGGATCTTTTTTTTACGCCAATGTCACGCAGGGGGAGCGACCCCGTAGGCAAGGGTCGCTCCCTGGGGGGGTTGGAGGGGCAAATTTATTTTAGGCCTTTTCTGCCTCCCCTGGGGCCGGCTGAGCTAGAGGCCAAAATCCACAGGTAGGCACTTTACAAAAAACACCTCTGTTTCTGTGAAAAAATGTGATGTGTCCACGTTGTGTTTTGGGCCATTTCCTTTCGTGGGCACTAGGCCTACCCACACAAGTGAGGTACAATTTTTATCGGGAGACTTGGGGGAACGCTGGGTGGAAGGAAATTTGTGGCTCCTCTCAGATTCCAGAACTTCCTGTCACTGAAATGAGAGGAAAAAGTATTTTTTTGACCACATTTTGAGGTTTGCAAAGGATTCTGGGTAACAGAACCTGGTCAGAGCCCCACAAGTCACCCCATCTTGGATTCCCCTAGGTTTCTAGTTTTCAAAAATGAGCTGGTTTGCTACGTTTCCCCAGGTGCCGGCTGAGCTAGAGGCCAAAATCCACAGGTAGGCACTGTTTTCTGTGAAAAAATGTGATGTGTCCACGTTGTGTTTTGGGTCATTTCCTTTTGTGGGCGCTAGGCCTACCCAGACAAGTGAAGTACAATTTTTATCGGGAGACTTGGGGAAACGCTGGGTGGAAGGAAATTTGTGGCTCCTCTCAGATTCCAGAACTTTCTGTCACCGAAATGAGAGGAAAAAGTGTTTTTTGGGTCAAATTTTGAGGTTTGCAAAGGATTCTGGGTAACAGAACCTGGTCAGAGCCCCACAAGTCACTCCATATTGGATTCCCCTAGGTGTCTAGTTTTCAAAAATGCGCTGGTTTGCTAGGTTTCCCCAGGTGCCGGCTGAGCTAGAGGCCAAAATCCACAGGTAGGCACTTTGTAAAAAACACCTCTGTTTTTTGTGAAAAAAATTGATGTGTCCACGTTTTGTTTTGGGCCATTTCCTTTCTTGGGCGCTAGGCCTACCCACACAAGTGAGGTACCATTTTTATCGGGAGACTTGGGGGAACGCTGGGTGAAAGGAAATGTGTGGCTCCTCTCAGATTCCAGAACTTTCTGTCACCGAAATGAGAGGAAAAAGTGTTTTTTGGTCAAATTTTGAGGTTTGCTTAAGGATTCTGGGTAACAGAACCGAACCTGGTCAGAGCCCCACAAGTCACCCCATTTTGGATTCCCCTAGGTATCTCGTTTTTAAAAATGCTCTGGTTTGCTAGGTTTCCCCAGGTGCAGGCTGAGCTAGAGGCCAAAATCCACAGGTAGGCACTTTGTAAAAAACACCTCTGTTTTCTGTGAAAAAATGTGATGTGTCCATGTTGTGTTTTGGGCCATTTCCTTTTGTGGGTGCTAGGCCTACCCACACAAGTGAGGTACCATTTTTATCGGGAGACTTGGGGGAATGCTGCGTGGAAGGAAATTTGTGGCTCCTCTCAGATTCCAGAACTTTCTGTCACCAAAATGAGAGGAAAAAGTGTATTTTGGGTCAAATGTTGAGGTTTGCAAAGGATTCTGGGTAACAGAAGCTGGTCAGATCCCCACAAGTCACCCCATCTTGGATTCCCCTAGGTGTCTAGTTTTCAAAAATGCGCTGTTTGCTAGGTTTCCCCAGGTGCTGACTGAGCTAGAGGCCAAAATCCACAGGTAGGCACTTTGCAAAAAACACCTCTTTTTTTCTTTGAAAAAATGTGATATGTCCACGTTGTGTTTTGAGCCATTTCCTTTCGTGGGCGCTAGGCCTACCCACAAAAGTGAGGTACCATTTTTATCGGGAGACTTGGGGGAAAACAGAATAGCAAAACAAGTGTTATTGCCCCTTGTCTTTCTCAACATTTTTTCCTTCCAAATGTAAGGCAGTGTGTAAAAAAGACATCTATTTGAGAAATGCCCTGTAATTCACATGCTAGTATGGGCACCTCGGAATTCAGAGATGTGCAAATAACTACTGCTTCTCAACACCTTATCTTGTGGCCATTTTGGAAATACAAAGGTTTTCTTGATACCTATTTTTCACTTTTTATATTTCAGCAAATGAATTGCTGTATGCCCGGTATAGAATAAAAACTCATTGCAAGGTGCAGCTCATTTATTGGCTCTGGGTACCTAGAGTTCTTGATGAACATACAAGCCCTATATATCCCGGCAACCAGAAGAGTGAGTCCAGCTGACGTAACGGCATATTACTTTAAAAAATCTGAAATCGCAGGAAAAAGTTACAGAGTAAAACGTGGAGAAAAATGGCTGTTTTTTTCACCTCAATTTCAATATTTTATTATTTCATCTGTTATTTTCTGTAGGAAACACTTGTAGGATCTACACAAATGACCCCTTGCTGAATTCAGAATCTTGTCTACTTTTCGGAAAATGTTTAGCTTTTTGGGATCCAGCATTGGTTTCTCACCCATTTTGGTCACTAACTGGAAGGAGGCTAAAAGCAAATTTTTTTTAAAAAATGGGGTATGTCCCTGTAAAATGTCAAAATTGTATTGAAAAATTGGGTTTTCCAATTCAAGTCTGCCTGTTCCTGAAAGCTGGGAAGATGGTGATCTTGCCACCGCAAACCCTTTGTTGGTGCCCTTTTCAGGGAAAAAACCACGAGCTGCCTTCTGCAGCCCTTTTTCCCCATTTTTAAAAACAAAACAAAAATGTCACTGTATTTTGGCTGATTTCTTGGTCTCCTTCAGGGGAACCCACAAAGTCTGGGTACCTCTAGAATCCCGAGGATGTTGGAAAAAAAGGACGCAAATTTGGCGTGGGTAGCTTATGAGAACAAAACGTTATGAGGGCCTAAGCACAAACTGCCCCAAATAGCCAAAAAAAGGCTCGGCACAGGAGGGGGAAAAGGCCTAGCAGCGAAGGGGTTATACCCCATTTCTCTAAATCACACTCTGCTGCTGCAAGGGTGTCTAAACTTAATTTATTGCTATGCAATGTGTATCTCCCCCTAGTCCTTCTTCAATCAACGCCAGAGGCCCCGGCCAATTGCACTCTATGCAGTGAAGGTAAAAGTGCTGTCTCCCTTGCTTTAACCTTGCAGCTGAGGGCAGCCTCTCCTGTATAGTTCATGGAACATCTACCCATTGTTGCCACCCTTCCTGTCCACCCTGTTCTGTTAATGCCTACTGTGTGAGGAGCCACCAGATGGGTTGACTCTACCAGGTAGCCCCCAGATGGAGTTTGTTGTGTAGCTCCTGCATCGCCTCACCACAGTGGGACCCTGTTGCCATGTTCACCTTCAACCATGTCTTCACGGATCATGAAAGAGCTGCCCCAAATCAAGCCCCAGGTAATGCAAATGCTCATGCTTGCACTAATGAAGTTTACTCATTTGGAGTGGTACGGCACCTGAGGAGGAGAGAGATCCAACTGGCTACCCTAGCTGGCTGCTATGTTTCCTGATCCAAAATATGTCATGGTTTTTTAATTTTTACTTTACAAAAAAGCTTAAAAATATGTTTTGAGTAAGACTTTATGTAACATTTAAAAATGGCTGAATTCATTACATTGCATTTTTAGTTCAAATTCAAGTTTTAGTACAATTGATTATGCATAGTTAATTAATAGTAAACCTTAGTAATAATGACCCATGTTTTCTTTCAACACTTACCCCATCAGAACACTGCTGAAGAAGATGCTACAAGCTGCATGGGCTATACCTGTAGTGAGTGCCTCGAAGTCTTCAGCTGCACCTACCACATCTGAAGCAAGTGCAGGTAGGGTTAGACCATATACAGCTAAATGTCTATTAACTTGGTGGGGAAACCAAGGTTAGGCAACACAATGTTATTACAACCAACATCATTAGGTAAAGAACACAACAAATGAAGCTGTGGTAGCTAAACCATCTGAAAACATAAGTCGTGAAAGATCTGCACCCTTGTCAAATAAAGAATTACAAAAAAAAACCTTCTTCAACAATCACGAAGGATAGTGTATCACAGGCATCTTGTATCAGCGAAGTGCCAACACCAACAACATCAAAACGACAATCAAGTTTTGAGCCCACTGCAAAGTGAGCTGGGAACAAAATGAGCAGACGCCGGTGAGTACAAAACTCCAATGTTTATTTGAGTTAAATAAACATAAACGAACAAAAATCACCCCAGCGCGCAGCAGTCGGCCCCCTGATGTCGCAGCAACTAAAAACACATCGGACCATTGCCTTCGAATCCTCAGTGTTCCTCGTCGCGTTGTTAGCGCGAGGAACACCGAACAGCAAGAGACGGACACGTGTCAGCGTCTCCACTGCGCGTGCGGCACCAAAAACAGCTGAGCACAGCTGACCGGCACGTGCAGCGAGTACACTGCTAATCCAAGCCACTTTAATTAGTTTTCCCTTTTAACAAAAAAAAAAAATAATAATAATAATTTTTTAGATTTACCCCTAAAAAAAAAAAACTCAAATAACTATACATGCCATGTTTTACAATTTTTCCAACGAATGCAGAGAATAGGTAATTCCCAATAAGACCCATCATAAACCAGTCTCACTTAAAGATTAACTAAACATGCTGTGCTTTACATTTTTCAATGCATAAAGAAAATTGAACATTTACCTAAAATCCAGCATAAACAAATCCCTCTCAACGATACCTTATAGGTAACCTGTGCACTCTATCACTTTTCCTGATAGGCACAAGATCTATGCATGAACCCCCCTTCATCGAACAGGAGGTCTTTACTCCTCCGGATTTTTGCACACTTAAGCATTCCTTCGCTTTCGAAGAGTGATCACCTTTGTCTTGAGGTGGCAACAAAACCCCCTTTGATTCCACCTTTACAACTTTTCCCATATTCCACCAGTTAAGTCCATCAACACGCACAGCATTACCACAAACTTTGTCAACCTTCAATGGTTCAGAAAACTTAGAGTCACCTTTCTTGACAAATACCGGCAATTTAACCCACACCCAATCACCAACCGTGAACTGCACATCCTTCACACACTTTTTATCATAATACATTTTTTGTCTTTGTTGACCTTTTTCCACACTTAAACGAACCTTTGAGTGTATGTGTTCCTTACATGTAGCATGCTTGAAAAATTTGGACAACCCAGCTGGCCTAAATAGAGTGGCCGGCTTTCTCCCTCTAAGTGCCTCAAACGGAGATACCCCTGTGCTAGTGTGAGGTGTTGTTCTGTAAAACCACACACCCATTAGCTAACGCCCACTGAATACATTCACCAATCATTTAATCGTTCAACCAAACCATTTGTTTGCGGTTGATAGAGAGAACTTCTCAAATGTTTGATGGCACACTCATGTGAACGTAGTTCAGAGACCTGACGACAGACGCAAGACTACTGTCTTTTCGTACAACAAAGGGGAGACGACCAAATCCAATAGTTTTTTCAAGGAGACTAATATTTGTTTTAGATGTGGCTACCCATCACATGAAAAAGGAGGAAAAACCTGTCCAGCAAAGAATGTTCAATGCAGATCATGAGGCAAAACAGGTCATTTCGCAAGAGTTGTCAAAGTAACAAAAATAGTAACACTAAGGTTAATGCTGTCAGTGATGATAATGATGACTGGATGGTTGAGTTGATGACTGAAATGCTGTGCAGTGTCAGAATATTTAACAAGGAGGGCCCGCTACTGTGACTTTATGTCAGAAATCCTGTGTTAAATTTTTTTAAGAAGGTCTGCATTGTGACTGACACACCCTATCAACATTACCATCTGACGGGACAGCTCTTTCCTCAGCAGATGTTAGATCTGTGGGCTCCATTCTTCCTCATGATTTTTTGGCTTCATGACTCATAATATTACAAAGATCCAGAGGTTCTAAATCAAGTGTAGTGATTTCTTGTGGCTTTACGTGGGATACATTGGCCTCAGATATTGCTGAAAAGGGGATGTCTTCTGAAGGCTTAAAGGCATTGTCATCATCACTATAGTGCTTTACTTGAACATTTCTGCTTCTTCTATGAAAAGTATTGCCTTAGCTGGAGATGTGTCATAGAAGGAGCAGAGTGTTGGTCCTGCTCAGATTACATGCCAGTGTGTAGTGGCTCGGAATAGCAGCGTACTCGCTGCGCGTGCCGGTCAGCTGTGCTCAGCTGTTTTTGGTGCCACACTCGCAGTGGAGATGCTGACACGCAGCCGTCTCTTGCTGTTTGGTGTTCCTCGCGCTAACAACGCAGCGAGGAACACCGAGGATTCGAAGGCAACGGTCAGACGTGTTTTTAGTTTCTGCAACATCAGTGGGCTGCCTGCTGCGCGCTGGGATGATTTTTCTTTGTTTATGTTTATTTAACTCAAATAAACATTGGAGTTTTGTACTCACTGGCGTCTGCTCATTTTGTTCCCAGCTCACATTATGAAAGAACAGCTAGGCTTTATGAAGAGTGGAGGCACTCGCTGCCCATTTATCACAAGAACAAAAGATGCACCAGTCAAGATCAAATACACCTGCACTCAGCAGGCTGATTGCCTCCATTTTGACTGTCAGCCAACAAAATGCAGACGGACAAAGGGCACTTTTTAATACTTTGGATATCACTGGGAACTTGTAAAAGCTTCAGAAAATGACAACGTCCCAGATGGCTCAATTTGCATCAAGAAACAGCACAACATCCTCTTCACTTCCCTCAACATCATCACCATCCTATGACAGGCAGACATCTCCTAAAGAGCAGCAAGATGATCTGCTAGAGCTTCTAATTTGGCTCGAGAAGTTAAAAAACGGAAAAAGAAATTATTTTTATTCATTTGTTATTGTAGTCGATTTAGCCACTACCTTTAAATCTTTGTTTCATTAAAAATTAAACAAGCATATTTTTCTGTGTGTGTTTTCTTACAAGTTTACAGAATTATAACATATGTACTTCTTTCTTATGGCACTGGCATTGACATCCTGTGGTAACCTTTGATTTGGTGCTGGTGGCTCATCCTTCTCATCACTATCTTGATCGTCATCCTCAGTACTGGGCACACTTGAGGGCATATTTATACTCTGTTTGCGCCGAATGTGCGTCAAACATTTTGACGCACATTCGGCGCAAACCCTGCCCCATATTTATACTTTGACGCCCGACCCCGCGGACGTCAAAGTTCCACCATGTGCGTCATTTTTTGGAAGGGGGAACCAGCCTTGCGTTAATTATATGCAAGGTAGGTGTTCCCTTCCAAAAAATGACTTTAAGGCCTGTGCCCCATATTTATACTGTGATGTCATTTTGACGCACAGGAGGGGGCAGGCCTTAAAAAAACGGCGCCCAGCCTGGTGGGCGCCGTTTTTTAACGCCTGGGACAGGGCAGGCGTTAAGGGACCTGTGGGCTCGGAAGGAGCCCAGAGGTGCCCTCCCATGCCCCCAGGGACACCCCCTGCCACCCTTGCCCACCCCAGGAGGACACCCAAGGATGCAGGGACCCATCCCAGGGAAGTAGAGGTAAGTTGGGGTAAGTATTTGTTTTCATATTTTTTTTGTGGCATAGGGGGGCCTGATTTGGACCCCCCTACATGCCACTATGCCCAATGACCATGCCCAGGGGACATAAGTCCCCTGGGCATGGCCATTGGGCAAGGGGGCATGACTCCTGTCTTTGCTAAGACAGGAGTCATTTCAATGGGGGTTGGGCGTCAAAAAAAATGGCGCAAATCGGGTTGAGGCCTGAATTTTGCCTCACACCTGACATGCTCCATTTTTTGACGCCCAACCTCCATTTTCCCCTACGCCGGGCTGCCTGGTGTGAGTCATTTTTTTTGACGCACACCAGTCCGCAGCGCCGGCTAACGTCATTCATTAAATAAGGCGCCCGCATGGCGCTTTGGAATGGCGTTAGCCGACGGTAAAATTTTTGACGCACAACTGCGTTGGCGCAGTTGAGTGTCAAAAAGTATAAATATGGGCCTTGGTACCCAGCAATAATGCGCAATAATGCGCAGCATGGTAAAGACTGCAATTAAACGAAAAACTTTGTTACACTGGTATTCCAAGGTACCACTCATTTGATGTAGACATTGAAATATGGCCTTAGGAAGTCCAAAGGCTCATTCTGTGGTGTTTTTGACTACGACTAAAAGCTTTATTGTATGCTTGTTCCTGAGCAATCCAAGAGAAATGCACTTGGCCCATGAGCCATGACTACAAGTGGTAACCAGCATCACCTGTATGATAAGAATATAAGTACGCTAAAGCGCCGACAATGCATTTTTTGCAATATTTTATTGTCATACAATAGAACGATCTTTAACAGTTAGGAGGAGGTGTCCATGTTTGCCAAATTGTAATGTTCTCTGAGGATGATGTGCTTCATTGCATGGGGTGTGTAGCTTCTCCTGAGTATCATCGAGTCATGCCAGTCAGTCAATAATAATGCAGTCACCACATGCAATAAAAGTAAAAATACAATTATACACAGTTCATAAATGTAATCATTAGTCAATTAAAATATATAAAATGAACTATTCAGACAATAGTTAAAATACATTTTATAGAACCCTGAGCAAAATGCCAACCTACAGATAAATACATAAATCTTCATAATGTTCCCTAATTACTAGTACCATTCATAAAATGTATTACTGCATGACAAATATCTATTGTATAGGTAGTGCAAAAACCCCAGATCATCTTTATGTTGTCTAATATTGGCGCTGCGCAGAACGGGAAAAAGTAAGGAGGTCCATGAGTATGACTACAGTGGGCAAAACAGCATAAATTAAATTGTGCATTGTTTGGAAGAGTTGTCACATCTACATGGCGGCACATTCTGCTACCAGCATCTTTGTAAAGGAAAAGATGCCTTAAAGTGCACTGTGCATAGTCTAAAAAGAGTCAGATACAAACGATAATTGGGATTCACTAGCCATTCTAAATAGGATTCCATTCCACTTGTAGTTGACACAGAAGAATACCTAACAACTGTGTCCTAATTGCAACTTCATTCATTAGTCAAAGTATCGCTTGATATTTGACTATCTGTGTTCACAGCTAAGGGTTATTGACTGAATTTCTAGATAATTCAGGAATACCTATCAACTCAAAACTCACGTCTGGTTTGCCCCAACTATGAATCCATAACATTAGTAGTACTAGCCGGATAATAACTGCTAAATAAGTTAACCCTAGTTCCTCATGGCAAATTAAAATAGCAGTGACTCTGGGTACTGCTAATAGTCTACAAAAAAAAAAACATTAACACGTTGGAGAGTTCTCACATTTCTATAGCCCCATAAACCCTCTCCATAAGTCCCAATTGGGATACAATTACTTTTATAAATATTTACCTTTCCGTAACAGGTTTGTGGTGTAATTTATGTGCAAACCTAAAAAAGGCCTCTATAGTTCTGCTGAACTGTTGTAATTCTATAGTTAAAAGGGCAGTCGAGCTTAGTGAGAAAGAAAAAAGAATCCCCACATAATTAAACGTGTTTGTCTTTTCAAGGTGTACATCCAGTCATACAGTAGGATTTTGACTTACTATTTGGGTTCCCACAGGTCATAATATATGACTTTGAAAAATTCACCTTCAAATCTAAGTCTTCTATAAAAGCTAGTAAGGAGTGCAGCAAAACCTTGAGACCATTAGCTGTATGGGCAATGAGAACAGTATTGTCTGTGTACAGCAACATTGCTATGGACTAGGTTCCCATTCGAGGCATATCCTCTCCCTTAGATAATAAGTAGTTATTAATCCTGTTTATATAGATTAAGATCACAACCTGTGTGGTTCTAATTTGTGAGGTGTATTCCTCAAGTATACCACAGAGGAGCTTAATCGATGTATCATGATGCAGGTGTCTTTTTAATGTGAGTAATTCTTTTTCCACCCCCATCTGTTCCATTAAGATCCAGAGTTTTGAACGCTTTACTAAGTTGAAGGCACTACAGAGATCCATAGATGTTAAATGTAAAACGCCTTCCTTGGCCATGAAATATTTCCCTGCCAATAGGTAGAAATTGAAGCTGCTGAATGAATATGTTGTTTTTCTCAGCACAGGCTTCCAGGCGGGACCGAGGTACCAAACTCAAGGCAATGGAATTGGTTAAAATATTGGCCAGTAGCAGGACGGTGAAGAACTATCCCCTTCTTAAAAATAGTCACAATAACAGCAGTCCTCCATTAGTCAGGTATTTGGTCTATCACAGTGGTTCTTATAACATCTGTTAACAATGGTTTCCAAATTGTAATATTATTTTCAAAATTTCAGTTGGTACACCATCTGGCTTGGGTGCTTCCTCACAATACTCTTTTGAATGGCTAAGGCTACCTCCTGGACTTCTATTGAGTTAAGAAAACCCAGCTGATTTTGAAGATTCATGTGCATCACACTATCTGTTTGGGGTAGATGAATTTCCCTATTCTGTAAATGAAAAAATGTTGAAAAATGGATCACCCATAAATCAACTGGAATTATGAACTCATACCTCTATATAAAGTATTCAGAAAGCAAAGAGCAATTTACCAACTCCCAGAATCTTTTATTATCTCTCACTCTTTCTGCCTCTAAGAGGTTAGCCCAATCTTTGTGCTGTATCTCAATCTTTTTCACCTCTAAAATAGGTTTATATAGGTGTCTAGCAACTTAAATTCCTTGTCTCAAACACGGGAGGGAATGAAGAGCTGCTTTCAGCTGCTTATGAGCAGCCGTGCATGCTGAATTAAGTCATATAGAGGGTGGTACCTCGGATGAGATCAAGTTAGGAGTTACTCTATCCGAGATGAACACGCACATTTCTTTAAAACCATTGTGAATAATGCTTGGCTCTAATTCATAAGACAAGCAAAGTAAAACAGTATCCATATTATCTCTTCAACTACTTTTTCAATAAAATCTACCAGGTCAGTCTTGTCTCATTTTGTTCTTATTGGTTTATTCTTAGTATACTGTATCCCATGTGTTCTTTTTTCTATTCCCCTTGATTTTCTGATTAAATTCCATACAGCAGTGAGGGGGTTGTGATTGCTCCAATATTTACTCACAATTTTAAAATCCACAAGCAAAGGAGAGAGATTAGCCAATATTATAATAAAATCAATGGTACTCTTTTGGAGATGCCCCTTCTTAGGGTATTTCTCTGATTTGTTTTTTTATTTTTTTCTCCAGGTCTTTTGCTTCCATTGTTTGCATGGCCTTAGGACTCTGGGCACTTTCCCACTGTACCACAGTGGGAAAGTGCACGTGTCCTGCCTACACATGCTAGAAGGAGGTGCTTACGTTCTTGGTTCAGGTGCTGCATCTCAAAGTGCCCTGTGAAAAGGTACACCACATACCTGGGGCAGGTACAGCCCTGGCTACTAGAGGGGCATTGAACTGAGTGTGCCACCTACTAGAATAGCCTGTGAAGCATGTATCAGGCCAATGCAGGCCTGTGAAGGTGCTGTTGCTCCCGGCACTACTAATTCTCTATGCCTAGAGTAGCCCCTGAAGGGTGGGGTGGGTGGTAGACAGAAGGCTAGGCAGGTACACATGGGTGTCTTATGCCCGGTAGGGAAGAACCCCCATGTGGGTTCCCTACCTGGGGGAGGGGTGGGTCGGTTTTTTCATAGATTTTTGCTGATACCCTACCTGGTGGCTATAGGGCCCTAGGCTCTTTCCCACTGTCAATACAGTGTATAAGTGGGCATGCCTTCCTACATATACGGAGAAGTGGCACTGGCCAGTGTGTGTGCGCATGCCCACTGGTGCGCCAGACGTGCTGAGCCTATCATAGCAGGTCTGTGGCACACTCGACCCTATGGCTTTTTTAAATATGTAATCAAGCCCATCATAGCAGGCCTGGGTGTACACAATAGCACCAGTGGTGCTTTAAAACATGTATCTCACCTGTCTTAGCAGTGTCCAGCCTGCCAATGCAGGCTTGTATGTGTGCAAGGGCACGTATTCCCAGAGAGTGAAGAATACCCATGTGTGTTTTCACTGCATAGGAGAGCTGCTCTGCCCATAGGTAAACACGGGGGAAGTGTTACAATTACTCCTAGCTGCAACAGTGGATTGCAGCAGAACAGCCTCATATTGTTTACTATCATTGGATTCATCCTGACAAATCATTTCTATGGTAAAGGTGGTTTTGTCAATAATCATCGAGTAATGCCACTTCTAGAAAGTGGACATTTCTATGCCCTAAGATGCTTTGTATGCCTTTTAATTTGACTCATATCCACATTGGGGGATGGATGAGAACATCTGTGCATTCCCCAGTGGCATCTATAAAACTTGGGCACTGAGTTGGAATGAAGACCTCTGCCATTTGTGGGCCTGGCTGGTGGATTGGAGGAAGAGGTTCGGACACTTGGCCCCTCAGAGCCAGATCATGACCTCACTAAAGATTAAGATCTGCAGTCCACAGCCCCATGGCAGACAGGACTGCATTTTAGGGGAGATATCTATAGTTCAAAGGGGAACCCTCCGAGCCTCCCCCAACTTCAAAGGCACACTACAGTATAACTACTGATTCCACACTGACGCAAGGAGAAATACACTGCAGAAAAGTGTGATGGAGACCCAGGACCATGTGGTGCAGACTGCCCAAAAAATCTGCACAAGGAGTACTTACTGCCCTACGAAGGGACTGTGCACCCTTCTTGCATCGTGACTGGTCTGAGCAAACTGGTTGCTGCTTTGTGGAACCCTGAAGTGTGCTCTCTAAGGGCGTGTTGGCTTGCCCCCTGTTCTCTGGTGGAAGTCTGAGGGACATCAAAGACCTGCTGTGAGGGATCGGCACCTTCTACCTGTGTCATCTGGAGAGCGGTCCCTTCTTAAGTGCCAACATTGTCTGCTGGACATCACCTGGCAGCAGCAGCGTTAGTGTGGAACTAAACATTGCACATGGAGACCAAAGATTTGCCTGGTGAACAGCCTTTCAAAGCACTAACTGCATTCAAGGAGTGTGGCCCTTATTCGTGGGGTTATGACACACATAAGCGTATTGTTGATAGTGAGCGGATTCACCGGTTGCGGGACCCCACGTGGCCTGCTTTTGTCAAGCGTGCTGCATTTCTCTTGTGTGACATCTGACTGCATGCTCATTGTGTGCAGTGTCTAGTTCACTGGTTGCGACCCTCAGAGGTGAGGTTGTATCTAGAGTAGTGCTGCATTCTACCACCGCTGAACTTGCATCTCTGTGTGTGTGACCGGTTTGTCTGGTGTGGCTCAAATCACCAGATGTGTCTCATTCCATGGAGGTGTGGGATGGGAACTCTTCATGTGTGTCTGGATTTGTCTGGTGTGACTCAGGTCATTGTGCACCAAACGTTGTGCCTCATTCCAGGGAGGTGCAGCACTGATAACTCTTCGTGTGTGACAGATTTTTCTGGTGTGACTCAAGTCATCGCACACCAGATGTTGTGCCTCATTCCAAAAATATATTACAGAAATTAGTAACTAAAATATCAGGTTTGACCTAAGAAGATGATAGTGTGGCCAAGAAAGGGGGAGGACAACTTCTGACACTTTTAGAGTAGGAAGTTGACAGAGATGAACTTGGCCAGGCCTCCCTTGGCTTTGCTAGCAACTGACAGTGAGGCTTGGTGAGTGAAAGCATAAACACCATTAATGTACATAAACTTCTCTTTCATCCATGTTTCTTGGCAGCATATGATATCAAAGTCACTGATATTCAGCAACCAGTCTGGATTTACAATTTCAGTATTTCCCCCCAAGCAATGTTCCATTTAATAAGACTTAACTCTTAAACCCCTAGTAGATGAAAGTGATTTTCTAATCTGCAGAGCTCTCTGTTTAAGCCAAGGATATGAGGGTTTTGGATCTGAATTTGATTCACAGTTGGGAATTGTGATTGTTCACCTCTGTGTGCAGTCATTCATTTATATTCAATATTTCAGTTGGCTCAAAACAGTTTTTAACAGGGACGTTATAGCACTTCTGCATTTCAACTTGTGTTCTTGTACCCCTCCTATAGTTAATACAGGTATTTGTTAAGCAATAATCCAGTCTATAAAAGAAACTGAGTGGATGCACCTGTATTCCTTTTTTTTTGCCAGGTAATTAAGACGTTGAATTAGATATTTGACAAACATTGGAGTCCTGATGTTTAGCACAACACAATCCTCTTTTGATTTACTATTAGTTTGACCAACCCATCCAACTCTGCATGTTAAAAAATCTCATTGTATAGGTCATTGTGGTAACCCTCTTTGGTACTTAGCCATTGTACAGCCTTGCATTTTAGGCCAGGACATCCGTGTTTAACTTGCTGATTACCAGCGGTACATCTTCAGGCACAATCACAAAGGGAGTACAATCTCATGGTAATTGCAAAGTTTCTTTATATGTGAGATATTGTGGATTTTTCACCCATAAATTTCAGGGAGTTGAGAGAGGTCCCTTTATTTCGATTACATCCCTTTGATGGTCCGTACCACTTGGTTGCAAGACAATGCTAGGGATTTTTAGAGTTTCTTCTGTTACATTTCTGACAGCATTGTGTGTCTCAGGGGCCTCAAATAGTGATACAGGGTCTATGTTTCCTGGGTTGATGTGTTCTACCAGAGTCACTCCTGTGAGTGTAGTCATTTTTTATAGGCCATAACCTAAACGTCCATTTTAGTACAAAAGTCATTTATTAATGAGTCTGTTTTCATTGAACATTGATTGCAATGATCCTAAACACAACTTTGGGTATCCTTTTCTACTGCATTACTGTTATTATTCTCACTTTTGCCATCTGAAAGTTGTTTGCCATGAAGTCTTGGATTTCTTGCAGCGGTAACAAATAAATATTGTGCGAGAGTAGACTTTCTGGGTAGTTTAGTATTCAATTCTCTTTGCTTTGTTAAAGGAGGTGGGCTTGCTAAGACTGAGATACTATCCTCATGGTCATCCTTGTCTTCCTGTCTAGTACATGAGGTAGAAGGTCTGACCTCATTGGCAATTTTCCCCTGTGTAACACTCTCAGCACTTTTATGGGGATTCTGGAGACTCTCCACGCTATTAAGTACAATAGTCCATGCACCAGCCGAACATTGTGGGATTGTTATTGTGCAGCATTAATCCTTTACCCCGCATGTTCTAGGTTAAATGCTATCACCCTCATTAGAGTAGTAAGGTAGTTAGCAATAGAGGTCTTTTGTGTAGATGGATCTTCTTTTCTCTTTTTTGGGAATATAGGGGGTTATTCCAACTTTGGAGGAAGTGGTAATCCGTCCCAAAAGTGACGGTAAAGTGACGGATATACCACCAGCCGTATTACGAGTCCATTATATCCTATGGAACTCGTAATACGGCTGGTGGTAAATCCGTCACATTTGGGACGGATTACCACCTCCTCCAAAGTTGGAATAACCCCCATAGTCTTTCTTTTCCCCATGCTTGCACCAAGAACAACACTTAAAGAGAAAAAGACCTATTTTAAATTTGTGCAGGTGACGAGGGTAGATTTAGGTATAAGAGGCTGGGCCACCCCTCTTGTGGGCTCTGACAGGTGCAGATGGACCTGCACGTGGTCCGATCTTTGGCCGGGCATGCGCCAGGGTGTGCTCCATGCAGTGAGGAAGAGCGTGGATACTTCAAGCTGCCCCCCGGTTCTGACCTCACTGTCTCCTTCTCCCTTCACTGGTGGTTGTGGGACACATAGGCCCTCATTCTGACCTTGGCGGGCGGCGGAGGCCGCCCGCCAAAGTCCCGCCGTCAGGTTACCGTTCCGCGGTCGAAAGACCGCGGCGGTAATTCTGACTTTCCCGCTGGGCTGGCGGGCGGTCGCCTTCAGACCGCCAGCCAGCCCAGCGGGAAAGAGGCTTCCACGATGAAGCTGGCTCGGAATCGAGCCGGCGGAGTGGAAGCTGTGCGACGGGTGCAGTTGCACCCGTCGCGTATTTCACTGTCTGCGCAGCAGACAGTGAAATACATGTAGGGGCCCTCTTACGGGGGCCCCTGCAATGCCCATGCCAGTGGCATGGGCACTGCAGGGGCCCCCAGGGGCCCCGCGACCCCCCCTACCGCCATCCGGATCTCGGCGGTCCGACCGCCGGGATCTGGATGGCGGTAGGGGGGGTCGGAATCCCCGCGGCGGTGCAGCAAGCTGCGCCGCCGCGGAGGATTCAATGGGGCCGCGGTACACTGGCGGGACCCCGCCAGTGGTGCCGGTCCGACCGCGGCTTTACCGCCGCGGTCGGAATCCCCATTGGAGCACCGCCGGCCTGTCGGCGGTGCTCCCGCGGTCCTCCGCCCTGGCGGTCAAAGACCGCCAGGGTCAGAATGACCACCATAGTCCTGGGCACCCTCTGACCCAAAGAAAGTATCCTGCACCACGGGGTAGAGCGCCGATACTTCAAGTGCCTGCGTGGTGCTGTCCTCACAGTCTCCTCCTTCCTTCACTGGGGGCTGCGACCCACGTACTGCTGGGCCCTTTCTGACCTCTACAAGTCTGTCAGGCCCTAAACACCCAAAAATGTTGTTTCAACCTCCAAAATATGACAATGGTTAACAGAAGGTTGATACTCTGGCAATCTGTTTTTGGTTTGCCCGGAACCAGAAAGAAACCAGCCTTATGAGTGGACTTATAAGTAGACTTTACAAACAGGCGTGTATCCTTTGTTAGTAAATTTTAATTTAAATCAGTCTATTCAGACTTTTTCAAGTGTCTCAATTTTTTTAATCTTCAGAGAATTCTTTTTTCAAATCTTTCAACAACACTGTTTCAAATAGTTCAACAACAGTCTTTAATAGGCATATCTGGCATGCTTTTAATTTTCAAAACCTTTTTATCTCCTTTGTTCTTAACAGTCTGTCCATTTTTCAGTATACAGCAGACTATTTCTTAGGACTTCCTCAATGTGTGCTGCTCAAGACCAAGTTCAGCATAAACCCTTTTTAATATGGGTGTGCGTCCTGGCGGCCTAAAGACATTCAGGAGCATATTTATACTCTGTTTGCACTGAATTAGCGGCCTTTTATTTACGCTAAATCAGCGCAAACTTAACTCCATATTTATATTTTGACGCTAGACATGTCTACCGCCAAAATATTAGGGTTAAAGTCATTTTTTGCCTGCCGGAAAACTACCTTGTGTCAATGAGATGCAAGGTAGGCATTCCTTGGCAAAAAATGACAATATGGCCTCAGCGTCATATTCATATATCAGTGCTAAAATCAAGCACCGGGTTGGGGGCCTTAAAAAATGGCCCTAAGCTTGCTTAGCGCCATTATTTAACACCTGGGTCAGGACAGGTGTAAGGGGACCTGTAGGCCTTTTTCTATCATCAGAGACAATGGAAAGAGCCCACAGCTGCCCTTCCCTAGGCCCAGGGGCACCCACACCAGAGGGTAGGCCGAGGATGAGGGGCCCTATCCCAGGTAAGTATAGGGGAGTAGAGATAAGGATTTTATTTTATTTTGTTTAGTGGCATGGGGGGCTAACTTGGGCCCCCCTACATGGCACTGGGCCCAATGGCCATGCCCAGGGGACATATGTCCCCTGGGCAGGGCCATTGGGGTGGTGGGCATGACTTAACTAAGACAGGAGTCATGTCCATGGGGTTTTAACATCAGAAAATGACGTTAGTCTGGTTAGAGGCATTATTTATGCCTCTGTCCACACTAGCGCCATACTTTGCAGTAAACCCCCTGTTCCCCCTATGCCTACCCCACCCGGCTAGAGTACTTTTTTATGACGCCAGCCGGGCCTTACCGCCGGCTACCATCATCCCATAAATATGATGCCAAGCTGGCGTCTTGGGATTGCGCTAGCCGGCGGTATACTTTTTGACACTAAACTACGTTAGCGCAGTTTAGCGTAAAAAACTTATCAATCAACCCTCACTTTTTTATTTAAAATATATTTATAATTTGCTTTTTAACTTAAGTAGACTACTTTAAGAACCATACAAACATTTTTCTTCTTGCTTTTTATAACCGTTGCCAATATTTACCACCAGAGGTATTTTTAGGTGTTAAATATGCATTCGTTTCTTTCATATTTGTAGCTCATAATCACTTCTTAAATTATTGCATGCATTTTTTAGACATGTGGTAATTAACACATATTGGTATTTACCACATGTGATGAAAACGACATGCAATAAATAACACCTATTACTATCTAGCCAGGGGCAGATTTATGGAAAGTGGTGCTGCACCGAGTGCAGCGCCACTTTTCCTGTGCCCCTTAGCACCCCCCTACTGCCACCATGTGTGCGCCGTATTTAAAATACAGCGCACCATGACACAGGGTAGGGGGAATTAGCATAATTTCTCTTGAGGCTATTGATGTACTCTGCAGGAGAAGTGCCAAAATATTGGTGCTACTCCTGCAGAGTACACAGGGCCCCATTCTAAAGAATGGAAGCCCCCTTTTAACGCCTGGCTTAAGCAGGTGTTAAAAGTGCCGTAAAAAATGGTGCAAGGAAATCTAATAGATTTACTTTCGTCATTTTTCCAGCTCCCCTAATGACGGAACACCCCCTATGCATACATTATGCCTGGCGCAGGCATAATGTAGCGCAAAGGGTTACAGAGTGGCGCAATGCATGCATTGAGCCACCCTGTAAATACGGCGTGGGAATTTTGGCCTTGTTGGGCCACATTAACATTAAAAATAATGACGTTAATTTGGTGCAAGGTGGCGCTAGGGCATTATAAATATGACCCTAAATGCACTAAATAATACATTGGAAACACTCAAAACCACTTACTGTGTGAGGCAAGTTAGGCATAATAGGTTAGTATGGAATGCAAGGGAGTTAGGTAGGTATGTATGGTAGTTATGATATGTAGGTATGTATATTAAGTATGGTACGCAGGCAAGTAACTAGGTAAGTAAGTAGGTATTGTATAAGTATTTACTTGGTATAATTGGTTAGGTGTTTTGAGTTCGACACAGTGGGTAGGTTAGTTGAAGTATGGTCGGTATGGAAGGCATGGTAGGTTAGCATGGTAAATCAGGTATGGTTGGTTAGGTATGGGTGGGATGTTAGCCCGCCTTTGTGAAACTTGGGTAATTTTATTTTCAGAAATTCCAAAAATTACACAAAATGCCAAAATATTGGTCTAGCGTTAGCACCAATTTATTTGGTGAACGCCATCGACATAAAGTTGAGGCTATGAGGAGCTACTCATTACCTTTCACTGTAGATCAACAAAATAAAATTTAAGCATTATGTTTTCCTTTCCGTGGCACTTTGTAAATAGAAGACAAAGTCTGCTCTTTTCGTATGAAAATTTCAGGACAGGCACAGGCAATAGCGCTTTTGCCCAACTGTGCAAAGTATTTTTGTAATCAAGCTGCTCAATGACTTAAACAAAAGGAGGTCTGGTGACTTTCTGAATATTGGAGAGCTAGCGTATTATTCAAGCGGGCTTGACATTGTATAGCTCATTTTGTATCGATAACAGATAGTAGCAATCTATTCCAGAATTCTGTAGATGGTTTAAGGACTGTTAATGACAGTCAGGGTAGGACTGGTTTATAGGGCAATCAGGAATTGCCGGATGTGCTGATCAGACAGATCAGTGTTTGGGCCAGTTTTAGGGCAAGGTGGGACAGTTTCTACAGCTGGTTTTCCGGATATTACTACAAACATTGCCTGCAGCAAATACAAATGCATTCAGATTCCCACATCTAGCAAAATACCCATACAACGTGTCGTTCCAATTTGAAAACTTGTCGTATTTGCAAATGTGGTCGGGCCTATTTGTGTCCCTGTCCGACCCTAATGACAGTGTCCTTCCCATAACCGCTGCACATGAACCTTATGACACATGGTAAATGTCGGACTACAATAGTCTCCAGAAGTGGGAAGGGCTGCAGCATCAAGTCCTTGCTTACTGCAGCTAAAGAGCAACTCGAAACTAGCAAGTTTTGTGATCTTTCCCTCTGTAAAAGCTTTATGAGAAACAACCTAGTATGAAAAAATAATCCTTCCCTCTCAGTACGTTGGAAATGGAGCAGTTTTCCCGTTTGGCTTCAGTCCTCTCCAAAGGCAGCATTTACAATAAACAAAAATTAATGCGAACGCAAGGCAAAAGAATAAAATATAAAAGACGCAATTTAAAAAGAAAGTGCATTGCGTTTATTATTGAGTAACTGCTGAACCCCAATCCATCGTCACATCTGAAGACCTTTATTTTTTAATGACGTGTTTAGTGACATGTATGTAGTCTGTACCGCATTTATTTAATTTAGCACAGCTTGGAAATATTTAGTTTACTGTTCATGGTTACCAGTTCTGTCCTCACTGCTATTGGCCCTTCTAAAAGTTATTCACCGACTGGAGCTGGGGAAATGGATCATCAAACAAGCTTTCCAACGCTTGGCCAAACGGAAAGTAGCATTCCGATGGAGCTGATGTTCACCGTTTACAACAATAAACAAATGTACATTGATGCATGTGAAGGGGCAGAACATTATAATGCCAACCGGAGTGAACAAATTGCAATAGAAGGGTCTTCGGATGTAAAGTGAACGGGATTTGGAGACAAACATAACCCTCATTCACTCGTGTCCAGCACTGATAAGGATTCCTGGAACGACGTTGGCGTGCAGCCATCTGCATAGCTTCGCAGCCTTAACATGGGGTCAGGAAGCTTGGGATGGAGAGCTGACAACTTTCGGAGCAGCACCAGTGAATTTGAGAGCAGGGACACACTCTAGTTAAGCTATAAACAAGCTACTCTGAAGTGTTTAAGCTGCAAAAAGAACTACATTGCTTTACACTTCGCTCAAAAATAAAATGTAAATGAAAGTAGACCTGACAATTAAGTGACTTAGGGCCATATTTATACTTTTTGACGCAAAACTGCGCTAACGCAGTTTTGCTTCAAAAAAATTAGCGCCGGCTAACGCCATTCTGAAGCGCCATGCGGGTGCGGTATTTAATCAATGACGTTAGCCGGCGTTAGCCGCCGGCGCTGCCTGGTGTGCGTGGAAAAAAACGACGTACACCAGGCAGCGCCGGCGTAGGGGAAAATGGAGCTTGGGCGTCAAAAAATGGGGCAAGTCAGGCTGAGGCAAATTTTTCGCCTCAACCCGATTTGCGCCATTTTTTTCGACTCCCAACCCCCATAGAAATGACTCCTGTCTTAGGAAAGACAGGAGTCATGCCCCCTTGCCCAATGGCCATGCCCAGGGGACTTCTGTCCCCTGGGCATGGCCATTGGGCATAGTGGCATGTAGGGGGGCACAAATTAGGCCCCCCTATGCCACAAAAAAAAAAATTAAAAATACTTACCGGAACTTACCTTAATGTCCCTGGGATGGGTCCCTCCAGCCTTGGGTGTCCTCCTGGGGTGCGCAAGGGTGACAGGGGGTGTCCCTGGGGGCATGGGAGGGCACCTCTGGGCTCCTTCCGAGCCCACAGGTCCCTTAGCGCCTGCCTTGTCCAGGCGCTAAAAAACGGCGCAAAAACGGCCGTACGTCATTTTTTTTGACCCGCCCACTCCCGGGCGTGAATTTTGCCCGGGAGTGTAAATACGGCGCACATGCCTCGGAGTCAATTTTTTAGACGGGAACGCCTACCTTGCATATCATTAACGCAAAGTAGGTGTCCACGCTAAAAAATGACGCAAACTCCATGGACTTTGGCGCTAGACGCGTCTAACGCCAAAGTATAAATATGGAGTTAGTTTTGCGTCGGAATTGCGTAAAAAAAAACTACGCAATTCCGGCGCAAACAGAGTATAAATATGCCCCTTAATTTTTGTGTGAACATGTTCAAAGGCAAAATTGTTTCACTAGCAATCAGGGGGCCCAATGGCTAAAGTGGTCAGGACCACTGCTCCATACTGTATGCAGTGGTGGTCGGAGGTAAGATGTGAATGACATCTTAACAGGCTAATGGATGCAGACCTCTAACCAAAAGCCCCTCTCTGCACATACATATACATTTTTATTTATGGGTTAAAAAAAAAAAAACATGTCTGGCGAGACAGCTAAAGTTTTCTACAGGGCAGACCTAAAAATGAAATACTTGATGTAACTATCCTCAAAATGCCATCGTCTTGTCAGGTAGCCCATTGAAGCAATGACAGACCATGAAAAAGACATGAAAGGCAATGGCTCAAGAGGGCTTCCCTAAAAACAACTTTCTGTCTATAGTTCTTTATACTCACAACAGAAAGCTAAAGCTATTTGTAGTTACATCTAAAAAGGTAGAGAGGATTAGAAAAAGAAGAGGTAAAAGGAGTATAATGAAATATGTGTAATAAACCGCGAAGATCAATTGCACTACCTTTAAGGTCAGTGGTAGCAGAGATGGACTGATCAATAACATAAGAGGGCAAATGGCCAGGTGGTCAGCTGTATCACCCTTTAGGGCTGCCCTAGTGCTACATCATTGCACGCTGTCCCCAAACCCTTCTGTAGTCCTCCACTGTGCCACGGATGCATCAGCAAACACAGCAATATCTCACTATTCCTTCACCAGTATCATTTATTACTTTAGTGTGTGAACCAAGTTGCTCATTACCACAAATGTGCTGGAGGGGGTTCGCAAAGTCACCAAAGTGAACAAATATCTGATACACAGTGGCACAGGTGAATATTTCATCAGTTTTACAGTTTGTTTGCAACTGTATCCTCCCACGACTACTGAGTGTCAGTGAGGTGGCATGTAACAATAGCACTATGTAAGAAAGAGCCTGAACCAAAACACCTGTAGGACTGAGTCCTACCCCACTATAGTACTGCCAGGTTTCTAAAAATCAATCTTGGATGGTGGGATCTTGGTGGCACATCTATTGTGATGATGTCACTGTCGCACAAGTGGCAGACGAACTAGCAAAACACTGTCAAGAAGTCTAGCATAGCATAGCTGAAATTACTCGCCTGTAGCCAATGGCCCACAGGGAAGTAGAAGTTGCAGCATAAAGTCAGTCAAATTCCATTAGTATTGGATGTAGCTGCACACCTCCAAGCAGTCAACCCGCAGATTGACGGATACAAAAGCAAGAAACAGATTAAAGGAAATTTAGTCGATGGCAAAATCTCTCGCAGTCCAACTAAATTACACCCAGTCATCATAAATGAATTACACATTGATTTGCAATTTTGTGAAGATCATTATAAAGTGGAAAAATGCCCTTTAAGTACCATTCACGAGCAGAATAAATGTTAACTATTTGATTACTCACCAAGTATTATCCATTTTGTAAAAATATTAATTCATTCTTTTTAATGCCAACAACCAAAACATGCATTGTAATACGAATAGGCTATTATGAATCAGAATACACATGAAGATTACAGCTGACATTTATTCTTTTCATGGCCACTTAAGGTATGCAGTTTCAAAATGTTATGCTTCATGAGTCATACAACACGAATCCAGAATCCAACCATATATACATGCTGTGAAGTAAATATGTGTAGTTGTTTAGTCGGTAAATACGTCCGAAAAAAATAATTGTGGTGTTTGGTACTGTCTTAATTACTTGCTCCAGTGACATCCTGGCTGCTTTAGTCAGTATTCCCAACACATCCACTGTTGTTATATGTACAGAACCCCGGGTTTTAGATGCTTCTTTTGTAATGAGAAAACCCTTCTATAACGGGATTCGCTGGTCCTAGGAGCTCGGTTTGCCAGATAGCAAACACATGCAATCAATAAAATCGGGCATGGTTAATTTTGTTATTAAGTTAGAGTTGGTTGGGTTTTCCCTTAAAATATCAAGTTGTATATATCGACTCCAAAAATATGGACTACAGAGTATCCACTACATCATGTAAGTACACATAAGTAAGTATAAACGTGTGTACTGGCACTATATCTATAATCCTACAAGATAAATTGATGTAGAGTTAGGAATAATAAAGTATTGCAAATCTTAATTCCAGTTTACTTACCCACCGACGTTTCACCTTTTTCTGAACTCTGTTTTTGCATGCTTTAGGTGCAGTTTACCACTGTAGAACAGTGGTAACCCGCCTTTGCTTCCACTGTAAAACAAGTGCTGTACATTGGAATTCTCTATTTGGCATAGTTACCTTTCCTAGAAGTGCACTGTAAATGGTGCCTAAATTAAACATATACCATTAACTAAAGAGGGGTTGGAACCTTGCAATTAAACGTGTTTAGACCACTGTAAAACAAACATTGGTATAGCTTGTGAGTGTGGAGCTGTTTGGGGGATAGACAAGCCTCGAACAAATGCATTCTTGTATTGCTAGTTAGATCTGGGGGACTTATGTCAGGTCTGAACTCTCTGTATGGGTCAGTAATCAAAAACAAAACAGGGACCTTTGATGTAAAGGAGAGGAAGATACAAAGATACCCCTCTGGTTGCTGAGTTTCAAAATGTGAAACCAGATGACCTGGAATCAATGCCAGCTTCTTTGCTTGTCCAAATTGTGGGAGCCTAGGCAAATATTTGAGGTCAGAATGGTTGCTGTAGAAGCACATCTTAAATGATTTAATAGACTGTAATGCTGCTCCAGGTATAGGAAGATTCTATGTCACGTTTAGAGTTTACATTAGTACTGACTTGCCTCCTAGTTCTCTGAGGGTCTTGGGTGGGGGGGGGGGGGGGGAGTGGCCATGGATGCTTCTATAAACTATCACTTTTAAGGAATGTCTATCTATGCAGTGATATCAGATGTACTACGACGAAGCACTTCTTCATATTAAAGAAATACACTTTCCATTTTGAAGAGATTTTTACATTATGATTGTTGACCTATATAGATGCCAAACACTTTTATGGCTCAGCTCAGGCACAGACTCTTAGAGCCACTCCAGGTCCATGGCCCATCTCTGGTTCAGCCCACCCTATTTATTTGCCCTCGCGCCCTTCTTTGAGACTCAGGCTTAGTACATGGGGCTATCATTCAATTGATAAAATAGTTTGTAAAAGGCGAGGACTAGAAACATGGAGCCCTCCTGTTGGAAAATGGGTTATTGGTAAGAGCAGGTAGGTACCTACACCTAGCAACAAGCCACTAACCTCCACCTAGGTACAGTTAGGTCTCAGTAAATTAATCCCAGCTCAACCCTTGGTAGCTTGGCAACGAGCGTCAAGGCTTAACTTAGGAGACAGTGTGTAAAGCATTCAAATATCACAAAATAGTAATTAAATAAAACACAGGAAACAGTTTAAAAATCCAAAACCAATTTATAAAAATAGTTTATATTTTTATCTTTAAAATGACACAAAAACGAATAAAATCGGATAAAGGGAACCGGAGATATGAATTTTTAAAGAATTATTATTTTTCTAGCGCTTAGAAACAAAAAGCGCCAATCGGGTCATCTGGTTGCACCAGGACCGGGGCAAAGTCAAAGTTTCAGGCCGACCGCGATGGAGCCCTGCTCGGCTACAAGTCGCGGGAGGCCTCAGTTAAAAAGTTACCTTCTGACTTAGTCTTTATTTTGAAGATTTTCTTCAGCGGGACGAACCTGCCAGTTGAATCCGACCTCCTGGAGCCCTTGTCCGGATACGCGATGTGGGTTTCCTCGGTGGAGATTTTTACCTTCGGACTTAGTCGTTTTTTCGAGGTGAAAATCCTTCGACCGGGGTAAACCTGGATCTTGATCCGACATCCGTGGAGCCCTTCTCAGATACGATGGCTGGGAGGTCCCGGTCAACTTTTTACCTTCGGACTTAGCCTCTTTTTCGGAGGTTTTTCTTTACCGGGACGAACCACCAAGTCAGGCCGGGTCGCGGTTGAGGCAAGCCGGCTAGAATTTCCGCGGCGGGTCGGTCCCTCTCTGGAGCTTTTTTTCAAAAATTCTCAAATCTTTTCCAAACTTCTGGGGCTTCACCCAGATGTTCTTTTAAGGTTCTTTTGGGGTCCACAGCTCACCCCAAGGGTCCAGAAGTTCTGTGATGGTCCTTGGGGGGTGCGGACTTCAACTCCCAGAATGCACCTGGCACAAACTCCTTTTTGGCCACTGGACAGTGGTCAGCTGGTCACTTTTCAGGAGTTGGTGCAGGGGGACTCTGGATAGCAATTTTTCACCTGTAGCAAACAGGGAGTCCCTCCTTGAACCAGTTGAAGCCAGGCAAAGTCCTTCTTGTGGTGAAGCCCAAGTGTGCAGCTGGTGCAGTCCTTCTGAGTGCAGGTTCCAGGTGCAGGCCAGGGGTCCAGCAGGGCAGTCCTTCTTCTCCTTTAGTTCTTTTCTTCTTGAAATCTGGCAGGGATCTGAGGTGTGGGGGCAGGTCTGCCAGTTTTATCCTTGCTCCTGGGTGAAAAGCAGGGGGGTCCTGGTCCTCCAATCAGGTACAGGGTCGTCCCCCTGTGATGACCACTTCCTGGGAAGTGTGGCAAAAATCCATCCCAAAAGGCAACAGTGTCTAAAAATCCAACATGGCTGAATCTGATTTTTGGAGGTTACATCTGGTTGAGCCCACCCACTGGTGTGGCTAAAAATCATAAACACACCCCTCTCCTGCCCTCTCCTAATCTAATCAAGGGGGCACCTAGTTGTCTGGGGTTGCAGGATGTGAGGGTGTTGCTGGGTGCTCCAGATGTCCTTCTCTGCCTTTGAAGACCAGTTTGGCAGCCCTCCCCCTTCCTGCCTCACCATCTGCTGAGGGGAGATTCTCTCCCCCAAGCACATTCCTTTGTGTGAAGCCAGGCCACTTCACACCTCATCAAGGCAGCTTGGCAAAAGCTGCTGCAGGCTGGCCAATCAGAGCACAACAGCAAAAACAATGCAGAGCTGAAATTGGCAACTTTTTAGGTAAAGTCTAAACTTTTTACCTGAACAAGTTATATTAAATCCCACAACTGGAAGTTGTGGGATTTATTACAACAATTAATTTGATACCAAATTCTTGGTATGCAACATTTAAGGAGACTTTAAAATTTAAAATAAAGTCTCCCCATTCTAGCCTATGAAGGCCATTTACTTCAATGAGGGAAAAACGAATTTGGCTGTTTTTACCTCACCAGGGCTTATAAATCTATTTTTATAAAGTCCCTGCTTATAGTTACATGGCACCCAGCCCTAGGGGCACATAGGGCACACCTTAGGGGTGACTTATATGTAAAAATAAGGTAGTTAAAGACTTTGGAAGTACTTTTAATTCCAAAGTCGAATTTGCATATAACTTTAATTTAAAAGCAGCCAGCAAGGCAGGCCTGCCTTTAAAATGACACTGGGCACCTCAGCAGTGCACCTAGGTGTGCACCACCTATGCTGTGGTCCCTAAACCTACATGCCCTACCATATACTAGGGACTTATAGGTAGGTTAACTTAGCCAATTATAATTAGCCTAATTTGCATATCCATTTCACACAGAGCACAGGCACTGGGACCGGTTAGCAGTACCCAGGGCACCATCAGAGTCAGAAAAACACCAGCATAAAGTGGAAAATGGGGGCAAAAAGTTAGGGGGCCTCTGCAATCAGCCCTGTTTTCTCACACCTCCCCACTTGCAGGGCCACATGTTTGTAGTCCTAGCCTTTGTAGCAGAGATGAAGAAGACTGTGTACACTGAAAATACATTTAAAATAGGTTCCAGGCTGTAGTGTTGTACATGACCATAGGTATGTGTTTCTGTGAAGAAATATTAAGACCAGGAGAAACTGGCGTAGAACTAGCTTCAGTGGAGGGTGTTTGGGTTCTGACACGCCTCTAATGCATTCTTGATTTGATAGTCAGGTCAGGTATCCATGAGTCGGGTATGTTATGCCTGCATCTGTTTTCTTGCTGCTCTCATTTCACTGAGAGGTTTTAACTTTTTCATTTTTTGGATCGGGATCTTAAATATATGTAACAACTAGTTTACCACAAAAAGGAGTAAATCTGCATCTTTAGAAGTACTACTTGATTGGGTTGATATTTACTACTTTCAGGAATTCACAAACACTGCCAGTGTTAGGCTTGAAAAGCTGTACCTGTGTCATATGTCCAAGCATACTACTGGCAATCAAACACCCAAAAGGTGATCGGATGAATGCTTGCAAATTACAAGTGGCAGTCACTCAGCATAGCTGTCCAACCCATCTTTTTTCGCCTGCTGTGTAACTCTAGAGAGTGGCCCACCTAACGCTAATCAGTACTGACCCTGTTCCTCATGGAAACAGTCTATCCTAAACCTTGCCTTGGCCATCTCATTTCTCCTCTCAGCAGCTCACTGGTTTTTAGGTCGGAAATTTGAGATTCTGACACCCTGTAACTCATTGACTAAGTTACACTCCTGAAAACAAATTTAACAGTATTATTTTTCTGGAAATATATTTTTTAGGTTCAATTATTATGATAATGGCTTTGCATTTGCACATAAACTCTGGTGATAGTTGCTTATACTTTGCACTGGCTTTTTCTTGTGCAGACTCTTCCAGTACGTGTGTAAAGCTTTTGTGGCGTTTTGGGATATGTGAGTAGTGTTATATTACTATGTATTATATAAACAAATACTGTTACATTTGCTTTAAAGTAAACACATTAAGTAAACAAGCCTTGCAGTTAGGTGAGTATGAGAATAATTGTCTTGGACATGGGAAAATAAGAATGCCAAGGATTATAATTAGAGGCATATGTATTAAGTAATATGTAAAGTGTAACTATGGCATTAAAAGTCAAATGTCATATGCGGGCTACAGTGTATATTTACACCACCCACAAATGAGGGGGTATATTTCTGACAGGAACCCTGCAGAATTCTGTCTGGGCTTCAGCTTAAATGCATTGCAGTGAGACATGGCAGAGAAAAATGCCTGTGTCATATCGGAAAAGCCTACTTTTATACATTCACAAGTCACACCTAAAAAAAACACAGGGTAGGGTGCTGATGAATAAAAATAGAGCATGCTATATATTCATGCACCATCACAGTAAAATAAAATCCAAAAACTATTTAACATGTCGGGCAGTTTTTTCACTAAAAGACCTTGATGGGTTAAAATCTTTTGTTTCCACCCATGCTTAAGTGAGGCTCAGAAAGATGCTTCAAAGGTATTTCCTGCTTTTAAAAAAAGATCTGACTTATTGGAGGAATCAGATTTACAATAACTTAAACAGAAAAGTAACTTTGCAAAATGTACTTTTGGCTGCCTGTGCTAGAACTGGTTTAAAACTAGTTCTGCCGCTCATCATGTCACTTTAGCTGGAATACACATCCTTTTTGTGGAGTGTAAAAAACTCTGGCTCAGAGAACAATGGCCTGCCTCTGAGCCCAGAAAAGAATCAATGTGTGTTAACTGCTGACCACTTAGCAGGGATTATCTATCAGGAAGTGGAAAGGAGCAGCTGGGGAAACAAAGGGAACATGCACTGTCTTTTTTGACTTGGAGATGCAGGGGATGGCTTCTCCTATTGATCCCCAGGACCCACTTAGACGGTCCCACGCCAGCCAGAGTAGGAGGGAAAATGAGTTTTAACCCTGTCAAGTAGGTGAATTCCAAAGAAGCTAACCTGGCCTGGGTGGCAACCTGGTGGAAGATGGGTCCTTCCATGTTGAAATAGGGAATCCTGTGTATTTTACAGCAAGGTGAAGAGGAAGTGCTGTAAAACTTAGTAGGGGACTGTGAGAAAATATAATTAAGTGGTACATTTTCTCCAGTCACTAGCTAATGCACAGTATAAATCTAGCACCTCAACCACTACCTCTTCAGAACATTGCTGGGCTTGGGAAGACACCATCTGAAGAAGAAGGCCTGGTTGGAAGAAGAATTTTGACTTCTGATTCATGACTCCTGCTCAATGAAGACCTATAGAAGGATTGTGCTGGCAATGTGGAACTAGAACTGCACTTGAAGGGTCAAGTGGTTGGCCTGTGGTTTACCTGCTTCATGTACACAAAAAGCAAAATGACTCTTGACTCCAAGAGGGTCCAGCTGACTAAAGAGGACTAGACCGCCAAGATATCTTGCTGGAGAAATACTTGGTGCCAAGTTACCTGCCCTGTGGAGCTAGGGGCTGCAGGACTGACCAGAAGGAGTTTTTCCATCAGTTGGAGGTTTGTGGTGAGATGAATGAAATACTGGTTGCAAAATGCTGGTCCCAAATTGCGACCAGTATTTTTACGATTAATATGCAATTTTGCAAACCAAACTATGGCCCTCAGTATGACACTGCCACACCAGTGATGGCGGTAGTTCCATTGCCAGGCTGGTGGTAAAGACCTCCAAATTATGACCATGGCAGTGATCCCTCCCATAGACAGCCAATGTACCACCTGAACCGCCAGTGTGGTCTGTCCACCGACCACGCTGTTGACATCTTCAGGCTGGCGGAACACCATTCCCTGCCTACCACATAATGACATAGCAGGCCACCAGGATTTACAGGGTGGGACCACTGCCACGAAAAGCCTGGCGGAAATGAATCATATAAAAGGAGTAACTCACCTCCAAGGGGCACAGAGATGTATGCGGCTGCCATGGAAGCCGAACTTAAAGTTCTGCTGATCCTGTATCCTGCAATGGCAGTCCAGGAGCAGCAACGCCGATGTCGACGGTCAGTACAGCCGCCTAGCAAACAAGGGAGGGAGGGGAGAGTGACACACCCACATGCAGAACACAGACCATACACACATACCACACACCAAGTTACTGCGGGTATCCCTGCCTCTTGGAGACTGGCATGTATTGTCCCAGTGTTTAAAAAGGGCGACCAAAATGATCCTAAGTCCTACCGCCCTATTTCTCTACTGGACTCTTCGATGAAGATTCTGGGACGGATTATTTTAAGGCGTCTGGAGTCCTGGATGACAGGGAGTGATATTTTAAGCCGGGACCAGTATGGTTTTAGGGAAGGGCTTGGCACGCAAGATCAATGTCTCAATCTACTGATGTTGATCGGCAAATACACGCAGGCCAGGAGAGGTACGCTCTATCTTGCTTTTATGGATCTTAGTTGTGCCTTTGATAAGGTGAACCGGTCTATATTATGGGAAAGGTTAAATCAGCTATGGCTGGATCCTAATATTGTAGAATTGCTCTGATATCTACATTTTGGGACGATTGCAAATGTGAGGGTGGGGTCTAATGGGGAATGCTCAGATGCTTTTAAGCTCTCAAGAGGGGTGCGCCAGGGGTGTGTTCTGGCTCCTACTTTGTTCCTTCTACATACAAATGGATTGTCTGACTTTCTGATGAAACATTGTAGGGATGTTCCAAAGGTGAATGGTACTGAGATCCCTGTGCTGACGTATGTGGATGACGCTGTCCTCATGGCCCGCACTATGAATGGTCTCCGGGAAATAGTTAGAGCTTATGCCTCCTTTATGTCAGCTTTGGGTTTAAAGGTCAATTTTAAGAAATCTCATTTTATGGTGTGTGGAAGACCCTTGAGTAGGGTGGGGGAGCTAAGGGTGGAGGATCAAATTATTAGTAGGGTCCATGAGTTTCCATACCTAGGGATTATTTTTGATGAGAAAGGATCTTGGAAACCTTGTATTGCCAGAAGGGGTGTGCTTTTTCATGCAGCTGTTGGCGCGACTTTTGACTTTGCTGTAAGGGTAGGTAGTAAACCTATCAAGCCTTTGCTTGAAATTTATAGGCGGAAATGCCTCACTGTCCTGCTGTATGGTGCTGCACTTTGTGGGTATAGGGACACCCGAGCCCCTACAGTGGAAGAAAATCGGTTCTGTAGAAGGCTATTGGGAGTTGGACAAAATATCCCTGGTTTTAGCCTCCATTTGGAACTGGAGCTTGAGTTTGTGCAGGACACTATTCAGTTGGCTCCCCTTCTGCTATGGATCTCAATTTGGACTAACGAACATGCCACTCTGAATAGGGATATCTTCAGGGATTGTCTGGCTTGCGACAATGTAAAGAATATTCCCTGGTTGACGTACATAAGGAATATGGCTCGTGATTTGGGGCGGCCGGAATTGGTTGATTATCCTGAAGGCCTGACCAGCTGTGATAAGAAATGGGCTAAGGAGAATTTTTTAAGAATCCAGAAAAACAGGAGGGAGGGGGAGGCCTTAGGGAAAAAATCAATCAGGGATTTCATTATGCTAAAGATGTGGGTAGGTCCTGAGTGCTATCTTTTAGAGATAAGGGATGTGAGGGAAAGGTCTCTCATAACCCGTTTCCGCTTGGGGATGATCAGAAGTAATCTGTGTTTCCCGCTTGGTCAGTATGGGGACAAATGTATTAGACCCCGCCCCTGCGATAGGGTATCCCAACAGACCTTGTCCCATTTTACTTTGTTTTATGTTTTTTATGCACCATTTAGAGCTCGTTTTTTATTACCTCTCCTAAGGCCCAAGGGTTTCGTGCAATATTGTCCTGCTTTTATGTGGCTGCAGATGGGGTCCCTGGGGCCAAAATTGGCTGGGGGCTGCACATACCCTCCCCCAATGAATTGTGGTGGACCTCAGGGGTTAGGATCCTCCATTGAATTGGCCCCATCCAGTCCACCTTACTAGTATGCAAAGGTCTTCCAGCATTTCACCAGGATGTTGGACAGCTCACCAAAGGGCTCTCTTTTGCATTTGATGCTGATTTTGGTGGCACATTCTTGATGCTCAGGAATATGAGGACATCTCCACCAAACAAAGAAGCTCTTACATCATATAGCTAAGAGGAAAGACCCTGGTTTGGTGGAGATTTATTTCTTTGTAGTCTCGCTGGCCTCTCTATAGGAGGATTCATGCTATCACAGAATTCTGGAGAAAGACACACGAGGAACAATCACTTTGCCAAACACACACAAGGTCGCTGGATACATTTTCTAATAGTCCAATATGCAGCTGTAGTGCTTAAAACACACTGGACATTTACCCAACGAGGTAGCACTTACTAACTAAACAGTAGAAAGTACTTCAGTTGGGTAGACATTTTGTACAAAACTGTAGAATCCTGTTGGATAAATGGGCAGGTGTTATTCCTTAGTGACCCAGTCACTCATGCAGCTGCTGGCACACCCACACAGACACTCACACACCCACTCGTGCACCCTCTCATAGACCCACTTAGACACTCATGAATCCATTCACAGACCCACTCAGACATTCAATAAACTCGTAGACCCTTTCATTCATGCACCCACACACAGACCCACTTAGGCCCATGCACCCACTTAAAGACCCACTCAGAGACTCATGTACTCATTCACAGACCCAATCAGAAACTCATGCACTCACTCACAGATGCATTCAGAGTCTAATGACCCACTCACCTTCCTACTTAGACACTGAGGCACCCACTCAGACACTCACACACCCACTCAAAGACTCATTCAGACTCACACGCCCAATCTCAGACTTACTCAGATACTCACACACCTACTGACAGAACCACTCAGACACTCTCACACCCACTCACAGACCTACTGAGGCACTTAAGCACTCACACACTCACTGTCAAAGGTTAGTGGTTACAGTTAGGAAATAAAATATAAAAACAATCCTTGGTAATTCACTTAAAATCAAAGGTTATAGGGACATTATAGCTCGGAAAACCAATTTAAAAAACTTTACAAATTCACTGAAAGAACCAAAGGTCACAAGGACGTTATAGTTAGGCTCATATTTCACTCAAAGAAAACCAGTGAAATTCAGCAGTTATAGTTACCTGAACTTACTATAAATTATGCCCCTGCAATACACTGCTTATGATCTCACACATTACATCACTCATGACATGGTCAGTGACATCACTAATGACATCACCTGCAAAGGCACTCACACACAGACTCACACCCCTGTACAACCTTTCAAACATCCACTCATGCACCCACACAACCACACACATACCCATACTAGTACTCACACAACCACTCACTCATCTAGAGCCACTCACACAGCCACTCACTCACTCATACAGGCACTCCCATGACCACTCACTCACCCATACAGCTACTTGTAAACCAGTCACATACCCATACAGCCACTCACAGAGTCCCACACTTACCCATACAGCTACTTACACACCCACTTCCTCACCTATGCAGCCACTCACACACCCACTCACTTACCCATACAGCCTCTCAACATAGCCACTCACTAATCCATACAAGCGCTAATACTGTTAGACCTAACAGCCTTAGGGTGGTCTTCCCCCAACTTTTTGCCTGCCTCCTTCTAATTTTCGGATCTCCTTTTTGCTGGTTTTAAGACTCTGCACACTTTATCACTGTTGACCAGTACTAACATGCTTGTGCTCTCTCCCCTAAACATGGTACCATTGGCTCATTCCCAAATGGCATATTTAATATACCTGTAAATCTCTAGTAAAGTGCACTAGATGTGTCCAGGACCAGTAAATTAAATGCCACTAGTGGGCCTGTAGCACTGATTGTGCCACCCAAATAAGTAGCCCCTTAACCATGTCTTAGGTCTTCCATTCCTAGGCCTGTGCATGCAGTTTCACTGCCACATTGATGGAACTACTTGCCAAGACTTAAATTCCCCTTTTCTTCCATATAATTCACCCCTAAGGTAGACCCTGGGTAACCCATAGGGCAGGGTTCTATGTAGGTAAAAGGCAGGAAATATACTTATATGTTTACAGGTCCTGGTAATGAAAAACTCACAAAATCGTTTTTTCACTACTGTGAAGCCTGCTCCTCTCATAGGCGAGCGTTAGAGATTCCCTTAAATGCATTTAAGTGATAATTTCTGATCTGAGAAGAATAGACTTGCCATATTTGGTATGGTTGGGATGGTAGTAAGAAATCATACTCACTGGTGAAGTGGGATTCTACATCACTATTTCAGAAATGCCACTTATAGAAAGTAGTCATTTCTCTGCACTTACTGTCATCTGTGCCTTAGAATGGTCTCAAACCTGGTCTGTGCTGGTTGCCAGCTCCCCTTGTACATTCCACCAAGACAGCCATAAATGCAGAACACTCAGCTGTATCAGCATTCATTTGCATACAGATGGGTTTTTCAGGGCAGGAAGCATGGAGGGGCTCTCACTTATACTTCAAAGGCCAGTGGCTTGTCCTCACACAAATGAATGACAACCCCCCCCTTACACAGGGTTCCTGGCAGACAGGGCTCGGTTGAAGGGGAACTTGTACACTTCAAAACTACTCTTTAAAGGTTCCTCCACTTCAAAGGTACTTGTGGGTATATATACTGGGACTGTGGCCCCAACAATTCAGACACTTCTGGACCTACCACTAGACTTTGTCAGAGGAACTGCCTGGCTGCCCAAAGAACTCATCTGGACTGCTTTCCTGGAAGGACTGCTGGCGTGTTTGTTGCCCTGCTGCCTGCTGACCCCTGACTCTGCTGGAAGGACTCTGCCTTCCTCCTCAAGTGCTCTACAAGGGGCTTGGATTGAGCTTGCCTCCTGTTCTGAGGTCTCAGGGCTATCGAAGACTTCACCAAAGAAGAGAAAATCCTGCTCGTCGGAAAATTGATGAAACGTCTGCAAAATTCGAACCAGTGCCTGCCGCATCAAAGAAGCGCCTTTTCCGCAGCTGAAAAATCACCCCATCGCCTGCCAGATTGATGCAGTGCCTGTTGTCTTGCTCAATGCATTTTGGGTTTTCTACGCATGCTGGGCATCAAAATATTCCCACATCGCAGTGAAGAACCAAGGCTGCGCTCCTAGTAACCAAAGCATCGCCTTGCAGCATGGAAAGAAATGATTCATCACCTTTGCCACACAAGAAAAATCCATGCATAGCCTTGCTTTTCGATGCATCTCCTCCTCTACGGTACCTCTGCATCATTATTTTTGATGCATCCTGGGTACTGTGTGTTAAAAGGATACAACCACTGATTTGTAAGGCATGAGACTAATTTAAACCTTTTAAAAGTGATATCTTGACTTGCTCATATTGGATTTTTGTTGTTTTGGTCTTATTCTATACCAATGAATATTGTGTCATTTCCTAAACTGGTGTGGAGTACTTTTTGTGGTGTTTTCAGTGTGTCACTGTATGAGTTATTGCACAAATACTCTACACATTGCCTTCTAAGTTAAACCTACCTGCTCTGTGCCAAGCTACCGGTGGGTGAACACTGGATAATTTAGGTTGTGTTGTGACCTACCCTGACTAGGATTGTGGTCCCTACTTGGCAGGGTGCTCACCTCTGCCAACTAGGGACCCAGTTTCTAACACATACCCATTCACACATCCATACAAGTACTCCCACATCTTCTGACTGAGCCACACATCCATTCACACAGATACTTACTCTACAAGAAAGCCACTCACAAAGCAATTCACTTAACCAAACAGTCACTCTATCACCCACATAGACACTTACACAACCAGTAATTCACTCATACAGCCATTCAGACACCCACTCACTCACCCATGCAGTCACTAACACACTCAGTCACCTACCCACCAATACAGCCACTCACATAGCTACTTATACACCCAGACATGCACTCAGACACCAACTCACTCACCAATATAGTTACTCACATGGCCACTCACTCACCCACACCGCAACTCATATACCTAATTATACACTCATACAGGCACTCAGACACCCACTCACACACAGATTCACACAGTCACACAACCACTCACATAATATATGTTAAAAATAGTACCACTCAATAGTAGTACAGAAAGTATACTATTTTGACTTTTGCACTAGCTTGGCATATATGCTTAAAATTCATATAGGTTTAGAAAACACTCACACTCACTGGTGTCATAGTCTGACTCTTGCTCTAGGCAAGACTGCTGGTTTAGGAATGACAGTACTTATGTTTGCAGGTGACTATGCCTATCCTACAACAAGTAGCAAATGTCGTCCCGGCTCACAAGCAGCACCTCACCAAAAACCCAAACAGTAAAAGGTGATTTGTCGCAGCCTTTATGCATGGACTCAAGAGTGTGACATCTCAGGGAGTGTCATGGTTGAATGGAGAGTACCCCTTTCTCAATCAAACACAGGCAATGAAGGAGACGCAGTAAGGTTTCAATAGGTTTTATTTAACAAAACGGCAATCCACAATAAGTTGCATGGGCTGCAATGATGAGGGTAATGAATAATTCAAGAAACAGAATGATAAAGACAAGAGTCATTAATACAAAGACCCCCACCATCTTGCAGTAACATAAAGTGACATGAGATGTGAAATATGTCCTAATACCCTAACGTCATGCACCTAATCTCTAACCTAAAAGAGAGCTAGGTATGTTAAACCTAATCTGCCAATGTCATGTCCATGAGAAGAGCCCCCAACCCTCGTTTCCTTGGAATGAGGTCTCTAGCTCAGTCTTCGTAGGGACACGAAGACTGAGTCAGCGTCAAGGTGATATGCAGCATCGATAGCAGCGATGGCATCTGGTCGGAATTCCTCTGACTATCTGTCTAAGTGAGGTGTATTTGTACAGATCTGCTTGGACCCCTGAAGTAGGTCTGTTCCCAAACAATAGATAACAAGACATGCTTGGGACAGTAATTTATATAAACAATTCCCTCGAAGGCGTGAAGAGGGAAAGTACCTAATGTGAATACCTACAATTTGTTTATGTTTGTCGCTTGATATTGACACCTTAGCATTGTGGCACTGATAACGTGAAACTAAAGCATTGGCCTAACTAGAAACAAGGCAACCATCTTAAAAGATATTATTAAATAAATGCGCTAAAACAGAGCAAGCTAAGTAGGGTAAAAGTCACTAGGTGACGAGGGCACGAGTCTCCAAGACAAAGGCTGAGCTAACTCCTGATTCCCATTAAAACAAACTAGGATTCACTACACTGGATGATGTCATCAGTGATGTAATTTGAGAAGTCATCATTAATGTCATGAGTGATGTCACTATCCATGTCATGAGTGGTGTAATATGTGAGATCATAAGCAGTGCATTTTTGGACTGTAAGTTATAGCTAGCTCAGATAACTAGAACTGCTGAATTTCACTGGTTTTGTATGAGTGAAATGTGAGCCTAACTATAATGACCCTGTAACCTTTGTTTTTTTCAGTGTATATATATATATATACACACACACACACACACACATATATATATATATATATATATACATATATATATATATATATACATGCATATACATTTTACCATGCGGCAGTCACCACTAGGTAGTAGGACCATATCTCCATTGAAAACTATTTTTTTGACCTGCCTATATCTTTGGCACCATTTGACAAATCTTCATAAATTTTCCGCCAAAAAAGTGTGCTGGTGATTCTTGTTGCACATGGGAAGTTTGGGGTATTTTTTCAAGAGGGGGCAGAGAAAAAGAAGTGGGGTCAAAAACCTGTGTTTCTCTTAGTAATTCCCATAGACGTTTTGAACATGACTACAGCCCAAACTGCTAATTGGAATTACACCAAATTTAGCAAAAAGCTAGATTTTGTTCCGCAGACTATGCTTTTGGTAATTTGGAGTAAATCCATTCATTAGTTTTTGAGATATTAAAGGGAAGGTGCATGGTGAAGGCGCACGTTGTAGTTACCCTAGGGCGTGAGTTATAGTTACTTAAAAGAACTCTAACTATAACTGCTGAATTTCTATGGTTTTGTATGAGTAAATTCATAACCTAACTATAATGTCTCTGTAGCCTTTGTTTTTTTTTCAGTGCGTTTCAATGGCTTGTTAACGTAAAGTAATTTTAATTTTTTTATTACTGTATGTTAATCCAAATCCCCGCGCACAGCTTTTGCCCTGGCACCCAAGCCCTTAACACCACCCAACCCTGCATGTATAAATAAATGAATTAATGTATGAATGAGTCTGTGGTTTTTCTTTCAAGTGTTTCTATATTTGCGAATAATTTGTAAAAATTAGTGCATTTTTGTGAATATCGCCAATGTTGATGTAAAATTATTTTAAACCAATAATTTGCCCCTAAAACACATCTATATCACACCCCTGGGATCAGGATACCTTAACTCTGACCCTTTATGCCACTTCCAATTTGGATTTTCATGCCCAGGGACAGTGTCCTGTGAAATAAAATGGTGGCCGCAACTTTCTAGTCAGATTGTGGTCAGTTAATTGCATCCCTTTTTTTTGCATGTGTATTCACGAAAAAATTGCAAATTTCAGTAACTATTTGCAAAATATTCATTAAGTCATTGCGGGTAGAGATATACAAATTTATTTTACCTTTATCATCTCAAGCATTACAAAATGGATCTACACCAAATAAGCAAAAGTGTGATCTGCTTACCGAAAGCTAGCTTTCTGCCAAATTTGTTGTAATTCCGTACAGAGGTTTTGGCCACAGTCTTGTTCGAATGTCCAATGGGAATTAACAGGGAAATGCAGCTTTTTTCACCGCCTCTTTTTCTCTGTCCCTGCTTGACAGAACACCCCAAAACTTTTGCAGGAGGAGCAAGAATCACTGGGGTGCTTTTGTAGGGAAAACTTTGTGCAGATTTGTCAAACTGTGCCAAAGATATAGGCAAGTCAATAAACATGGTCTTAACTATAATAACCTAGTGGCAACCGCCACTAGGTTATACATATATATATATAAACAAAAGTTACAGGGACGTACAGCAAATATTACATTGATATTATCAATGATGTTATCAAAGATGTCATGAGTGCAGTAATTTGTGGGGTAATCAGCAGTGCATGGCGAGGGTGAGAGTTATATTTACCTTAGGGCACGAGTATTGGTTCCTTGAGGTAACTTTAACTATCACTGATGAATTTCTTTGGTTTTGCATGTTTAAAATGTGAGCCTAACTATAATGTTTTCTTTAAATTTCTATTTCCTTATTATAACGTCCCTGTAACCTTTGTTTTTTTCAGTGAATTTCTATGGCTTTTTTAACATATAGTAATTTTCATTACTAGTTATTAATCCAACCACAGGCGCACATGGTCTGAGGCCAACCCCTATAAGAATTCAATCATGCACGGTGCACAGCCCTCACCCGTGTGCAATAGAGGTTGCCTGCAATACCTAGCCTTCAGCCAGACCCTGCGGTGAATACACCTTACCACCCAACCCCATGCTGTACACAGCCCTTTGGCGGCAGGAGTAGGCCGCAGCCTCTCTGGATGTGAGAATAGGTGTGAGAGGGTGTATCTGGGGGAAAGAGTGGCTGTGAAAGTGTGTGTCTGGGTGTTAGAGTGCATACATCATTGTTTTAGTGGTATGTTAGTGTGTGTGCGAGTCTCTGAGTGGGTGCATGATGGTGTCAGTGGGTCTGTGAGTGGACGTGTAAGAGTCTGAGTGGGTCTGTGAGTGGGTGCGTGACTGTCTGAGTGGGTCTGTGAATGGGTGCGTGAGGGTCTGAGTGCGTCTGTGAGCGGATGCGTAAGAGTGTGATTAGGTGTATGAGTGGGAGAAAGAGATTGAAAGAGAGTGAGAGGCAGAGATATAGAGAGTTTTTAGACTTTGATGGATGATATACTTAGAATGAGATGTTTCTGCACAAATTGAAAAGACAAAGGTATCGGTCAATCAAAAAGAGTAGGATCACCTTTCAGTATTAGCCTTAAACATTTTAATAAAAACAAAGAGGGAAACAACAAAAGACACACCTGGATTCAAACCCTCAACACTCAGGTTGAAGGTCTGCGACCTACACACTTGAGCTATGTCATTTTTATTTTATTTTATTTTTTAGCCCTTTTTTGGGCTATCAGGGGCTGCAGGGGAAGACTCAAGGCCTCCCCATGGTCCCTCACTATTTTTAATTGTATTTTGTAATATGCCCTCACGAGCTGTCAGGGACTGAGGGGAAGCACTCAAGGCCTCTTTTGCAGTCCCTCACAAGCTCTTCATGGGCTATATGGGACCGCAGGGAGTGCCTCAAGGCCTCCTCCATGGTCCAATTGTTCCTGCAAGCAGGCAGCTGCTTTTAAAAACAGCTGCCTGGCTGCTGAAGCAAAGCTTTATCTCTGTTCCCTGCATGCACACCTGAGAGTAGGGAACAGAGATGAAAAGTCTGCTTTTTGACAGCGGGACCTGTTTTACAGGTCCCACTGTCAAAAAGCGGACTTTGCTTGCTGTGACTGGGCTGTAGCTTCATAGCTGCAGCTAGGACACAGCAAACAGCTATGTCCTGAGGATGGGCACCTCAGGACACAGCAGGAGCCAGCACCTGGAGGGTGGCGGTCCCCAGGGTCATCAGTGGCTCCATAAGGGGGGCCCGTGCCCCTCCAATGAAAATAGCCCATAGAGGTAGTGGTCCTCAGGGCCTGGAGGGTCCAAAACGGACCCCCATCACTTTTTTATTACAGCCCTGAGAGGTGGTGATCCACTGGGCTGCAGGGTGTCACATGGCCCACCAAAGAACATCATAAATGTCCCAGGGAGGTGGTGATCCCTGGGGCAACAGGGGGGCGGCAGGGGGCAGCGTGTCCCCTACACTGAATATTTACAAAGCCCCAGGGAGGGTTTGGTCCCCGGGGCTGTGAGGGAGGCTGTCAGGCCTCTCGGGGAGAGGGTGATCCCAAGGGTGCGGGCCATGCTTCCCCTGCACACAAGATAAAGGTGGTGGTGGTGGTCCCCAGGACTGCGGGGGGCCAGGTGGCCCTGTACATTTCTTTTCATTATTGGCTCAGGGAGGTGGCTGTCCCCAGAGCTGCAGGAGGTGGCCTAGAGGCCCCCCACACTTAAGAAATACCTCTGGGACTTGGTCCACCTGGGGGCTTGATAAAGATGAAGCGCAGGAGTCCACGCTTCATTTAAAAAACAATTCTTTGCTGGATCCACTGTGAATCAGGGCGAAAATTTCAAAGAAATACTTTTTAGCCCAGCACCAGAGCTAAGGGGTCAGGGTGTTCGTTCCCTGGCTCCTTTTTTTCTGGGACTCAGCTTCAGCCGCGTTACAAGATGGCTGACTACACTTCAATGGCTTCCTTGTTGAAGTGTTGTCAGCCAATCGGGTCGCAGCACAAGATCGGGAGGGGTTGTGAATCCTTTACTTCCCTAGATATACATATTTGGATTTTCTTAAATGTCTCTAAAACTACTGAACAGATTTACATCAAAACAAAACAAAGGTCACTTTCTGGACCAGGGCCTATTTTTCTGCCAACTTTGGTGTAATTCCAACCAGTAGTTTTGGCGCTATCGCTGTTCAATTTTTCCTATGGAAAAATGAATGGGGAAAAGTGTTTTGGGACCCATTTTTTTACTCAGCCCCCTTCCTCCCCTGGACAGGTCACCCCGAAACTTTCCAGACAGCAGCTGATGTGACTGGCAAATGTTTTTGGAACGTTTTGTAAAGATTCGTCAAGTGGCAACAAAGATATAGGCAAGTAAAAACTGCTTTTTACATAGAAACTAGGCCCTAACTACCTTCCAACTGCCACTAGGTAATATATATATTTGATCAGTTTGAAATCTGATCCCGCCATAGTTATATGTCAATCTGACAAAGGTGGTAATGTGGTCATACGGTCCAAAGAACAGTACTTGATTGCAGGCAAATGCCGGTTGGCAGGTAATTCTTGCTATTGGGTTTCCAGTAGGGCTATTTGTAGTGGAGTCAACATATTTTGAGATGCTCACAGATTGGAGAGATGAGGGCCTGTTTGAATGGGAGTAATATTCCTTTCTAAGATGTGATAAACCTAGGATTGCCATCTTATATTTGCTCCCCAAGTTACACAAGGATGCCAAGAACCCACCAGGTAGACCTATTGTGTTTGCCAAGGGTTCTCTGGTTGAGAATACCTTGAGATACATTGACTATTTTTTAAGATCTTTTGTGTCAGCATTACCCTCCTATTTGATGGATACTAAGTATTTCCTTCAAATTATTGTGGGTATATACTGGGAGAAGGATTACATCTTATGTACTCTGGACATTACTAGTCCCTACACAGGCATTGATCATGAATTAGGCTTAGAGGCTTGTAGACTTTTTTTAGACATTTTTTGAGGGCTAGATCATTGTCTTACCTCTTACATTCAGAGATGATTATTGACATGATTTGGTTCTGTCTAAATAACAATCATTTCATCTTTGATGATCAAGTGTTGTGACAAAAAACAAGGGACAGCAATGGGCACTTGCTTCGCCCCCAGCTATGTGAACTTATTTGTGGGCTGGTGGGAGGAGCAGGAGTTCAGCAACTTTAAAGAATTTTGTGAGCATGTGGCCCTGTGGGTTTGAAACATCAATAACATTTTCTTTATCTGGAAAGGGGACATGAAGTCTGTGAAGGAATTTGTTGAAAAGGTAAACTACAATTCTTTCAACCTACAATTTAGTGGGCAGATAGGTCAGGTCAAGGTTGAGTTCTTAGACATAGAAGTTGAGGCAGTTGGGGACAAGTTCGAAACAAAGATATTCAGAAAATCCACTGCAGGTAACAGCCTTTTGTATGCTGAAAGTGCCCATCCTATGAGTCTGGTATACAGCATGCCTTATGGTGAGTTATTAGGAGCTAAGAGGAATTGCAGCACAGTGGGTGTTTTCACTTGAGAAAAGGAAATTGTGGTCAAGAGATTTGAGGAGAGAGGTTACCCTAAGGGTGTGATAAAAAAGGTGATTAAAAGAATGCATGAAGTCCCGCGACAGAGTTTGCTCTATGGGAACAGGCCTGACCAGGAAGGGAATGACAATGGAGTTAGATTTATCACCACACACTCTGCATAGGCAGGGAGGGTCAGGAACATTCTCAAAAAGCATTGGCATTTTCTGCATACATATGAAAATCTCAGTAAACATCTCAGTATAGTCACCCATGTAACATTGAGGAAAAGCTAGTCTTTGAAGGATGTACTCAGTAAAAATCATATCACGAGTGCTAACCCTTAAAAACAGAACTCTGCTTTCTTCTGTTGTAGGAAGCGTGAAGTGTGCAAAACTAGTTGTGACGTGATGGAATTGGTGGTCCCTAATACCAAGAGAGTCTTTATAATTTGCAAGTCTACCACCTGAAATACCACGTTTTGTGTCTACTGCCTTGTATGTCCTTGTAGTTTGATGTATGTGGACAGTAACATGTAGGAGGTCAAAAAAAGGATTTCAGAACACTTGAGAGCCATAAGGCACAATAGCTCCCAGTACCTGTGGCACAACATTTTGCTAGTACACACCATAGCGACACAGAGTGTATGAGATTGTTTGTGATTGATGTCATCTTTCCTAATGTATAGGGTGGTGACAGAGAGAAGTCCTTGAGGAAATTGGAGTCAAGGTACATCCTTGACCTCAATACAGTATTTCCTCAGGGGTTGAACTGCAATGAAGAGATGGCAACTAATTTTCAGTAGTTTTGCATAATGCTGGTTTACATTTAGCCGATAATGGGTGTTTTTGAGTGTTTATGTAAACAGTGTCTTCGATGTTTTATTTCTTCACTCTGTTTCCTTTCTGCGCTAAGTTTTCACAGATCTCCACAAGGTGATGCGGCAAGCACCATAGCATGCTATGGCTTTAACTATTATGTACACTGTATGGTTTCTGGGTGGACAAAGGGGTTATGTTTACTTATGTGACTATGGCCCTCATTATAACATTGGCGCTAAATCACACTTACAGCCATGATGACTGCCGCCAACATAATGCCGCCGCCGCGGATAACCGCCAACCATATGATGACACACACATACCAATCCGTCACTATACGGACACACACACACAAGTCCGCCAGCGCAAAGGTCAGTGATAAACTGTCTGTAGCAAAACCCACACCGTTACGCCAACAGAACTACACCCACAACATTATGACCCTCGAATCACCGCCCTCAAAATACAGACACTCAAACAAAACAACACCACATTGGACAATTCAAACTACACACACCTGACACCCATACACACACCACACCCACCCCACTATAAAACACACAACCACACTACCCACAACCCTTCACAAATACAAACCATTGCCAACAGAGAGAGAGAGACAGCAAGGACACCCACACAACCAGAGCCACATACCATCATCACCTATAAATCACACACGCACCTCACAACACACACCCCAACACATCACCCTACACCACATTCATGGCACCACAACAACACCCCAGATTCTCTGAGGAGGAGCTAAGGATCAAGGTGGAGGCAATTATCCGGGTAGAGCCACAGCTATTTGGATCACAGGTGCAGCAGATATCCATTGCTAGGAAGATGGAGCTATGGCGGGGAATCATGGACAGGGTCAACGCCGTGGGACAGCACCCCAGAACAAGGGATGACATTAGGAAGAGGTGGAACGACCTACAGGGGAAGGTGTGTTCCATTGCAGCAAGACACCAGCTAGCAGTAGAGAGGACTGACGATGGACCCCCACCTCCTCCCCCACAACTAACAACATGGGAGGAGCAAGTCTTGGCAATCAGACATCCTGAAGGCCTGGCAGGAGTAGGAGGAGGACTGGACTCTGGTAAGTCAACTCTCTATTACTATCACCCCTCTATACCTGCATGCCATCACATACCCCCACCGTTACCCTCACTCCCATCACTCCACCACTTCCCACACACCCCACCATCACAACACACTCATCCCAATACAAAGCCCTGTATGCCATACCAATGCATGGAGACCACTCACAGCCCTGCATGGACACCTATCACTACAGCATGCACACTAGAGACAATCAGCTAGCCCACCAAATAACAACTCACACAAGGCAAAGCTGCCAGGGCAAAAACAACCATAGAGGGAAACCCACTGATGCAAAATATGTCACACACAGAAGCAATAACACTGCATTTACATCCCTACAGGTATCCCGGCCAATGTCACCGGAGAAGAGGTGCCAGCAACATCCAGTCTCCCCACAGAAGAGTCCCACAGTGATGACAGTAGCTCTGGCTGCCTGGATCTGGATGACCAACCTGGCCCATCAGGGACTTCCAGACAGTCGGTTACCCAGGCACATTCTCACATCACCACAGAGCCTCCCCCCTCAGGAAACACCACCACAGCATCCACCCAGTGGGCTCATACCTCTGTCCCCAGGACACGTCAATCAGCAGTGTGTCCACCACTACAGGGACCCCAGGGCACCCCATAAACCCAGGACAATCAGGGACCTGGGGTCAGTGGCAGTGGGCACACGGTTCAGGGGACAGAGGCACAGGACAACATCCCTACAGGTATCCCAGCCAATGTCACCGGAGAAGAGGTGCCAGCAACATCTAGTCTCCCCACAGAAGAGTCCCACAGTGATGACAGTAGCTCTGGCTGCCTGGATCTGGATGACCAACCTGGCCCATCAGGGACTTCCAGACAGTCGGTTACCCAGGCACATTCTCACATCACCACAGAGCCTCCCCCCTCAGGAAACACCACCACAGCATCCACCCAGTGGGCTCATACCTCTGTCCCCAGGACACGTCAATCAGCAGTGTGTCCACCACTACAGGGACCCCAGGGCACCCCACAAACCCAGGACAATCAGGGACCTGGGGTCAGTGGCAGTGGGCACACGGTTCAGGGGACAGAGGCACAGGACAACAGGGAAGCTGGGAGGACCGCTGTGTGCCAGGGGGAGGACAGGCCCATGGAAACGACTCGCCACGGGGCACTCATCATGATCCTGGGAGCATACCAACATTCCCAGGATACGCTGGGCCAGATCCCGGACAAGATGCAGGAGAACATGCGGCTGCAAGAGGGACAGTACCTGGGGATCAGGGATGACTTGAAGTCCATTAACACCACCCTGTTCTCCATTGCAGGGGTGCTGGCAGACATGGCCAACAGTATGAGGGAGACAGTGGCACACCAGCAGGCCCCTGACACTAGCCAGACTACTGAACAGCCATCCACCTCTGCTGCCGCTTGTGGACAGAAGGTGCACCACAGGACCAACAGGCCACCAGCACCCCTCCCCCTGCAGAAAGATAACCACCCCGCAAACGTTTCCTGCGATCCAGGCAGAAGCCAGAGACTATTTCCAAGACCCCCACCAGGAAATAAGACTCTCCTGATTGTCACCCTTGTGTCCCACTCTGTCACCCTGTCCACCTTGAACTGCCATTGCTCCCCTTCCTTTGCCCCCTTGGACAATGCACTTGTGCTACAAATAGACTGGACTCTAACCTGGACTTTCCTCCATCATCACCCCAGCCCATAGCACTTCCCCCTTTTCATCAGAGCACTGCAATAAACAAACTTTGAAAAAATACAAGTATGGAGTATGTCAAATGATTTAAGCGTGTATTTGTTTAACAAGCTTTAAATATTGCAATGCAACTGTACAGTAATGTTAACATAGGACATGCCTGTAGTTGGCTGCAGTGAACACACTAGGAGCAATAGTAGGGCACCAACATCTGCAAAAAGAGATGCCAATGGATACAGTGAGTGGGCATAGAAGTAGGAATTCACAGCCTGCCAGTGACAATGTCCCACATCAAACTGACAATGAAATGTGAAATAACACTGTCTTACCTGTGTGTCATTGGAAGTATTGACGAATGACTGCACTTCTGTTGTCCTCATCCTCATCCTCTGACTCCTCATCTTCACTGTCCACATGGTCCACTGCTGCAACACAGCCATCTCCAGCCTCCTCTTCCTGCAGAAAAGGCACATGGCGTCTCGAGTCAAGGTTGTGCAACATGTAGCATGCCACGATTATCTGGCAGACCTTCTTGGGTGAGTAGCACGGGGATCCACCTGCTAGATGGAGGCACCGAAACCTGGCCTTCATGAGGCCGAAGGTACGTTCAATGATCCTTCTTGTTTGCCAGTGTGCCTCATTGTAACGTTCCTAAGCCCTTGTCCTGGGATTCCTCACAGGGGTCAGTAGCCATGATAGGTTGGGGTAACCAGAGTCACCTGAAAATATCGAGGGACAACAGTTAGCCACACACTATCGCTTATGGCCCACACCATACCCATACATCAACATCCACTGGGTGGGAATAAGGGCTCACGTATTAGCCACACCCTGTGGCTCTGGAGTTGGGCCCTCACATTTAGGATGCTGCTATTCCTCAGGATAAAAGCATCATGCACCGAGCCTGGATACTTAGCATTGATATGGGAGATGTACTGGTCCGCAAAACACAGCACCTAAACATTCATCGAGTGATAATTTTTTGATTTCTGAAGACCTGTTCATTTTGCCGGGGGGACAAATGCAATATGTGTCCCATAAATCGCACCAAAGATGTTGGTTAGAAGTCAGCCTTCACTGTGGCCAAATCTTCCACCTGGGTGAAAACAATATAGCTGCACATGTGTTTAATCAGGGCAGACAACACTTTGGTCAGCACTACTGAGAACATTGGCTGTGAAATTCCTGCTGCCAAGCCAACTGTCACTTGGAAAGAACCTGTTGCCAAAATATGGAGCACTGATAGCACTTGCACAAGAGGGGGGATCCCAGTGGGGTGAAGGATAGCAGATATCAGGTCAGGATCCAATTGGGCACACAGCTCTGTGATTATGGCCCTATAAGTTCTGTAGGTGAGGATAATGTGCCTGTCCTCCATTGTTGCCAAGTCCACAAGGGGTCTGTACTCGGGGGGGGTGCCTCCATCTCCCATTCACCCACAGCGGTTGTAGTCTATGGGGCAAAAGAGTGAGCAGCTGGTCATTATCTGTACATTGTAACCACTACAGTTCAATGCATTTTGTGATTGTTACAATATTTTGGTGGCATATGCCCAGAATGTGAAAGTGTGAACTGTGACGCAGTTAGGATCCATGGCCTGCCCCCCCCACCAAAATGACATCAGCCTGTCCAGTATGGACAGACAAGTGGAAATGAGGTAATTCTGCTGTCGTTGTGCGCCGTTGCGGGAGGCGGTCGGGAACCGCGCTGCAAATCCTCATTGGGCCCTATGGGGTACAGTGGTCAATGGTGATGTACGCCGGCGGTGACGGTGTGCAACCCCGCGGACGTCACTGCCATTTTATCTGTTCACTGAGTTGCTACCTGACCTTCAACAGGAGAGGACCTACACTGCATGTGCTGCTGTGAACTATGTCTGGAACCTACCATGGCTCATTTGACTGGGGAAAGTGCCCCTGCCTTCCCCTCGGCAGAGTTGGAGAGATTGATGGATTGGGTCCTACCCCAGTAACAACTGTTGTATGGGCCTCCAGACCAACAGGTGAGTACACTGTGAGTACGATGCATGGGGTATGAATGCATGGAGTGTTGTGTGTGAAGGTCTCATGTAGAGGGGGATGGTGGATGGGCCCTGGGCAGCATGCAGCATGTATGCTGGGCAACGTTTGTGCTAATGGGGATGGTAAGGGGCATGGTGAGCCATGAGTGTAACAAGCAGGACCGTCTGACTAATACTTTTCCCCGTGTCTATTTCCTTTGCAGGCCAGCACCCATCAAAAGAGGGGTATATGGCATGCCATCGCCAACGACGTGCGGACCCTGGGGGACTACGGCAGGCAGAGCACCCAGTGTCGCAAACGGTGGGAGGACCTGAGATGCTAGGCATGGAAGATGACGGAGGCCCAGCTGGGGATGGCCTCCCAACGAGGAAGGGGTACCTGTCGAACCCTGACCCCCCTGATGGCCTGCATACTGGTGGTTGCCTATCCGGAGTTGGATGGGCGCTTGGGGGCATCACACCAGCAACAAGGGGGTGAGTACAGTGCCCTTCATTACTACTTATGCCTGGTGGTGTGGTATCCGGGTGGGGGATGTGGGCCTGTGGGTGCACCTAGGCCAGGGGTGACATTGCAGAGTAGGTCCCATGTCGTTCAGGGTTCTGATGTGAAATTCCTCCAACCTAGCTAGTAGGCATCCACTACTATGCAGGGGTGTGTGGGTCCCAGGCATGCTGTAGTTGGCGATATCTGTCCCTACCCATGGCCTGGTGACTAGCATTGTAACTGGTAGTGCATTGCCTAGTGCGTAGGGCTGTTCCCGGTGTGTGAGTGTGTTGTGTATGCCAACGGTGGTGTTGGTGCCGCCATTGACCCAGTGTATCCTTTGTTTCACTCCCCCCTTTTTGTTTTGTCATCCTGTCCTTATGTGCATTAGCATCATCTGGTGGAGGAGCAGAGGTTCCGGCGACGGAGGGAGCTGCATCCCACAGGACCCAGGAGGCAGAGTCCACCGACGGTGAGGGCACCAGTGGGATGTAGGGCGAGGGGAGCACCATGGCGGAGACTGGAGGGGACAGTTTGGACACGGATACCTCCTCCGATGGAAGCTCCCTGGTGGGGCGGGGCACCTCTGTGCCCACCACATCTCCAGTTACAGCCGCCATCCCTCGTACCAGCCCTGCCCTCCCAGCAGCCCCTCATCATGATGCCCATGCCTGCTCACCCAGGAGTGTGGGCATCTCCTTCTCCCCAGACACCTCAGGCCCTGCCCCAGTGAGCCCTGCTGCCCTCAGTGAGGAGACTAATGACCTCCTGTGATCCATCTCTGTTGGGCAGTCAACCATTGTGAATGCCATCCAATGCATTTGTGGAGGACATTCACACTGGCTTGGCGGCACAACAGAGATCAATCCAGGCTCTGGCCTCCTCTCTGATGGCAGGAATGTCCCTGTTCCCACTCTCCCCCACCATGCAGATGCAGACATACCAACATCCACTGCCTCCACTGTGGCCCCATCCTCCTCCTCGTCCACCTCCCTCCCAGTTGCATCTCCATTCTTCACCTGCCAACACTACATCCTCATCCACCACCACCATCACCAGCATACCTATCAGTACACACACCTCACTGGCAGTCACCACCCCCACATCCATGCACACGTCCCCTGTGTCCTCTCCCACTGTGTCTGTGCCCCCTCCTCCCAAAGTACGCAAACGCAAGCACTCATACACCCAACAGTCATCCAGCTCACAACAGCATACAGCCCATGCACCTGCACCCAAACACAGCAGTCTGACACCTCCTACAACAACTCCCTCTTCCTCCACTCCCACACCTTCTCCCTCTTCCCACCCTAATGTCCCTAAGAAGCTTTTCCTCTCTACTGTTTACTTCTTCCCTACCCCTCCTCCCCCCATCCTTCACATCAGGCAAGGATGGTCAAAACCCAGGCATGCACATCAGCCACCCAGTCCACGGGCACAGTAGTGGTGCCTGCCCCAAGTGCTTCAAGGAAGGGCAAGGAGCTACCGCCAGCTGCTGCAAGGAAGGGCAAGGAGTCAGCCTCAGCTGCAGGAAGGAAGGGCAAGGAGCCACCCCCAGCTTCAGGAAGGAAGGGCAAGGAGCCACCCCCAGCTGCAGCAAGGAAGGACAAGGAGCCACCCCCAGCTGCTGCCAAAAGGAGCAAGGAACCATCCTCAGCTGCAGGCAGAAAGGGCATGGGGCCTGCAACAGCAGGCAGTAAGGATAATGGGCCTGGTGCTGGGACTCTGTCGGAGCCCACACTTCCAACAATGGTGGTGCAGCCGTCCGTGGCTGCAGGGGATGGGCTGGAGCCTCCCCCCACCACCACCACCGGCTCCGCCCGCAGCAGCCGCGACACCAGTGGGCAGCCATACAAGGCTGCAGGGGATGGGCTGGAGCCCACCACCACCACCAGCTCCGCCAGCAGTACCGCCACCAGCACCATCACCAGCAGCAGCGACACCAGTGAACAGCCTTCACCGCCGGCGGACATTCTGTAGACCCACCTCCATGGGCTGTTGTGCGGCCTGCGCCATGCAAATCCTGTGGGTAAGACACCCACCTGAGAGACTGCAACCTTGCACTCCCCAAGATCTTCATCACAGGGCACGATGCCCCCTCCAGAACCAGTGGGCATGATACCCACTCACCCCATCCTCCACAGGATGAAGATCACAGGGTACAATGCCCCCTTCAGAACCAGTGGAGATGCCATCCACTCACCCATCCTGTCCAGGATGAAGCTTACTGGGCACGATGCCCCCTCCAGAACCAGTGGGGAAGCCATCCACTTGAGAGACTGTGGCCTTGAACTCCCCAAGACAAAGCACAGGGCATGTTACCCCCTCCAGAGCCAGTGGGCAAGTCACCCACTTGAGAGACTGTGGCCTTGCACTACCCTGGACAAAGCACAGGGCATGTTGCCCCCTCCAGGACCAGTGGTGTTGTACCATCTGCCTGCTGAGGTGCCCCCCATTCCCCGTCCCCCTGAGGTGCCTGCCTATTTTTGACCTGCAGTGTTCTCTCTGTGTTGTTGGAGGAGTGAAGTGGGGCTTTGGACTTTGTAATGTGGCCCTGTGGCCCACGAACATTGAGGACTGGGCAGTGTCCCTTCATTTGTAAATATGTATATACTTTTTGATTTGGATGCATGTATTGCTACTATTTTATCTTATTACACGCACTTTTATCTATTGGAGTTGTCCTTGCATTGTTCCTGAGGGGTACGGGGTAAATATGTTATGTTGCTGCATCTGCTTGTGTGCATGGTGTTGGCAGTGGGGGTGTTGCGTGTTAAATGTGTGTGTCACTCTCTTTTTCCTCCCCCTCTCCCCTGCTAGGCGGCTGTACTCACTGTGGTCGTCTTTGCCGTCATTGGTGTTCGTAGTGGAGCAGGACGTAAATCAACATTGGGAATATGTGCAGCTCGGGCTCCATAGTGTCGTGCTTCTTCCCTGAGTCTCCACAGGTGAGTCCTTTGGCTTCTGAGATCTGTTTCTGTCAGGCTTTTGATGTCATTGGTACCACCCCAGAAAAGGTGGCGGTTTCCTTTGTCTTAATACAGTCGGCGGAACATTGGCTTCCCCCTGGCTGGAGATGGTTACCTCCGTGGTGCCTGTTGATTCCACCCTGGCGGTCGGTGTGTTACAGTGGCTGTCTGTCTGAGCTGTTTCCGCCATGGTCATAATTTGGTGGTATTTACCGCCAGCCTGTTGGCGGGATTACCGCCACTTTATCACCAACCGCCAGGTTTGTAATGAGGGCCAATGTTATCAAACGTGCTAACAAGAGCGTCGTCTGCCCTGATAAAACACGTGTGCAGCTACATTGCATTTCCACAGATTGAGGATTTGGCCACTGCAAAGGCCGGATTCTATGCAATGGGACAAATCCCCAATATAATAGGAGCGATTGTCGGAACACATATTGCGTTTGTGCTCTCCGGCCAGAATGAACAGGTGTTCAGGAATTGTAGGAGTTTCCACTCCATGAATGTGTAGATGTTGTACTTGGTGGACCAGTACATCTCCTACGTCAATGCTAAGTATACAGGGTCAATGCATGATGCCTTTGTCCTGAGGAATAGCAGCATCCCAAATGTGATGTCCCAACTACAGAGGCACAGGGTGTGGCTAACAGGTGATCCCTGGTTCCCACCCAGTATATGTTGGTGTATTGCCTATGGTGTTGGCCATATGGGATATTGTCTGGCTAAATGTTGCCCCTCAGTATTTGCAGGTGACTCTGGCTACCCAAACCTGTCATGGCTGCTGACCCCTGTGAGGAATGCCAGGACAAGGGCAGAAGAACGTTATAATGAGGCACATGGGTGAACCAGAAGGATAATTGACAGGACCTTTGGCCTCCTGAAGGCCAGGTTCAGGTGCCTCCATCTGACAGGTAGATCCCTGTGCTACTCACCCAAGAAGGTCTGCCAGATAGTAGTGGCATGCTGCATGCTGCACAACCTGGCACTCAGATGGCATGTACTTTTTCTGCAGGAGAAGGAGACAGGAGATGCCCCTGTGGCAGCAGTGGACCCTGAGGACAGTGAGGATGAGGAGGCAGAGGATGAGGATGTGGACAACAGAACATCAGTGATACGTCAGTACTTCCAATGACACACAGGTGAGACAGTGCAACTTTACATTTCTATGAGTATTGTATTCTGTGTGGCATTGCCATGCTGGCATTACCCACTTCTTTGCTCTACTTACTGTTACCTCTGGATATTCATTTTGCAGGTGTTGGTGATATGACACATTCTCCTGGTGTGATCACAACAGCCAGCTACAGGTCATTAATTCTATGCTCATTCTATGTACAGTTCATTTGAAATGGTTGTAGCTGTTTCAGTCAATACAAATTTGCAATACATGAATTACTAGTAGTTGATTTTTATCCAAGGGTGTTTATTGTGGTGCTAAAATCTAGAGGAGAAAGTGCAATAGGATGGGGTGATGATGGAGGAAATTCCAGGGTATTGTTCGGGTCTGTTTGTAGCACAGGTGCATTGTGCATGGGGACATAGGAATGGGAGCAATGGCATTTCAAGGTGGACAAGGTGACTGAGTGGGACAAAAGGGGAACAATCAGGATAGTCTCATTTCCTGGCGGTGGTCTTGGCAAGTGTCTCTGGTTTCTGTCTGGGTCGCAGGGAACGTTTGGGGGGTGGTTCACCTTCTGCAGGTGGAAGGGTGCTGGTGGCCTTTGAGTCCTGTGGCGGGGCCTCCTGTCCACTAGTGGAGTTAGAAGGCTGTTCAGATGTATGGCTAGTGGCAGGGGCCCGCTGGTGTGAGACTGCCTCCCTCATAATGTTGGCCATGTCTGCCAGCACCCTGCAATGGAGATCAGGGAGTTGTTAATGGCCTGCAAGTACTCCCTGATCCCCTGGTACTGTCCCTCCTGCAGCCTCCTGTTTTCCTGCACAATGTCTAGGATCTGTCCCATCGTGTCCTGGAAACATTGGTAGGCTTGGAGAGATGTTTGCACCATTAATGGTGTATTGGTGAGTCAGTGAGTACATGTGTGCTGGAAAATGGATTATTGGTAAGGGCAGGTAAGTAACTACAATTAGCAAAAGGCCACTAACCCCCACTAGGTCCAGGTAGGTCTCAATAAATTGACCCCAGCTCAACCCTTAGTAGCTTAGCTATGAGCAACAACACAACTTAGGAGACAAAGGGTCTTATTATGATTTCGGTGGACGGAAAAGCCCATCCAACGAAATCCCGACGGGGAGGTTGCCTCCATTGTAGCTGCCTCCCCGCCGGGCCCATTATGAGTTTCCTGCTTGTCCAGCAGGAAACAGCCTACAGCATTGTCTCTGGCTCATAATAGAGCCAGTGGCAATTCTGTAGTGAGCAGGGTGCACCAGCACCATCGCAATGTTCACTGTCTGCAGAGGAGACAGTGAACATTGCGACAGTGCTGGCCAGGGGACCCCCTGCACTAACCATGCAAAGTGCATGGGCAGTGCAGGGGCCCCCCTTGGGTCCCCTGCACCCGTTCTTCACCAGCCTTTTTATGGCGGCGGCACCGCCATAAAATCGCTGGCAGAGAACGAAGTTGTGATCCCTGGAGCCCTCCTTGGATTCGCTATGAGGGAAGTTCTGGTCAACTTTTTTCATTCAGAATATTTTGGAGCTTTTTCTCTCTGACGTCGGACGACCCTCCACCGCAAGCCAATTTTGAGTCAACGTCATCGGATTGCATTTCCAGGAGCCGCTGGTGAAATCCTGGAAGTATGGGGCTCCGGAGCTTTTCAGCAGGACAAACCTGAAAGTCAGGCCGGGTCACTGACGATGTAAGCCGGCTTGACTTACAACGTCTGGTCGGTCCCTTTATGAAGCTTTTTTCCCAAAAGTTCTCCAATCTTCTGGATCTTCTTCCAGAAGGTCTTTGAAGGTCCTTTAGGAGACCGCAGCTCACCCCAAGGTTACCGAAGGTCTTAGGTGCTCCTTAAGGGTTAGGACTCCAACTCCCAGAATGCACCTACTTCAAATCCAAAATGACCACTGGACAGTGGTCAGCTGGCCAGTTTCTTCGGGCTTTGATGCAAGGGACTCTGGTTAGCTATTATTCACCTGCAGCAAGCAGGGAGTCCCTTCTTGAACCAGATGAAGCAAGGCAAAGTCCTTTCTGTAGTGAATCCAAGTGTGCTGCTGGTGCAGTCCTATAGAGTGCAGTGTCCAGGTGCAGGTCTGGGTTCCAGCAGGGCAGTCTTCTTCTACTTCTTCTTCTTCTTGTCTTGTTCCTGGTAGGGATTTGAGGTGTGGGTGCAGATCTGCCATAATTTTCCTTGCTCCTGGGGTGGAAAGTAGGGGGCCAACTGTCCAATAACAGACAGGCCACCATCCTCTTGGATGACCACTTCCTGGGAAGTGTGGGAAAAATAAATCCCAGGAAGCAACATTCTTTAAAAATCCAAAATGGCAGAATCTGAATTTTGGGGGTTAGGTCTGGCTCAGTCCACCCACTGGTGTGGCTAAAATTCATTTACACTCCTTAAATTCCTTTCCTGGCTTCTCCTAATCTAATCAAGAGGGCACATGGTTATCTGGGTTTGCAGGAAATGGGGGAGGTCCAGAGCTGCTCCAAATGTTCTTTCCTCCTTTGAAGACCAGTTTGGCTGCTCTCCCTCCTGTTTCACCATCTGCTGAGGCAGACCTCCTCCCCCAGGCACTTCCTTTGTCTTCAGGCCAGGCCACTTCACACGTCATCAAGGCAGCCTGACCAGGCTGCCAGAGGCTGGCCAATCAGAGAAGGGCACTTCAGAGCTGAAGTTGGCAAATTTCAGGCAGATTTCTAAAACTCTTTCCCTGACGTAGTTATATTAAATTCAACAATGGCAAGCTGTTGGATTTATTATAACAATACATTTGCTACCAAATTAGACATATTTAGCTCCTTTTGGGACTATGGAGCCCATTCACTACATTGAGGGAAAAACAAATATGGCTATTTTTCCTTTTCCAGTGGTTATAAAACACTTTTAGAAGGTCCCTGCTTATAGTTACATAGCACCCAGGCCAAGGGGCACTTAGGCCACACCTTAGTGGTGACATATATGTAAAAATAAGGTATCTTATGACTTAGGAAGTACTTTTGATTCCAAAGTCAATTTTGCATGTTACTTTAGTTTAAAAGCAGCCGGTAAGGCAGGCCTGCCTTTACAATGACACTGGGCACCTCAACAGTGCACCTATGAAAGCACTACCTATGCTGGGATCCCTAAACATGCCCTACCATATACTAGGGACTTATAGGTAGGTTGATGCTGCCAATTATAATTAGCCTAATTTGCATATCCACTTTACACAGGGTACTATACCCTGGTAGTCCTCATCAACTAAGTGGAAAAACCTGGAAAGGCCATCTGCATTGGCATGGGCACTCCCAGGTCTATGTTCCATGGTGAAGTCCATCCCCTTTAGGGAAATGGACCACCTTAACAGTTTAGGGTTCTCCCCCCTCATCTGCATGAGCCATCTGAGAGGTCTGTGGTCTGTTTGAACACAGAAGTGAGTGTCAAACAGGTATGACCTCAACTTATTCAGGGACAAGACCACAGCAAAAGCCTTCCTCTAAATGGCACTCCACTTTCTCTCTCTGGGGAGTAGTCGCCTGCTGATGAAGGCAACTGGCTGATCCTGTTCCTCTTCATTGACTTGTACTAACACTGCCTCAATCTCTTCTTCTGAAGTATCTGTCTGCACTATAAACTCTACTGTAGTCAGGGGCCAGTAGACTTGGTGCTGAACACATAGCCTTTTTCAGTGTGTCAAAGGCTTTTTGATACTCCAGTCCAAATTACCTTCTTGTGATGTTTCTTTCAGGTGAGTTCGGTCAGAGGGGTCACAATGGTCCCATAATTCTGAACAAATCTCCTTTTATAACCAGTCAGGCCAAGAGAGGTCGTGACCTGAGTCTGGGTTTTAGGAGTCTCCCAATCCAGGATGGTATGGATCTTGGGCTGGAGAGGCTATACATGGCCTCCATCAACAAGGTGGTCCAGGTACACCACTGAACTCTGCATTATCTGGCACTTACTTGCCTTGATAGTCAGGCCTGCCTGGAGCAGGTTGTTGCGAATGTTCTCATTATCCTAATGAGGCTACTGGATTTGGGTGGCTGAATCGCATTGATTGTGGGGTACTGAGTACAATTCCACACCCTGTAACACCTGTCGGCCTAATCTGGGTTTTCTGGCTAACTAGCAGCACTTCATCTCTGCCCAAGAATATAGATGATTGTGTCAACTGGGCGTATGACAAGAAAGACTCCTAAGGGGAATTGTTGTCGATCAGATATCGTCTCTTTCTCTCAGTTACATTAGTCTCACACAGGCAAAGACAACAGAGGCCGAGTATAGTTCAATAAGGGTTTATTGAAGTAACTGCACCTGAGATAAAATGGCATGTATTGCAATAACTAGGATGATAAAACACATTAAAAGCAAAAGGGTGACAAGGAGTGTGAAACACAAAAACAGTTCCACTATAATGTCACAAGTAGATATATATATATCCTTCCAACATAAACTATGTTAGAGCACAGCATAATAATCCCTAATCCACCCTTCATGTTCCCCCCCTGGGAAGACCTCAGCAAGGAAGCCTGTGGTCTTGAGAGAGACACTATCCCCATATAGGCCAGGGATTCGGTAGTCTAAGCAAGCAGCTGTATCAAAGGCAATCAGCAATCAGCAGGCAGTCGTGGCCATCGGGCTGGAATCTCTCTCAAACGTGTATGGGACAAAGGAGTGTTTTTATAATAAAACAGTTGACATTCTAAGAAAGGGTCCCCATGTAAGGATATGTTTCTGTGAATGTTGGAGAAACAGCGTATCACTTTTGCCGGCAACCCTATCTGACTGCAGCCTTGAGGAAAGCGCAAAGTGCAATGCTATGAACATGATGTTTTCCTAGGCAAAGGAACAAGCAGATAAAGAAAAAAACCAACACCTCAAATGTGGCTAATGCTAGAAAAATAAAGCGATGCTCAATAAAATGTAACTGTGCTAAAGTGCACAATGGCAGGCCTAGTTTGCTAAAATATGTCTAAAATATGGCTAACATGGATATATAACAAGGTGATCCTCCCAGGTGGAACTGAATACAGCTATGTCATCCACATAAGCTGCATTAAAAGATTGCAGCCCAGACAAGACTGTTGGAAGGTGGCAGGGGCATTTTTCAACCCAAAGGGCATCACCTTGTACTGAAAGTGGCACTCTGAGGTGCAATATGCTGACCTCTCTTTGGCTCCTGGGCTTAAGGCAATCTGCCAGTGTCCTGAGGTCAGATCAAATGTACTCAGGAACTTAGCAGCCCCCAACCTGTCAATGAGCTCATCAGCTCTAGGTATGGGGTGAGAGTCAGTCTTAGTGACTGCATTTAGACCTCTGTGGTCTACATAAAATCGACCTTGTGGATTAGGTTTGGGTACCGGTAACACTCGACTGGCCCAAGAACTATCAGAGGGCTCAATCCCCTTTAACTCCAACATCTGAGCTACCTCAACTTTGATGTTGGTATTGACCTGATCTGACAACCTGTACAACATATTTTTTGCAGGTAAGCTGTCACCAGTGTTAATATCACAGATACACCAATTGGTGAGTCCAGGGGTCAGAGAGAACAGTCCAGCAAACTGCTCCAAAACTTGTCTGCAGTCTTTCTCCTGCTGGGCTGTCAATTGGGGGGAGAGTACTACTTCCTCCACTGACCCATCGTGTGCATTGTTGGACAGGAGGTCTGGCAGAGGTTCACTTTCCTTTCTCTCAACTGTGGCCATAAGCATGGTTATATCTGCCTTGTCCTGGTGGGGTTTTATTCTATTCACATGCAGTCACTAAGACTAATACTGAAAACAATTGAGTAAGGTAGAACATAGCTAGGATTGATCGGTGAGCTGTTGTTAAAAATGTTTATGGGTCCATGTTGATGAGTGCTAAGTTGGTATACCATAGTAAACCGGGTGGGTGGAGTAAAACCAAAAGCCTTTTTAGAGTTAGAAGGGTCAAGACCTATGTCTGAGGAATACCCAAGTAGTTTGTGTCGAGGAACTTGAATTAATATGCTCCCTGTCACTCTGACATTGACTGCACTTTATGAAAATCAAACTAGGTTGCACTCTCACTTTATACATACGGTCACAAACTAGTGCTTGATTTCAAGTCCCCGCTTTTAGCTTAATCTTAAGAAATGTTTTTAGCGTTATGATAATCAGGTGGGGTCAACACATGTGCATGGTACCTAATCAAATGGTAAAACAAATTAATACAACAGGGACTGTTTTCAATGTAATTGTGTGTATTTAATGGCCAATTTGAGAGCATGTGCAAGTGTTTATTTGGCACGATTATGTGACAAGTTCTAAATTGGTGTTAGATTTAATTAACTATGCTAATAAAATGCACTAACTTACTTACTGTTCACATGAAAGATCCTGTGAGGATTCCTGGGGGTGCTAGGGTCCACCAGGTAGGTGACCTTATCTTGTTTTACAAAACTGGATAGGATCCAGTCAATTTGGCCTGAAGTGCCCTAGGAGCCAAAGGCTCCAAAACACACACAGGCTGACCTGGGTGCTACTCAGGTATGGTAGCCTTCTGGTCATGCCAGAGCTTCATGTACTCTGGGCTGGCCTCCAGGTTTCTGCTTGCCTTCTTAATCTACTTAGACATGCGTGAACCCAGGCCCATCACATAATCAAGCACATTCTGCTTAGAATCTTTGAGAGGCATCTCCCAAGACTCTCTCACCAAACACAATGGGCCGCTTACAGGGTGCCCAAACAGTAACTCAAAGGGGCTGAATACAACTCACTTTTTTGGTACCTCCCTGTACGTAAACAGCAGGCATGGGAAGGGAACATCCCATCTCCTCTTGAGTTTGTCAGACAAACCCATTATCATGCCCTTCAGGGTCTTATTAAACCTCTCCACCAGACCATTGGTGTGGTGAACTTATAGGTAATACCACACTCATCCCACATTACTTTCAGATAGGAAGACATAATGTGTGTGCCCTTATCTGAGACCACTTGCTTTGGGAATCCTACTCTGGTGAATACACCAAGCAGGGCCCTAGCCACTTTGGGAGCAGTGTTTATTCTGAGGGGTATTGCCGCTGGATGCCTGGTGACATGTTCCACAACCACCAAAATGTATCTGTTACATGAGGCAGTTGGTGGGTCTAGAGACCAACAATATCAATCACCACCCTCTCAAAGGGAGTCTCTACCACTGGTAGTGGTATCAAGGGAGACTTTGGCTTGTCCCCTGTCTTGCCACTGGCCTGACAGGTGACAAAGGAGCTGCAAAACACCTTGACTTTTTCTGACATATGCGCCCAGTAAAAATGATTGACCAGCCTGTTCCAGGTCTGGGCCTGCCCCAAATGTCCTGCTAAGGGAATATCATGGCTTAGGGTTAGGAGGAATTATCTATACTTCTGGGGGACCAACACTCTCCCTGTTGCCTCCGGTATGGGGTCACTTGCCTCAATGTAGAGAACTCCTTTCTCCCAATAAACCTTGTGGGATCCACTGACATTGCTTGTCTGTCTCAGACCCTCAAGAGTGGGACTCTCTCTTTGTCCCCAGCACAACTCTTTGGTGGGCCCACCTGCCCCTTGTAATTCTTTCAAGTCAGGCAGAGCTTGCAGGGGAGGGATCCCTCCCTCAGAGGTCAGATTCTCTCCTCAGGATTGGGTTAATCCTGAACCTCTGTACATGGTGGGGCTGGCAAGGCAGACCCCGTGCCCTTTCTCTTTTTCTTGGAGGCTGGGCCCATTGTTCCAGGGACTAAGGCCCATATTTATACTTTTTCACGCAAAACTTTGCTAACGCAGTTTTGCGTGAAAAAGTTTACTGTGGGCTAGCGCCATTCCAAGACGCCAGTCGGGCATCATATTTATGGAATGGTGCAATCCGGCGCAAAGGGTAGGCTAACGTCATAAAAAATGACGTTAGCCGGTGGGAGTGGCGGTATGGGAGAGTGATGTTTTCAACCAAAAAATGACGTTAGGCTGGTTAGAGTCGAAAAAAATGACTTTAACCAGACTAGCATCATGGGGGCGTGGCCAAGGTCTCGGAGATGGCGCACGCCTAAATTCTGAGCTCCGGAGGGGCCGGTGAATAATTGAGCGAAAAAGCGCCTCTGCCGGGCCGACCGAAGTCCGGACTGAGGGGTAGACTCACAGGAGGGGGCTAGGCGAGAGAGTGCCCCTCTGGTGACGGCGAAGTGAGCCCGGTGCCAAAATCGGCCTCCTGGACGGCTCGGGGGACGAGAGGCCTGGGCGCACGACTGCATCCGCGGCCTCGCGCTGGGCTGTGGCCGGGCCCGCCGGAGAGGGAAGGAGGCGACGGGACGTGAAGGTGCGGGGCCCTGGGCGTGGCCTTATCAGACGGTGAGAGAGCAGGGGGCGGCCGTGCCCGCGGGAGAAGTCGCGCCCAGTCGGGGCGTTACAGGACGGAGTGGCTGAACGCGGGCGGCCCCGGGAGCAGACGGGCGCCGACCCGGGCGAGAGACTGCGGCCCCTACAGCGGCCCTTGAGGGTGTCGGGTGGTGGAGCTGACCGGCCGGCGTGCCCAGAAGCAGGCGACTCCAGCGGAAGACGGCGGCACCATCCCGCGGTAGGAGCGGGCAATGCGAGGCGCGAGGGGGGATAGTATGGAGTCCCCTCCTCATAGCGGCACAGGTGCTGGAGGGGCCTGAGAGCCCATGAGCTCCCGCACCGGAACGGGTGCGGCGGGGCAGCGCCCCGGGAGGCGAGCGGCCCCGGGTGGACTCGGAGACCTGCTCGAGGCGGTGATTGAGACCCGGGTAGGGCTGCAGGCCGGGGCTGTGATCAAGCGTCTGGTCATTGGACCCCAGGGGACAACGGAGGAGTTCTCCTCCATCGCGACGGTGCAGCCGAAGAGCGCCCAGCGGCGAAGAGTTATCGGGAGGCTGTAAGAGGGGACCAGTGCAGCGAAAGGCCGGAGTGATAAGGGAACACACGGAGAGGTCACTGGAACGGAGACGGAACCCGGGGCCCTGACATTCACTATGGCGGCGTAACGTGCAGTAAAATCGGTCCCTTGAGGACTGCTGTGGACATTGACGAGCCTTCGTGGGACTGGTAGGCTGTTTGGGGCAAAAGTTGAAAAAGAACGACCTGGACCCGCACCAACGTGGGGCCCCTGGGGGGCTGATCTGATCCCTGGGACGGGGGGACCCATTTGTCTGGACTGCAATAGGGGAGCAAAGGCGCGGAGCACCCAACGGAGAGACTCAGAAACAGTGGACCCTGAAGGGTACGAGGACCCGGCTGAGGAAAAGCCTGGGGCAAGGCAGCGGCTCATGGAGGGGAGGGAGTGACGTCTTGGAGAAGATAGACAAACACCGCCGAGGCTGCTGTCAGGGGTCCCTGGGGCGGGGCCTGCGGCCGCGCTGATGCCCTCCAAGGCTCGCCCCAAGGCCAGAAATATGGAGTCCAAGGCTCAGGCCGAGTGCGAAGAGTCGGGCGCGCAGGACCACACACAGGTCAAGGTCCAAGACACGCTAGATAAAATTCTTGGAGCGATAGAGGACACCAAAACAACGCTGCAGCGAGAGATCAGCCAGGTTGCGGTTGAGGTGAGCTTGCTGAGAGCGGAACACCACAAATTGGTAGATAGAGTCAAAGAAACAGAAACTGCCCTGGCGGACATAGCACCGAAGCAGGAAAACCTGACAGCTGAAGTGTCCTCCCTGGTTGACAGAGTGACGTGCCTCGAAAGGAGAGTTGAAGACGCAGAGGGGAGGAACAGAAGGAATAACGTACGTGTGGTGGGTCTCCCGGAGGGGACCGAGGGTACGAACATGGTTGAATTTTTGGAGAGGTGGTTCGGTGAGACGGTGGCTCCGGGGCGCCTGACCCCCTTCTACACGTTGGAGCGGGCGCATCGGGTACCGGCGAGGCCGCTGGCCCCGGGCAGGCCCCCCCGGGCCGTGATAGCTAAACTGTTACATTATAGTGACAGGGACACCCTCCTGCAGAGGGCCAGGGAATCGGGCCCTTTTAAAGTCGGAAACGGGGAGGTGACATTATTCCCGGATTACACTCTGGAGGTACAAAACAAACGAGCTTCGTTTCTGGCAGTCAAGAGAGCCCTAAGGGAGGAGGGAATCCAATATTCGCTACTCTACCCAGCCAGATTGAGAGTGATTCTGGAAGGGAAGACATCGTTCCTTCAGTCACCTGAGGAAGCCTGGGAATGGCTAGAGTCACACAGCTCCCGGGCAGGAGGGTCCACAGGAAGGGTCGCGCTTGGGAACGGGGCGCACCGAGCGCTGAAGGGAAGGAAGCCCAGAAACCGCAGACATATGGTACCTACCCAAACACAGAAAGAGAAAGGAAGGAAGGAGGCATTGGAGGCAGCAGCACGCATGAGCGGAGAGGCGTCACCCCAGGAAGAATCCGGGAACGAGTCTGACGACACGATGGTTTCATCTGCAGGTGAAGCGGATCATTCAACCCGAGCCCCGAAAGTAACCCCGCAAACAGCTGACGAACTTGGCTAGCCTGGACGCACGGAAGGCCCTGGAGACAGGGCGCGTATTGGGATTGACCGGCCCCTCCGGGCAAGGCCACCCCCCCAGACCAGTACTCTGCCGTTTGACAATAATGGCGGGTACTGCTAATCAGAGACTGAACAAGTTGCACTGTTGCACAATTTGCTGGGCGACCTACAAGTTCGGAGGCGCCCTGGGGACTGGGAGTTGGGTCATACAGTTAAAAGTTAATAAGGCAATGTGGGAATTGGAATTGGAATGTGACAAAGTTATAGATAAAGGGAGAGGAGGCTCCGAGGCTTGGGAGGGCCGGGACAGAGCCACCAAACCGAAAATGGGCAATGGCAGATTACAATCTCATGACCTGGAATGTTAGAGGGATGGGCACTCCGGCTAAAAGGCACAAGATACTCTCCTATCTAAAGAGAAGGGGTGTACAGGTGGCTCTATTGCAGGAAACTCACCTGGCGCCTGGAGAGGGAGAGAAGCTGAGACGTAGGTGGAGGGGGCAGGTATTCGCAACGGAATACTCTGCCTACGCTAGAGGTGTATTGGTATGGATCAGGGCGGGGGTCCCCTTCACGACGATCTCTTCCAATATTGACAAGGAGGGTAGATTTGTGATACTGGAGGGGAGGCTGCATGGTGTACCGATAGTCTTGAGTTGCATCTATGCCCCTAACCAAGACCAGGTAGCCTTCATGTCAGGGTTATCGAGTCACCTTACACGCCAATGCACCGGAGAGCTATTAGTAGGTGGGGATTTTAATGCGGTGCTAGACACTGAACTGGACAGGTCTACCCCTCCTATACAGGGGGCTGCGGCAATAAAAACAGCCAAAAGGGTAGGGGAGTGGTTGGACGGGTGGGGGCTATCGGATGTCTGGCGAGTGCATCACCCAACTGACAGAGATTATTCTTATTACTCGGGTCTTCACCAGGTACATACAAGAATCGATAGAGTAGTATGCACTGCAGGCCTGTTAATTAACATGACACGCTCGGAATACTTGGCCCGCACCTTGTCTGACCACAATCCCTTGTTGATAACGATGAGGGTGCCGGAGGACAGACCCCCCATACCGTCTTGGAGGATGTCCCCCTCAACACTTGAGGACCAGTCGTACAGAGAAGCCTTACGCTGTCATTTGACAGAATACATCGAGACAAACAACGGGTCCACCCCCACTAGGGCCCTGGAATGGGAGGCACTTAAGGTGGTGACGAGGGGCTTTTGCTTGGGGCAGTCGTCGGGGGTTAGACGTACACTTGAAAGGGAGCTAAATGCTCTGGAGAAAGACATACACGAAGGGGAGTTGGGACCGGCTGAGAACTGCGCAGGAGAAGGAGGATTACAGTGGAGCCCGCAGGGAACACTCCCGCATTGAAGAGCAGCTTAGATGCCATGATAGACAAAAGTACACAGCATCCCTGCAGGCGGAGGAGGGTAGATCGGGGAGAATGTTGGCGTGGTTGGTCTGCTCCGGGGGGCAGGGTGAGCCTATCACATGTGTACTAGATGGGGAGGGTTCACGCAAGCTCAGCCCGGCCCAAATAAACAATGCATTCAGGGAATATTATATGCAGTTGTACGGGAAACCCAGTGATCTGCGGACAGAGTCCTTCGACGAGTACCTACAGCAAATCCCGCTACCAACTCTGAACGCAGTGGATAAAGAGGCCCTGGGGGGCCCAGTGTCAGTGGAGGAAGTAAACGAAGCCATAGCACAGCTAGCGCCAGGGAAGACTCCGGGAACAGACGGGCTCCCCATGGACTTTTACAAAAAATATAGGTCACTGCTGGCTCCCCAACTGACTGAGATGTACGCGGAGGCACGGCGACAGGGTGAACTGCCACAAACGTTGCGGGAGGCTGTGGTGGTCCCTCTCCCCAAAACTAAAGACAGGGAAGCACGGGTGACGGAGTTTAGGCCTTTATCAATGCTAAACAGTGATTTCAAAATTCTTAGCAAGATCATGGCTGCTCGATTGCTGCCCCATATGACCAAGCTAGTGCATACTGAGCAGAATGGCTTTATTCCGGCCCGAAGCACCTCGTTGAATTTAAGACGGGTTTTCTTGGTGCTGCATATGCCCAGGGCTTTGAGACCGCCAGCTGGGGTTTTGTTGGCGGTGGACTTCGAGAAGGCCTTCGACTCAATCAGGTGGGATTACTTAAGGAAGGTGATGCTCAAAATGGGACTAGGGGAGGAATGGGTGAAGTGGGTGGACCTACTGTACGCTTCCCCCCTGGCTAGAGTTAAGACCGGAAAGTCGATCTCCAGTGCATACCCAATATACCGCGGAACTAGGCAGGGCTGCCCCCTATCACCGATGTTGTTTGCCCTGGCAATTGAGCCCCTGGCGGCACAGTTGCGGCGAGAAGGAGTGGGCAAGGGAATTATCTGGGGTCCGGCTGAGCATATCGTTTCTGTATATGCCGACGATATACTCCTTTACCTGAGGGACGGGGCGGGAGGTGTCAGGTGGGCGCTGGGGATTCTGGAGGAATTCGGGAGTCTATCTGGACTCAGACTTAACAGGAGAAAAACATTTGTATTCCCTGTTCTGGCAGGCTGCGCTCGGCCGGACTCGTGCCCTGCGGACGTAAACTGGGCCCCGCGGACTTTTAAATATTTGGGCATACAAATATTTCACGAACTGAGCGATCTTAGGGACGGCAATCTCGGCAGGACACTTAGATCCCTGCGCACCTCGGTGGAGTTCTGGAGGTCATTGAAACTATCAATAATGGCCAGAGTGGCGCTCTCCAAAATGGTCATGCTGCCACGCATACTCTATTACTTTGCGAACCTGCCAGTGCAGGTCCCTCCTACATGGTTCCGAGAGTTAAATGCACTGCTTAGAGAGTTGATATGGGATGTGGGTCGCAGGAGAACGGCGCTAACAACCGTCTGTAGACCGGCGCGTCTGGGGGGACTGGGTGCCCCTGACTTCGAGGTGTATTATTTGGCATCTCAGCTCCAATGGGTGGCCGGCTGGATGGCGGGCAGGGGACAGCTAGACCTGGCAACAGCGCAAGGAACAACAGACACAGCTCGTATAGCGGCAAATATGGCGGGTAGGAAGGTCGCCCTCATAGGTGACAGCATAATGTGTAACGTGGCGTTGAAATGCTGGAAGCGTTGCGTGAAAAGGACCGGGGTCGGGCCGCCATACTCTCCCGCTTTACCACTGGAGGTAGTCGCCCTAGAACTACGGGGGCGTGAGCGAGGGGGGCTAGGATTGGGGCCATGGGTGGGAGCGGGGCTGGGGGCAGTGGGGGAACTATTCAAGGAGGGGTTGCTGAAGAGCTTCGATGACTTAGTAGTAGGAGGGGTACCGCAAGGTCAATTCCTATTCTTCAGGAAGCTGATGCACACCCTAAAAGAGCACTGGAGTACAATTAATGCAGAACCCACAATCCATGGGGTGCTGCACCTCTTGTTGACGGCAGGAGAGGAACCTCACATGATCACAAAAATATACCGTGCCCAAATAGAGTCAGCTGTGGACCCCCTGCACTCCCTAAGAGAAAAATGGGAGAAGACAGCCGGGCGAGACCTGTCCGAGTCGGAATGGGCTAGGGCTCTAGCTTATCCTAGAACGATTTCACGCAACACGAGGCTCAGATATATTCAATACAATTACTTACACAGAACTTACCTCACCCCACATCGGTTGCACCGCATATATGGGGGGGCTCCCAAGGTATGCCCCAGATGTGAGGGCGGGGAAGCTGACTTTGACCACATGATGTGGGTATGCCCGAGAATCCAGGTGGGTTGGTTCGAGATGATGGCTACCCTCACGAAGTTATTCGGCTTGGAGCTCCGGCCAACCCCTGATTTGTGCCTACTGGGTCTTCGAACCGGGATCAGGTGGGGCAAGGTTGGGAATCGTTTCCTTGACCTGTCTCTGGCCCTATTTAAAAGACTGATCACGAAGGGATGGAAGTCCCCAACCCACCCATCACTAACAGAATGGAGGAACGATGTCACAAGGTGGTCCAGGGCAGAGCTTCAGGTCCTTAGGGCTGAGGAGGCGAGGGGGGTCCTTCAGACCCCAATCGCGGCGGAGTGGGAAAACCTAGTGTCTAACTGGGAGGACTTAACAAAGAGTCCGATGGAGCCTGAGGGAGTGGGATGAGCTAATGGACACGGTCAGAAGATCCCAACATAGGGGAAGTTCACTGTAACTAAGACTGAATGACTACTAAGAATCAGTTTGATCCGGATGCGGTATGAGTGTGAGGGGGAGAGCGGGATGGTATAATAAAAAGGATAAGGGAGGGTAATGACGGAACGCAGGGCAATAAAACACGACAAGCAATACCCGGGCAAGCTATCTCCCTTTTTAGTAATTCAGCAATTAAACAGTTCCTCCCACATAGGCCTAAAAGTTCATATACAGTTTGAAGTTGAGTTAAGTCTGTTAACAAGTCACAGAATACAACAGTAACGTAGGATAATGAAAATGTGAATGCCATTATAAAGTTTCAATTGGGCGAAGAAATAACTGTTGATAAGTTAAGTAAATGCATGGTAAAGGCTAACCAAATGCGTAACGTACTGCATGGACCGCAAAGCCCGGAAATGGTATAATTAGCAGAAATGTATAATCACGACAATACGTTACTGTAAGAAGAATTACACTTGTAAAAACAGCAAGTAGTTGATAACAATAAAAACAAATTTTAAAAAAAAAAACCAGACTAGCATCATTTCTTGATGCTGAACCTACCATACCACATGACTCCTGTCTTATAAAAGACAGGAGTCATGCCCACCACCCCAATTGCCAGCACAGGGGACAAGGGTCCCCTCGGACAGGACATTGCACCCAGTGCCATGTATGGGGGCCCATTTCAGGGCCACCAATGGCACTTTAAAATATATATATACTTACATCTACTTACCTATATGTACCTGGGATGGAGTCCCCCATCCCCTGGTGTCCCTCTGGTGTGGGTGGGGGTGTCCCTGGGGCCTGGGGAGGGCACCTGTGGACTTATACCATGGTGTTCCACCATGGAAATAGGCCCACAGGTCCCCTATCGCCTGCCCTGACCCAGGCAAAGCCCCATTATTTAGGCCTGCCTCCCGCCAGTGCACCATTTTTGCACGGGAGGATAAATAAGGCGCCTGGGCCTAAGAGTCATTTTTTGCCCGGGAGCGCCTAGCTTGTATCTCAATGACGCGAGGTGGGTTTACGCTTGCATAAAATGACTTTAACTGCAAAGCTTTGGTGCTAGACGGGTCTAGCATGAAAGTATTCATTTTGAGTTAAGTTTGAGCTGAATTATCATAAATTACACTAATTCAGTGCAAACAGAGTATAAATATGTCCCCAAGTGTCCAGAACTTCCCTGTTGTGTTGTCTGTGATCTGGATACAGCATACACCCATTCAGGGAGGTCTAGCATCTGCACATGGACCCTTCTTTCCACCTCTGACCACTCAGATGCTTCCAGATCATTTTCCAGCAGACACTCTACTGGGAGGGCACGAGCTACAGCTACCTATTTAGGGCCAGTCACACCTCCCCATTCTAAGCTCATGATTGCCATGGGATGGAGATTGGTTCTACTGTCTCCATATGTTACTTGGTGGAATACACCAGGCAAGACCTCCTCTAGAGAAAACCGTTTTTCTCTGACGATAGTCACACTGGCACCTGTATCTCTCAGATCCTCCACCTCAGTCCCATTGACTTTAGGCCTCTGCCTATACCTCTACATGCTGAGAGGTAAGGTAGCCATGGCTGCAATGTCCACCCCACCCACGGACACTAAGGTGACCTCTGTGTACCCTGATCCCACCCCTGGCCAACTTCCACCCCCATACCTACACTAGCAATGCCATGGGACTGACCACCATTGGGGGTCCTCTTGGAGCAGACAACATCCCCTTCTTTGTTTCCAGGGTGGTGACACTCAAAACACTTGCTGGCCTTAGCAAGTTCCTGAAACTTTCCTGCCTGAACAGTATCATAATGGTTCTATTGGTGCCCTTTCCCCTTAGAAGTGGCATGGCTCAGGGCTCCCCCACCCTGAGAAGGTTTTGGGGACTCTAGTGAGGACTCCTTAGTCTTTTTATTATCTTCCCCTTGGTTCTTCTCCTGGCAAGAACCATGTCCTCACTTTTTCTGATCACCCACTGAGGGCTTCTGGTTAACTCTGGTTTTCAAGAAGTCATCTGCGGCCTCACCCAGCTCTCTGGGGTTGGTCAACTTGCATTCAACTAGATACTGGCACAACCTCTCTTGGGCACAATTAGTTAGCAGGTGCTTCCTCATAATCAAATTGTACACCCCTCAAAGGTACTTACCTTGTTGCCCTGGATTCAGCCCTCTAGTGCCTTTACTAAGATGTTCACAAAATCAACCCAGGACTGGGCAGCTGTCTTCTGGGCATCCCTGAACATGAACCTGTACTGCTCTGGGATTAGACCAAACATCTTGGTTAAACACCTCTTCATACTGGGATAGAATCTGTTTCCTCCCCTTAGGGTCAGGAGCCTAAATCTCTCTGATGTTGGGACCAACTCCTATAGGAATGAACCCCAATACTTAGGTGTAACCCTTCTCTTCTGGAGAGAACTTTCAAAGGCCACCAGCCACTTACATGTATCATCCCACTCCTGGTACACAGGGACCACTCCTTTGGTAACCTGGGACAAAACCCATAGCTCGTGGACATCTTAGAGTCTTCTTTACTGCCACCATCTCTTTTCTCTTCCCTTGCCCACTTTTTCTTCTCCAAGGCCAGCTTCTTTGCCTCCAAATCAATATATGCCAGCTGGGCTTCCAGCTCTCTCTCTCTCTGAGGGACAGGTTCTGTCCTTCTGAAGAGAACCCCATTTCCCCAAATAGCTTTAGGAATCGCCCTGGTGACTGTGTGTAGTGAGGACCTGTCTTACTCCTCCTTACTAAGGTTCAGATGCCCTCCCTCCCCTGAGTGGTGGGAGCTAGCATCTTCCCCTACTTCTTCCTCCCCTGGAGCTTCCTCTGTACCTACCTCTTGGGCCTCAGCCCAGGACGTCAGGGATTTAATCAGAACATTCTCTCTGAGGTTAGTGGCTGCAGGCAACCCCATCTCAGTACACAACCCCCTGAGCTAGACTACAGTCAATGTGGGTAGACTAGCCAGATCAAGCTCCATGGTTCCCTAGTTTTGTGTCACACAAAAAAACATTTGCAAAAATTGGAAACAAGAATTTAGACAAATCACAAAAATGCAATAATTGAAATGTATCCAAATCAAAAATCAAAAACAAATTTTGCACTAGGACAATTTTAAGGATTTTTAATTCTTTTTTACTTAAAACTGTAGTGTGATACTGAATACAAGTACTGGATCCCACCACTGTGCACCAAAAATGTAGGAAAATGGAGTGTTGGTAAGGGCAGGTGAGTACCATCAATTAGCAATAGGCCACTAACACCCACTAGGTCCAGTAAGGTCTCGCTAAATTAATCCCAGCTCACCACTTGGTAGCTTGGCAACGAGCAACAAAGCTTAACTTAGGAGACAAAGGCCCTTATTACAACCCAGGGGGTCGGTGTTAAAGCGGCAGTAATACCGCCAACAGGCCGGCGGTTAAAAAAATGGGTTCACGACCATGGCGGAAACCGCCAACATAGACAGCCACTTCAACACTCCGACCACCACAGCGGTAGCAACAAGCACTGCAGCGGTAAACGCCAACAGACAGGCGGAAGTCCCATCACAACCCGCCCATCCGCCAGCTTTTCTGGGGCGGTACCAACGCCATCAAAAGCACGGCAGAAACAGGACTTGGAAGGGAAACCACTCACCTCTCAACACTCAACGAAGAAACCAGGACACCATGGAGCCTGAGTTGCAGGTCCTGCCCATGATGGTCTACCTCCTCATCTACCAGGAGTACGAACGGCGGCGGTGACAACCACGGTGAGTACTGCACCTAGCACACAAGGGAGGGGGGAGTAAAAAGAGAGTGACACACACACGCAACACACAACACCCCCACCCCCGTCCTCACCCCCAACACCATACACACAAACACATGCAACTACATTACATATACACCCCGTAACCCTCTGGAAGAACGCGAGGACAAAAGTAATTGAGTCAAATGAGTGTCATATTAGAAATAGTCATATATCCGTTACAAATTCAAAAACAGTATTTACAATATATACAATATGTACATAAGGCGGTAAATTGTCCACTCAAAATGTCCGTGGGCCATAGGGCCATATCACATAGGCCAAGCCCACACTTGACTCCTGCCTCAATACGGAGAGAACGCTGCAGGGGCATCAGGTCAAAAACACACAGGCACCTCAGGGGGAGGGTGAAGGGTGGGGCACCTCAGCCTGAAGATGATAAAACGCACTGCTCCTTGAGGGGGCTCCATCCCCACAGCGAGGTCCTGGGAAGTGCAAGGCCACAGTCTCCCAAGTGGGTGCTTTGCCCACTGCTTGGTCCTGGGGAGTGCAAGGCCACAGTCTGTCAAGTGGGTGGTTTGCACACCGCTTGGTCCTGGGGAGTGCAAGGCCACAGTCTCTCAAGTGGGTGGTTTGCCCACTGCTTGGTCCTGGGGAGTGCAAGGCCACAGTCTCTCAAGTGGGTGGTTTGCCCCTGCTTGGTCCTGGGGAGTGCAACACCACAGTCTCTCTAGTGGATGCCTTCTTCCACTGGTTCTGGAGGGGGCTTTGTGCCCAGTGTGCTTCATCCTGCCAAGGATAGGGTGAGTGGATGCCTTTCTTCACTGGTTCTGGAGGGGGCTTTGTGACCAGTGTGCTTCATCCTGCCAAGGATAGGGTGAGTGGATTCCTTTCTCCACTGGTTCTGGAGAGGGGTTTGTGCCCAGTCTGCTTCATCCTGCCAAGGATTGGGTGACTGGATGCCTTTCTCCACTGGTTCTGGAGGGGGTCTTTGTTGCCAGTGTGCTTCATCCTGCCAAGGATAGGGTGACTGGATGCCTTTCTCCACTGGTTCTGGAGGGGGCTTTGTGCCCAGTGTTACAACACTTGAGGTGTGGCAGTTCACAGTCCCTCACCTGGGTGTCTGAGGCACGAGATTTGCAGAGACCAGGTTGCATGATAGTCCACGGAGGCAGGGCTAGACTCCATCCTGCGACTGCGACGGCAGCAAACTGGTGGTAATGCTGGTACTGGTGGGGGTGCTGACAGTGGTGGAGGGAGGCTCCAGCCCTTCTCTTGCAGCCTCGGAGGGCTGCCCACTGGGGCTGCTGCTGCTGGTAGTGGTGCTACTGTCAGAAGTGCAGGTGGCGGTGCTTGAGGCGGGGCCTGCGGCGGTGCTAGCGGTGGGGCTGCTGGCGGTGCTGGTGGTGGTGCAGGTGCCAGAGCTGCCAGTGGTGGAGGGAGGCTCCAGCCCTTCTCCTGCAGCCTCAGAAGGCTGCCCACTGGGGCTGCTGCTGCTGACAATAGTGGTGCTAGCGGCGGTGCAAGTGGAGGTGCAGGTGGTGGTGCTTGCGGTGGTGCTTGCGGCGGTGCTAGCGGTGGGGCTGCTGGCGGTGCTGGCCATGGTGCAGGTGGCAGTGCTGGCGGTTGTACTGGTAGCCACCAGGCCTTCACCTGCAGCATTGGACGGCTGAAGTGCCTTGCCTGATGAGGAAGAGGGAGTGATTGTAGGAGGTGTCTATCTGCTGTGTTTGGGTGCAGGTGCATGAGCTGGATTCTGTCGTGAGGTGGATGGCTGTTGGGTGTCTGAGTGCTTGCGTTTGTGTACTTTGGGAGGAGTGGGCACAGTCACAGTGGGAGAGGACACAGGGGACCTGTGCATGGATGTGGGTGTGGTGACTGCCAGTGAGGGGTGTGTAGTTATAGGTTTGCTGGTGATCGAGGCAGTGGTTGAGGATGTAGTGCATGCAAGTGTGAGTGGAGACGCTACAGGGAGGGAGGTGGATGAGTAGGGCGAGGGGGACACAGTAGAGGCAGTGAATGTTGGTGTGTCTGCATCTGGATGGTGCTTGTGTGAGTGCCTGTGGGATGAAGTGTGATGCTTGTGTTTGCCTGAGCCACTTCTGTATGTTAATTTGGGTGCATGCAGGTCTGAAGGTGTGCTTGGGATAGGCTGGGATTGAGGGGAATGGGACTGGGTAGAGGGAGCTGGAGTTGGGAGGCTAGAGACAGGGACAATGGCTGCCATCAGTGAGTTGGCCAGAGCCTGGAATGATCTCTGTTGGGCTGCCACGCAGAGTGAATGCCCTCCAGGAATGCATTTGTTTGTTGCAAATGCCCTGCTAGACCCTGGATGGCATTCAGTATGGTTGACTGCCCAACAGAGAGGGATCTCAGGAGGTCAATAGCCTCCTCACTCAGGGCAGCAGGGCTGACTGGGGCAGGGCCTGAGGTGCTTGGGGTGAAGGAGATGGCCACCCTCCTGCGTGAGCAGGCATGGAAAACTCGCTGAGGGGCTGCTGGGAGGACGGTGCTGGTATGGGGGTGGCGGCTGGACCTGTAGTTGGGGTGGGCACAGAGGTGTCTGCCACCACCAGGGAGCTTCCATCGGAGGAGGTGTCGCTGTCAGAACTGTCCCCTCCTGTCTCCGTCGTGGTGCTCCCGCGCCCTCCATCCCACTGGTGCCCTCACCGTCGGTGGATTCGGCCTCCAGAGGCATGTGGGATGCAGCTCCCTCTGTCGCTAATGCCTCTGCTCCTCTGCCAGATGATGCTAATGCACACAAGGACAGGGTGACAAAACATAAATGGGGTGGAAGAGAAGAGGATACACTTGGTCAGTGCCAGCAACAACACTACTGTTGGGCGTACACAACTCACAGGAAACAGCCCTATGCACTAGGCCATGCAATACTAGTTACAATGCTAGTCACCAGGCCATGGGGTACAATGCCTAACTCCTCGGAAGTGAAGGCATGGGCCCTTTCCCCAGACACTCGAGCCATTGTCGCTTCCAGACACAGGTCAAGGAAGCACTTGCAGTGTAGGTCCTCTCCTGTTGAAGGTCTGGTAGCAAGTGAGTGAACAGATAGAAAATGGCGGTCACGTCCGCGGCGGTGTGTACCGTCACCACCAACGTACATCACCATTGAACCCTTAGGCCCCAATGATAACCAATGATGTGTTGCATGGCGGTCGTCGACCGCCTCCCACAACGGCGCACATCAGCGGAATTACCTAATTTCCACTCGTCCCTCCTCACAGGTCAGGCAGCCGTCATTTGAGGGGGGAACAGGCCATGGCACCTAACTGCGTCACAGCAGACATGGGCACATCAACGGACCCACACGTTCACATACTATTTCTGTAAAAAAAATGCAAGGCATATCAATCTGAGTATATGTTTGAATATGACCATCTGCTCACCGTTTTTCACCCTAGAGTTCAACTGGTGAGGATGAATAGGAGATGGAGACATACCCCCATATACAGACCACTGGTGGACCTGGCGACAATGGAGGACAGGCAAATTATCCCAACCAAGGGTGTTTATTTATGTGATAATAAGTGTAGGGGGTATTGCAATGGGATGGGTTGATGATGGGAGAATGTCCAGGATAAAGTCCAGTCTATTGGTATCACAGATGCATTGTCCAAGGAGGCATAGGGAGTGGCGCAGTTCAAGGTGGACAGGGTGACAGAGTGGGACACAAGGGTGACATTCAGGGGAGTCCTCCCAGCAAACCTGTTGTCCTCTGCCTCTGTCCCCTGAACCGTGTTTTAAACGAAAGGTACACTGTTCCAAACTATACTAACATTCTAGGAGACCTAATGTCTCAGGAGCAAAAACCCTCAAGCATCACAATGGATGACTGGCATCATCATGGAGAGTGCTCCACGCCAGTCCGGCGCTGCAACACCTGACGGGCTCCCTGGATGGGGGCTCTTGACCGTATTAATATTAGATTAATCGGTTTGAATTATGAAAAACAAAGTGCCTGCATTCAGGCACCGGCACTAGGTGGAGAGAAACAAAACTATGAAAATAAAATTGGTTATTCATCCCAAAAATCCATCATAATTGTAATCAGTTCAATAAGGGAATAAAGACCAAGATTAAAAATGACCTTGAAAGTCACAAATTGAGTGTAATGCTCAATCACTTTCAAAAAGCAAAAACCACAGAGGACTACAACAATTAAGGTACCTCTAAACTAGGGTCAACATGTTTCGCGTCTTTCGGTCCAACACGATCCATTGACGCTTCATCAGGACCAAACATCAATACTTCTTCTCCAAATAATACAAAAGTACAATCAAAAATAAAGAAAAAACAAAATTGTAGGCGTACAGATCAGTCACTGAACCGTGTGCCCACTGCCACTGACCCCAGATCCCTGATCATCCTGTGTTTGTGGGGTTGCCTGGGATCCCTGTAGTGGTGGACACACTGCTGATTGACAAGTCCTGGGGACAGATGTATGGGCCCGCAGGGTGGGTGCTGTGCTGGTGTTTCCTGAGGGGGGAGACTCTGTGGAGGGTTGGGACTGTGGCAGGGTAACTGACTGTCCAGAGGTCCCAGATGGGCCAGGTTGGTCATCCTGATCCAGGTATGGAGAGCTGCTGTCATCACTGTGGGCCTCTTCGGGGGGGGACTGGATGTTGCTGGCACCTACTCTCCGGTGACGTTGTGTGGGGGTCCTGTGGGGATGTAAATGCAGTGTTATTGTAACTGCGTGTGACATCTTGTGCATGGGTATGTTCCCCTCTATGGTTGTTATTGCCAAGGCAGCTTTGGCTTGTGTGAGTTGTGATTTGGTCGGCTGAGTGATTGTCACTAGTGTGCATGCTGTGGTGATGGGGGTCCATGCAGGTCTGTGATGGTGGTCCATGCATTGGTGTTGCATGCAGGGCTTGGTATTGGGATGGGTGGGTTGTGATGGTGGGGCATATGTGAGGTGGTGGAGTGATGGCGTGAGGGTAGGGGTGGGAGTTTGTGATAGCATGCAGGTAGGGGGGGTGAAAGTATTAAAGATTTGACTTACCAGAGTCCAGTCCTCCTGCTACTCCTGCCAGGGCCTCAGGATGCATGATCACCAAGACTTGCTCCTCCCATGTTGTTAGTTGTGGGGGAGGAGTTGGAGGTCCACCGCCAGTCCTCTGTACAAGAAGCTGGTGTCTTGCTACCACGGAATGCACCTCCCCCCATAGGTCGTTCCAACTCTTCCTGATGTCATCCCTTGTTCTGGGGTGCTGTCCCACAGCGTCAACCCTGTCCACAACTCTCTGCCATAGCTCCATCTTCCTAGCAATGGACGTCTGCTGCACCTGTGATCCGAATAGCTGTGGCTCTACCTGGATGATTTCCTCCACCATGACCCTTAGCTCCTCCTCTGAGAACCTGGGGTGTCTTTGTGGCGCCATGGGTGTAGTGTGAGTGGTGTGTGTGAGTGTGTGTGGGGTGATGTGTTGGGGTGTGTGCTGCGAGGTGCATGGATGGTGTATGGGTGATGGTGTTCTGTGGCTCTGGTTCTGTGGGTGCTCCTGGCGTGTGTCTCTCTCTCCTGCTGTAACTTGTTTGTAGTGGTAAAGGGTTGTGGGTAATGTGGTTGTGTGTTTTATAGTGTTGTGGGTGTGTGGGTGTGGTATGTGTATGTGTATCAGGTATGTGTAGTTTGAATTGTCCAATGTGGTGTTGTTTTGTATGTCTGTTTGTATTTTTAGCGTGGCAGTATGCACCGCCAATGGTTTACCGCAGTTGAATGTCCACTGCAGTGATTCGTGGGAAATAATGCTGTGGGTGTATTTCTGTTGGCGTAATGGTGTGGGTTTTGGTATCGCCAGTTTATCACTGACCTTTGGTGTGGCGGACTTGTGTGTGTGTCTGTATAGTGGCGGATTTCTATGTGTCGGTCGTAATACGCGTAGGGGTATACCGCCACGGTCACGGTATGTTGGCGGCAGTCAGCATGGTGGTAAACTGCAAATACCGGCAATGTCATAATGAGGGCCTTAGTCTTTTTCTTCAAGATTTTTCTCACCGGGAGGAAGTCACCAATTCGATCCGACCTCCCCGGAGCCCTCTTCATATATGCGTCGCGGAGATCTTGATGAAGAATTCCACTTTCAGACCTAGACGATCTTTCAGGACGGAAATCTTCGTCTGGGCTGAAGTTGAATTTATATCTGATGTCCCCAGAGTCCCCCTCAGATATGCTGCACGAGAAGTCCCAGTCAACTTTTAACGTTCAGACTTTGCCACATTTTTTGGACCTTTTTCTCTCTGACGTCAGATGACCCTCCACAGCAAGCTGATTTTCACTCTACATCGTTGGATTGTCTTTTCAGGACCCCTCAGTGAAAACCTGGAAGTCTAGGGCTCCACAGCTCTTCAGCAGGATGAACCTGCAAATCAGGCTGGGTTACGGTCGACGTGAGCCAGCTTGACTCAAGACAGCGAGTCAGTCCCTTTATGGAGTTTTTTTTCCAAAAGTTCTCCAATCTAACCAAACTTCTGGATCTTCTTCCAGAAGGTCTGTGAATGTCCTTTAGGAGTCCACAGCTTACCCCAAGTTTCCACAAGCTCTGAGTTGCCCCTTGAGGGATAGGACACCAACTCCCAGAATGCACCTGGCTCAGAACCAAAAATTTGTGGTGAATGGGTGAGTTAATGAATGTATGGGTGGTGCATAGGTGAGTGGGTGAGGGTATGAATGGTGCATGGGTGACTCACGGTATATATTAGTGCATGTAAGGATGAGTGAGTGACAGCAAGAGTGGTGCATGGGTTATTGATTGAGTGCATGAGTGTGCCTATGAGTGAATGAGTGAGTGCATAATTGGGGCATGGGTGATTGAGTGCATGAGTGTTTATATGGGTGAGTGATTGAATGCATGAGTGGTGTATGGGTGATTGTCTGAGTGTATCAGTGCTTGTATGGGTAAGTAAGTGAGCGCATGAGTGGGTTTTGGGAGACTGAATGCATGAATGCATACATGGGTGAGTAAGTGAGTGCATGAGTGCTGCATTGGAGAGACAGTGAGTGCTTGAGTGCTGTATGGGTGAGTGAGTCAGTGAATGAGTGCTGTATGCATCAGTGAATGAATGTATGGATAGTGTATGGTTGAGTGTGTGAGGGTACGAATGGTGCATGGGTGACTCACTGTGTATATGAGTGCATGTATGGATGAGTGAGTGACTGCCTGAGTGGTGTATGGGTGACTGGCTGAGTGCAGGTGTGCATGTATGGGTGAATGAGTGAGTACATAAGTAGTGCATGGGTGATTTACTGAGTGCTTGAGTGTTTTATGGGTGAGTGAGTGTATGCTTTAGTGGTGTATGAGTGCTTGTATGGGTGAGTAAGTGAGATGTTTTTGTGAGATTGACTGAGTGGATGAGTGCATATATGTGTGAGTGAGTGAGTGCTGCATGGGTGAGACAGTGAGTGCATGAGAGGTGCATGGGTAAGAGAGTGGGTGCATGAGTGCTGTGTGGGTGAGTGAATGTATGGATGATGTATGGGTGAGTGGGAGAGGGTGCGAATGGTGCATGGGTGACTCACTGTGTGTATAAGTGCATGTTTGGAAGCGTGAGTGAGTACAGGAGTGGTGCATGGGTGATTGACTGAGTGCATGTGTGCATGTATGGGTGAATGAGTGCGTGCATAAGTTGTGCATGGGTGATTTACTGATAGCATGAGTGTTTGTATGGGTGAGTATATATGTGGTTGGGCAGGTGAGTGGGTGACTGCATTAGTGGTGTAAGGAAGGTTGACTGAGTGCATGAGTGCGTGTTTGAGTGAGTGAACACATGCATGAGGGATACATACATGAGTGATTGCCCACATGGCTGTCTGAATGGATAAGTTAGTGAGTGCATGACTCATGTATGGGAGACCATATGAGTCCATGAGTGTATGTATGGATGAGTGAATGAATGCATAACGGGTCCATAAGTGACTGATTGTGTGCATGAGGGTGTATATTGATAAGTGAGTGTCTGCAACACTGTTGTATTGCTAATTGACTGATGGTATGAGTGCATGCATGGATTGCTGAGTGCATGAGTGGTGAATGTGTGATCGATTGAGTACATTAGTAGTGTGGGTGAGTCAGTGAGTGTATGTGTGCTTGGGTGGGTGACTGACGAACTACAGTAGTGGTGTATGGAAGGTTGATTAAGTGCATCAGTCCATGCATAAGTAAGTGTATGAATCGATGAGAGATACATGCGTGAGTGATTGTGTGCATGAGGGTGTGATGGAATAAGTGACTGAGTGCATCAGACATGTATGGGAGATTGTCTGAGTTAATGAGAGCATGCATGGGTGAGTGACTGAGTGAATGCATAACTGTTCCATGGGTGACTAATTGTGTAGATGATGTTGTGTATTGATAAGTTAGTGAATTTGTCAGTAGTGCATGGCTGATTTACTAATGGTATGAGTGTATGTATGGGTTGGTGAATGCATCACTGGTGAATGGGTAATTGATTGTGTGCTTGGGTGGGTGAGTGACTGACTCTAATAGTGGTATATGGGAGGTTGACTGAGTGCATGAGTACATGTATGGGTGAATGACTAAATACTTCACTGGTGCATGGGTGATTGAATGTGTGGATGAGGGTGCATATCAAAAAGTCAGTGACAGCATGAGTGGTGCAAGGAAAATTGACTGAGTGCATATGTCCATCTATGGGTGAGTGAGTGAGTGAGTGCTTGAGTATATGTATTAGGGAATGAGTGGATGAGTGTGAGTACGAGTTATTGACTGACTGCATGATTGCATTTATGGGAAAGTGAGTGTATGAGAGATGGATGGGTGACTGACTGTGTATAAGAGTGCATGTATGTATAAGTGACGGAGAGGATGAGTGCGTATGTGAGTGAGTAAATGAATGCTTTAGTTGTGCAGCAGTGTTTGATTGTGTGCATGAGTATGAGTATGGATAGGTGACTGCATGAATTAATAGTGTGTGGGAGATTGAGTGAGTCCATGAGTGTATGTATGAGAGAGTAAGTGAAACCATCAGTGCACATGGGTCACTGATTCTGTTCATGAGTGTATGTATGGATAGGTGGCTGAGTGCATTTGGGGTGTATGAAAGACTGACTGAGTGTATGAGTGCATGTATGAGTGAGTGAGTGAGTGAAAACTTGAGTGGGCATGGGTGACTGTGTATATGAAGGTCTGTATCAATTAGTGAGTGAATGTGAGTAGTGTTAGACCCGACAGCCTTTGGGTGGTCACCCCCAACTTTCTGCCTGCCTCCCTCCACTTTTTGACACTGTTTTTGCTGGTTTTTGGACTCTGCACACTTTACCCCTGCTAACCAGTGCTAAAGTGCATATGCTTTCTCCCTTAAAACATGGTGAAATTGGCTCCTACCTAACTGACATATTTAATTTACTTGTAAGTCCCTAGTAAAGTGCACTGCATGTGCCTACGGCCTGTAAATTAAATTCTACAAGTGGCCCTGCAGCACTGATTGTGCCACCCACATAGGTAGCCCCTTAACCATGTGCCAATGCAAGGTCTATGTGGGCAGTTTTACTGCCACTTCGACTTAGCATTTAAATGTCCTTGCCAAGCCCTAAACTCCCCTTTTTCCACACATACGTCACCCCTAAGGTAGGCCTTCGGTAACCCATAGATGAGGGTGCTGTGTATATAAAAGGCAGGACATATCCCTGGGTGTTTTATAAGTCCTGGTAGTGGAAAACTCCTAAATTCATTTTTCACTGCTCTGAGGCCTGCTCCTTTCATAGGCTAACATTAGGGCTGCCCTCATATACTGATTGAGTGGTAGATTATGATAATACAGGAGTAGACAGGTCATATTTAGTATGGCCGGAATGGTAATTCAAAATCCTGCTAACTGGTGAGGTTGGATTTTATGTTACTATTTTAGAAATGCTACTTTTAGAAAGTGAGCATTTCTCTGCACTTAAAATCTTTCTGTGCCTTACAGCATGTTTCCAATCCACTTCTGGCCTTTGCACCCAGACAACCACAAATACAGGATGCTCAGTCACACCTGCACACATCTGCATACTGAATGGGTCTTCCTGGGCTGGAAGGGTAGAGGGCCTGACACTTACATTTCAAAGGATAGTGGCCTGTCCTCACACAAATGATTTCCGAACCCTCTACTAGGACCCTGGCAGACAGGATCATACTGAAAGGGGACCTTGTGCACTTCAAAGCCACTCTTTGATGTCTCCCTCACTTCAAAGGCACTTTTGGGTATATAAACTGGGTCTCTGACCCTACCAACTTAGACACTTCTTGGGACAGGCACTCTGCACCAGAACCTGCAACCTGCCAAGAGAAGCAGTCTGGCTGCCCAAATGACTCACCTGGACTGCTTTGCTGTAAAGGATTGCTGCCTTGCTGTTGCCCTGCTGCCTTGCTGGCCTCTGCCTCTGCTGAGACGTGTTCTCCAAGGGCTTGGATTGAGCTTGCCTCCTGGTTCCTGAAGTCTCAGGGCCAAAAAGACTTGATCTCTGCAAAGAAACTCCTTGTGCGGAGCAAATCGACGCACAGCCTGCTGGAATCGATGCACAGTCTGCCCTGGTGACACATTACATTCATTGCTATAGCTGCTTCATTTTGAATTACTAGTTCTCCAAGAGGATCATGACATCCTGGTGCAGAGCTATGGCTGTTCTGCGAACTCTCCTTGGGTATTTCAGCAGCGATAGTTTCTTCTTGTGTAAACTCATCTTTGAACATCTGCAAGTATGTAGAAAATACAGAACACTAATTACAATATTTTACAGCATTGAATGAATCTTCATAACAGTCATACTGTCCAAGTTGTTCTGATTCATTTTGCCATGGTTTAAAGAGTTGTAAAAGGGCTAAGAGGAAAAATTATTTTCTGTCTGGAGGTTAGCAGCTAAGCTTCCTGTGATTTATTAGATTTCTTTTGTTGTGTCTTACCAAACAACCATCACATCCAGTAACTGTAAATTGTCCTTCTTAAATGTTTTCATTGACATTACTTCTATAGGTGTGTTCATACAGACACAAGTTTTCAAGAGGAACACTTCTTCTTGGGTAGTATGTATCTAGCATGTTACAATATCTGTACTCTTGGGATCACCTTCTGAAAGATACTGTATTTCTTGAAAACTATTCAATACTCCGTTATGACTATTTGCAATGCCTAGGATTACCCATATGATTCCTCTAGATTTTGGAGAACAAACTGGCAAAGCTCAACCTATCTGTGCATTCATAAGAAACGATTCCCCTGTGTGAAAGCATTTTTAAACTAAAACTGTACACTTTTTTGGTGAGGCTCTTCTCTGCTGATGTCTCTTCCCACATCTCTTTCATCTCAGTCTTTCCCGCCTTTGTTATGTAAGAAGTGACATAGCGAGCTACAGCAATAGAATTATCTGAAACATACTGGATATCCATATTTGAATTCTACATACTTAGAATAACAGCGCTATAGTCGTTGTTATATTTTGGCGCTTAAGTTCTGCTGAGGTTGTACATATTTTTTGGTGATTTCCATGTCAAGCTGTGTCTCACTGCAGACAAAAAGCTTTCACTTTTCCTTCTGAGATCACAGGTCTTGGGAATCCAAAACAACATCATCTATAAAATGTGGCTTTTAATCTGTATTTCTGACAACAGTATTTACCACACCTATGAATGTGAAATTTGAGAATCCTTTCTCAGCATTTTCCTTTGTTTTGGCGCATGTCAAAAACTGTTCTATGAAAGACAACGTAGACTCATCACTGTTTGTTCCAAACTTTCGGGCATCTTTTACCCACAAAAGCTTGTGAATTTGTAGAGTACCTTTTGCTTGGTAAAAGAAATCAGTGACCTATCCAAGAGGCAGATTTGTATTGTTGCAGATGAAACACATAATTGCTTGAAATTGGTGGTTAAAATATCTACACACATTTCAGGATCCAATGAACACAGTTCTCCTGGGGTTTTCAGATTGATATATTTTCTGTTGGAGTTTACCTCTCTCAAGAATTCAAGGAGATCATCCTATGCAAACTCTGTGCAATTAAGTGTTACAAACCAAGTAGATGATCCTAGATTCCTCAACATGAATTTCAGATCACCATGGCGCTGATACCAATATTCATTTGTACCATGTTGATATGCCATGGAATTAATTAAGTTGTACTCAAGTTGTTTGTCTTTTCCATGAACTTTATCAACAAATTCCCTTGTTGTAAGATTCTGGAGGTGAACTCCTGTGTTTAGAATGAGATTTACTGCATAGCATAATCCAGACAAGTCACTCTCAAATAGTAGATGAAATATATAAGGAATACACTGTCCAAATCTAAAGTCCTCTGAATATAGTCTAGTTGACCTATACTCAGCAGCCGGTATTTGTACAGGCTGGTCATCAAATCTACCGCCTACTCCAGTAGGAAACAGATGTGGGAAACAACGAACTTCTGAACTTTTCTCTCACACACTTAATAGAGCTTCTTTCGCTTTTTTCATTTGAAATAGTTCAATAGCATCTCCAGTAATCTCTTTAGTGTGTAGCGGATGAATACTGTATTGTTCATAAGTGTCTTCAGTGTTTTTCTGATCTACCTTTTCAATTTGACCTCTTGATTGTTGTGTATCATCATCTATATATGAATATCTGGAAGAGTAGTTACATTTGTGGAGTAAATGTTATTTGTACCAGATATAATGTTGCTTTTTTAACTTTGGAAACATCTTCTTACTCTTGCCATATATTTTACTCTTAGTAGGGACACCATTTACTAGAATTACTAGTCCTCCAGGCAAATCTCTTTCCACGCCTACCATTTCTACAATCTGCTTAAGATCTAATGGCAAGTAAACCACCTTTTAGACACTTTTGGTGCTCAGTTGGAGGTAACCTTCCTGTCTTTGTCTCCATGTGAATAATTGTCTGAAATGGATGTATGCATTGTGTAAGTATAGACGCATAAACATTCAGGTTTTGCAGTTCTGGAATAACAACTCATTCTAATTTGTTATAGACTGCTCTAAATGGCATTTTGTTTTCATCTAATTTGTTATAAAAATACTTACATACAACTGGGTGAGTACAACAATCAAAGTGTTCCTCTACAAACAGATCAGCTGCAAACTCTAGCCATTCGTCATTATTGTCTTGCTCAGTTTTTGAAGACACAATGACATAACATGTTTGGGTCTTGCAGTGAGTGCCCCTTCATACACAAACACAGTCTGGTTTCACAGAACTGACTGCTTTAAACTTTCTAATATCTTCAAGAAAGTTATCTATAGTAACATCTATTTCCTGCTCTGTTAAATTTGCAGATTCACTGCATTCAATTTCTGTGCACTCCTGTTCAGTTCAAAGAAATGAAACAGTACATCACAGACCTTTTCTACATCTGCCACTGTTTCATTCAAAATAACTCTATTACTTTCCCCTAAACATAGTGCAGGACTTTTCACATGGTATAGCCTTGTAATTAAAGTTTGCATTTGTGAGTGATGATTTGCCAACATTCTAAAATGATGAATGGTGTTTTGGCACACTTTCTTTGATAAGCATGCTATTGAATGTCCCTGTAGATCTGTAAACTTTCTTACTTTGCATGGATCTAGTCTTTGCAAAAGAACAATTTTCTGTTTAAGACTTTTGCATGGAAGCTTACGTAGAAAGTTTCTGACTATATCAATTGATTCCTGCTGAGTAGAAAAAATACTCCTACAATTCCACTTATATACAAGGGCCTGTTTACCTTCCCTGAACTTCTTCAGCTATAACTTCCTCTACATTTCCAGGTAACACTTTATTTTTTTCAAAAGGAAATCCATCTTTCATCTCATATGACCGTCCAGATTGATCAATTGCATGCATTAGTCTATTGTCTTGCAAATAGCCTTCTTCGTTGACAAAATGTTCAGTACTAGATGTATGTTTCCATTCCCCACTAAAAACTTTGCAAAAGTTGGTTCTGCTTATAGCTCTTTTTTTAGGCTTTGTTTCCTCATACTCAACACTATTTTATCCAGAGTTTTCATTTGGTTCAAAATCAAGATAAAAAGGTTCCTTTTAAAAGCAAATTCCTTCTCAAGTATATTCTCAACACATTCCTTCTGTCTCACAGCTTCTCTCCTTCTTTTACACTTTTCCCTACTTCTCATTAGATTCTTGATGACTCTACTATGAAACATTATGGCCCTCATTACAACCCTGGCGGTAAAGTCCGCTGACTGCTTTGCTGACGGCCTCCAACATACTGTGTCTGCGGCAGAAATCTGTTACGGGTATTATGACCCACAATACAGACACTCACACAAGTCCGCCACACCAAAGGTCAGTGATAAACTGGCGGTGCCAAAACCCACACCGTTACACCAACAGGAATACGCCCACACTATCACGACCCACGAATTAATGCGGTGGTCATTCAACCGCAGTAAACCATTGTCGGTACACACCGCCACACTCAAAATACACACACATTTACAAAACACAACCACATTGGACAGTCCAAAATACACATACCTGATACACATACACACACCACACCCACACACTCAAACTACTATAAAACAAACACCCACATTACCCACAACCCCTTTTAATGACATTTTTGGAAGAAGCAGAGAGAAAGAAAAGCTAAGACAACACCAGCATCCAGAGAAACACAACACCATCTCTCATTCACCATCCATGCACAAAACACCACACACCCCAACACATCACCCCACACATTACATCTAACATCACCTCAGACATCACTCACACCACATCATGGCACCTCAAAGACACCCCAGGTTTTCTGAGGAGGAGCTCAGGGTCATGGTGGAGGAAATCGTCCGGGTAGAGCCACAGATATTCGGATCACAGGTGCAGCACACCTCCATTGCAAGGAAGATGGAGCTATGGCGAAGAATAGTCAACAGGGTCAACGCAGTGGGACAGCATCCAAGAAATCGGGATGACATCAGGAAGAAGTGGAACGACCTACGGGGGAAGGTGCGTTCCGTGGTCTCAAGACACCACCTTGCGGTTCAGCGGACTGGCGGCGGACCCCCACCTCCTCCCCCACAACTAACAACATGGGAGGAGCAGGTCTTGGCGATTCTGCATCCTGAGGGCCTCGCAGGAGTCGGTGGAGGAATGGACTCTGGTAAGTCAAATCTCAACTATTACATCCCCCACCCTACCTGCATGCTATCATATACCCCCACCCTCGCCCCCACCCCTATCACTCCAACTCCTCACAAATGTACCAATATCACAAACCACACATCCCAAAACCAAGCCCTGCATGCAACAACAACGCATGGACACCCATCACTAAAGCATGCCCACTGCACATACCCATACACCCCCCTAAACCATCATCACACAAGCTCACACACAGGAATGCCAGCACTGGGGTACACGGTCACCCACCCATTGCACACCATGACACACACACATGCAATAATCATGCCTTTCCACCCCTGCAGGACCACTATCCAACGTCACCAGACAGGAGGGTCCAGACATGTCCACTCCACCCACAGAAGAGGCCCACAGTGATGACAGCACCTCTGTCCACCTGGATCTAGATGACCAGCCCGGACCATCGTGGGCCTCGGGACAGTCGGTTCCCCTCACACAGGCACAGGCCACCACAGACCTTCCCCCCTCTGGAAACACCAGCACAGCACCCACCCAGCGGGCCCATACCTCCGTCCCCAGGACATGTCAATCAGCTGTGTGTCCACCACTACAGGGAACCCAGGATAACCCACCACCCCAACAACAACAGGGACATGGAGGCAGTGGGCACACGGTCCAGGGGACGGAGGCCCAGGAACACACGGGAACTGGGAGGGCTGCTGTGCGACAGGGGGTGGACAGGCCAAGGGAACCCACTCTCCACGAGGCCCTCTCCTCCATCATGGGAGCATACCACCACTCCCAGGAGACGATGGCAACGGTACTGGCCAAGTTTCAGGAGACCCAGCGCATGCAGGAGGAACAGTATTTGGGGTTCAGGGAGGAACTCAGAACCATCAGCTCCGCCCTGGGCACCATCGTAGGGGTGCTGAAGGAAGTACTCAACACCAGGAGGGACACTGTGGCACTCCAAGGGGCCCCTGACACTAGCATGGACGATGAACTGCCCACCACCTCCGCCGGTGCTAGTGGACAGGACGCCCCACCACAGGACCACCACACCAGCACCCCACCCCCTGCAGACGGAGAACCATCCCGCAAACGGTCCCTGAGATCCAGGAACAAGACAGAGCACAATGCCAAGACCCCTGCCAAGAAATGAGACCACCCTGATTGTCATCCCACTGTCCCACTTTGTCACCCTGTCCATATTGAAACTGCCCCAACTCCACTTCCTATGCCCATATGGGCAATGCACCTGTGAGACTAATAGACTGGACTCTGCCATGGACACTCCTCCGCCATCACCCCTCACCATTTAACTTCCCCCTCCAATATTTTGTATATAAATAAACACACCTAAAGCACCAAAAGATCTGGAGTCTCTCTGTGATTTCGAAATAGTGTATTTGCAATTACAGTGACAAAATGTTCATGAAATAGTAATGTCAACATACCTATGTCACACAGCTCTAGTCCATGAGGAATCTAAGCAGATGACACACGTTGGGACCCACATCTGTGAAACCGTAAGGGAACGTGACAACTCAGTGACCATACACTGGGTGAAATCGACTGACAGGAGAGAGGTAGAAGTGTAAAAGTACATGTAGTAGGCAGGAATGTATTCTCACCTGTGTTTCACTGGAAATATTGCTGGATGACTGAGTCCCTGTTCTGCACGTCTTCTTCCTCTGCTTCCTCCTCATCACTGTCCACAGGCTCCACAGCTGCCACAACACCGCCATCTGGAAAATCCTCCTGCAGAAAAGGCACCTGTCATCGCAAAGCCAAGTTGTGAAGCATACAGCAGGCCACGATGATCTGGCACACCTTCTTTGGTGAGTAGAATAGGGATCCACCTGTGATATGCAGACACCTGAACCTGACCTTCAGGAGGCCGAAGGTCCGCTCGATCACCCTCCTAGTTTGCCCATGGGCCTCATTGTAGCGTTCCTCTGCCCTTGTCCTGCGATTCCTCACTGGGGTCAGTAGCCATGACAGGTTGGGGTAACCAGAGTCACCTAATAGCCACACATAGTGCCTCTGGAGTTGACTCATCACATAAGGGATACTGCTATTCCGCAGGATGTAGGCGTCATGCACTGAGCCAGGGAACATGGCATTCACATGGGAGATGTACTGGTCTGCCAAACATACCATCTGTACATTCATCGAATGATAACTCTTCCGGTTCCTGTACACCTGTTCACTCCTGTGGGGGGGGACCAAAGCCACATGGATGTTGGGGATATGTCCAAGGGCACAGAAGTCACCTTTCACTGTAGGCAAATCCTCCACCTGAGGGAAAACGATGTAGCTTCGCATGTGTTTCAGCAGGGCAGACAACACTCTGGACAATATGTGGGAAAACATAGGCTGGGACATCCCTGATGCCATAGCCACAGTTGTTTGAAAAGACCCACTAGCAAGGAAATGGAGCACTGATAGCACCTGCACTTGAGGGGGGATTCCTGTGGGATGGCTGATTGCTGACATCAGGTCTGGCTCCAACTGGGTACACAGTTCCTGGATTGTGGCACGGTCAAACCTGTAGGTGATAATCAAATTTCTTTCCTCCATTGTCGACAGGTCCACCAGCGGTCGGTACACCTGAGGATTCCGCCATCTCACATGTCCCAGCGGACGGTGCCTATGAAGGACAACAGCGAGCACAGAGTTAAACAACTCAGAGGTATGTACCAACAGTCTCCACAGAACACCATTCATACACAAAATGTGGCCTGTATGTGTGTTGAGACCAGGCCTAGGTATGTGTGATGCAGTTGGTAATTAGGCCATGTGGGCCCCTGAAATGGCGGCTGCCTGACCTGTAAAGTGGGACAATGGGATGTGAGGTAACTGCGCTGGTGTTGTACACCATCGCGGTAGATGGTCGAAGACCGAAGCGCAATGCTGCATTAGTTAACATTGGACCCTATGGGTCCCAGGAGCCAATGACAATGTACGCCGGCGGTGATGGTACGCACCGCCGCGGACGTGACCGCTGCGGACGTGACCACCATTTTCTATCTGTTGAATCACTCGATACCTGATCTTCGACAGGAGAGGACGTACACTGCAAGTGCTGCTGTGACCTCGGTCTGGAAGAGACAATGGCTCGTGCGTCTGGGGAAAGGGCCCCTGCCTTCACATCGGAGGAGTTGGAGAAGCTCGTCGATGGGGTCCTCCCCCAGTACACGCTACTCTACGGTCCTCCAGACCAACACGTAAGTTCACAGGGAGCATGTTGTATGGGCTATGCCTGTGTGGAGAGGGCTGGTTGTAAGAAGGAAGGGGGCAGAGTTCTGCGTGCATGAAAGACGGTGGGTGCATGTGCCACATGGCAAGGGTAGGGATGGGGGCCACTCACTTTGACGGCGCAGTTGGTAATGATTTCTCTTCGTACCCTGTACATTTCATGTAGGTCAGCGCCCACCAGAAGAAGGATATTTGGCGTGCCATCGCCAAGGACGTCCGGACCCTGGGGGTCCACCACAGACGGAGCACCCACTGCCGGAAGAGATGGGAGGACATTCGCCGCTGGAGCAAGAAGACAGCGGAGGCTCAGCTGGGGATGGCCTCCCAACGTGGGAGGGGTGCCCATCGAACCATGAACCCCCTGATGTTCAGGATCCTGGCCGTGGCCTACCCGGAGTTGGATGGGCGCTTGAGGGCATCACAGCAGACACAAGGGGGTGAGTACACTCTCATTCAGCTGACTTTGCATGCAGTGGAGGTGTCTGGGTGGGGAAGGAGGGATGTGGGTTTCCCTAGGCCAGGGCGAGTTCCGTAGGCTAGGCCCCTCCGTAAGGCATGGCCCTGTGGCCCCTCACCCCACCTCTGTAGAGTGCCAAGTACAGCTATTCATGCACCTGTGTCATCTATGTGTGCAGATGTCGTCCATATCCTTGTAGGCCATTTCCCAGGAATTGCACTGTAGAGCCCAACAGCGCGATGTAGTGCAGAGGGCTTCTGTGTCTGTCTTGTCCACCAACGGTAGCGGTAATCCATGCATTCAACATGTCTTTCTTCTGTTCCCACCCCCTTTTTTGTGGTCTCCCTGTTCTTGTGTGCATTAGCATCATCAGGCGGAGGAGCAGTGGCACCGGAGCACGAGGGAGCTGCATCCCACATGGCCATGGAAGGCCACACTACGGACTCAGAATACACCAGTGGGACGGAGGGCGAGGGGAGCACCACGGCAGGGACAGGAGCTGAAACCAGCCACATGGACTCGTCCTCCGATGGGAGGTCCCTTGTGGTGGCGGCAACATCTGTGCCCCCCACTTCTACAGGCACAGCCGCCACCCCCCCTACCAGCACCGCCCTCCCAGCAGCCCCTCAGCCTTCGCCCCGTGCCCGCTCACCCAGGAGGGTGGGCATCACCTTCGCCCCAGGCACCTCAGGCCCTGCCCCAGTCACCCCTGCTGCCCTCAGTGAGGAGGCCATTCTCCTCAGGTCACTCACTGTTGGGCAGTCTACCATTTTGAATGCCATCCAGGGTGTAGAAAGGCAGTTGCAACAAACTAATGCATTCCTGGAGGGCATTCATTCTGGTCAGGCGGCCCTTCACCGATCCTTTCAAACTCTGGCCTCAGCACTGATGGCAGCCACTGTCCCTGTGTCTAGCCTACCCCCTCCAACTTCCTCCACCCAGACCCAATCCCCTGTACCTCTGCCTATCCCAAGCATACCATCAGACCAACCTGCACACACCTCACCACACAAGGGAAGCTCAGGAAAACATAAGCACCACACATCACACAGGTACTCACGTAAGCATCACACACATACAGACACACCAACATCCACTGCCTCCACTGTGTCCCCCTCCTCCTCGCCTCCCTCCTCCCTCCCAGTCTCGTCTACACTCACACCTGCATGCACTACCTCTACAGCCACTACGTCCCGCACCAGCACACCCACCACCACACCGCGCTCACGTGCAGTCACCACCCCCACTACCATTCACACGTCCCCTGTGTCCTCTCCCAGTGTGTTTGTGACGCCCCCTCCGAAGATACACAAACGCAGGCACACACCCACCCAACATACATCCACCTCACCACAGCCTCCATCGCTTGCACCTGCACCCAAAGCCACAAAACATACACCTCCTAGAACCACCACCTCTTCCTCCCCTCCCAAACCCTCTCCAGCTACCCGTCCCAGTGTGTCCAAACAACTTTTCCTGTCCACCCTTAACCTATTTCCCACCCCCCCGTCCAACTCATAGGTCCCGAACTAGCACCTCAGCCATAAAATCTCCGGGCCAGTGGTGCCTGTTGTCACAGGTATGTGGAGTGCACCGGCCACCAGGACAGCCAGTGTGTCACGGAGCCACAGCACAGCCAGTCCCCCCCCCCCGTGAAGCACCAGAAGTTGGCCAGTGCCCGGCGGGAGAGGGGGAAGACTCCAGCCACCTAAGCCGCTCCCAGAGGTCCCGGTGGGAGTGTGGACTCAGCTGTGACTCCTCCCAAGGTGGGGAAGGGCCACAAGAAACCCAGCAAGTCTGAGAGGAGCAACACGGCGGAGAAGACCGCCATCATCCCCGCTGCCCAGGAGGGCCCCGCCAGCCCCATCGTCGCTGCCCAGGAGGCCACCGCCAGCCCCATCGTCTCTGCCCAGGAAGCCACCGCCAGCCCCATCGTTTCTGCCCAGTAGGCCACCGCCAGCCCCATCGTCGCTGCCAAGGAGGCCACCGCCAGCCCCATCGTCACTGCCCAGGAGGCCACCGCCAGCCCCATCGTCGCTGCCCAGGAGGGCCCCGCCAGCCACAGCCCAGATGCCCAGGAGGGCCCTGCCAGCCACAGCCCAGATGCCCAGGAGGGCCCCGCCAGCCACAGCCCAGCTGCCCAGGAGAGCCCCGCCAGCCACAGCCCAGCTGCCCAGGAGGGCCCCACCAGCCACAGGCCACCTGCCCAGGAGAGCCCCACCAGCCACCGCCCAGCTGCCCAGGAGGGCCCTGCCAGCCATAGCCCACCTGCCCAGGAGAGCCCCGCCAGCCACAACCCAGCTGACCAATGAAGGACCGCCAGCCCCAGCCCAGCTGGGCAATGAAGGACCGCCAACTTAAGCACCGCTGCACAGGGCAAGCACCGCTGAACAGGGTAAGGACCGCCAACTCAAGCACCGCTGAACAGGGCAAGCACCGCTGAACAGGGCAAGGACTGCCAACTCAAGCACCTGGGCTGAACAGGGCAAGCACCGCTGAACAGGGCAAGGACCGCCAACTCAAGCACCGCTGAACAGGGTAAGGACCGCCAATTCAAGCACCGCTGAACAGGGCAAGCACCGCTGAACAGGGCAAGGACTGCCAACTCAAGCACCGCTGCACAGGGCAAGGACCGCCAACTCAAGCACCGCTGAACAGGGCAAACACCGCTGGACAGGGCAAGGACCGCCAACTCAAGCACCGCTGAACAGGGCAAGGACCGCCAACTCAAGCACCTCTGCACAGGGCAAGGACCACCAACTCAAGCACCGCTGCACAGGACAAGGACCACCAACTCAAGCACCGCTGAACAGGGCAAGGACTGCCAACTCAAGCACCGCTGCACAGGGCAAGGACTGCCAACTCAAGCACCGCTGCACAGGGCAAGGACCGCCAACTCAAGCACCGCTGAACAGGGCAAGGACTGCCAACTCAAGCACCGCTGCACAGGGCAAGGACTGCCAACTCAAGCACCGCTGAACAGGGCAAGGACCGCCAACTTAAGCACCGCTGAACAGTGCAAGGACCGCCAACTCAAGCACCGCTGCACAGGGCAAGGTCCGCCAACTCAAGCACCGCTGAACAGGGCAAGCACCGCTGAACAGGGCAAGGACCGCCAACTCAAGCACCGCTGCTCAGGGCAAGCACCGCTGAACAGGGCAAGGACCGCCAACTCAAGCACCGCTGAACAGGGCAAGCACTGCTGACCAGGGCAAGGACCGCCAACTCAAGCACCGCTGAACAGGGCAAGCACCGCTGAACAGGGCAAGGACCGCCAACTCAAGCACCGCTAGCCCATGAGTGGCAGGGGCACTGACGCAAAAGGGACCGTCAAGGGGTGAGTGATGCACTCTGGGCACCAGTCCCCCTCCAGAACCAGTGGAGCGATCCATCCACTACCTCAGTCCTTGGCAGGATGAAGCACTCTGGGCACAAAGCCCCCTCCAGAACCAGTGGAGAGATACATCCACTACCTCAGTCCTTGGCAGGATGAAGCACTCTGGGCACAAAGCCCCGTCCAGAACCAGTGGAGAGATACATCCACTACCTCAGTCCTTGGCAGGATGAAGCACTCTGGGCACAAAGCCCCCTCCAGAACCAGTGGAGAGATCCATCCACTACCTCAGTCCTTGGCAGGATGAAGCACTCTAGGCACAAAGCCCCCTCCAGAACCAGTGGAGAGATCCATCTACTACCTCAGTCCTTGGCAGGATGAAGCACTCTGGGCACAAAGCCCCCTCCAGAAACCAGTGGAGAATGTTATCCACTTGAGAGACTGTGGCTTTGCACTCCCCAGGATGCAGCAGTGGGCAAACCACCCACTGTAGAGACTTGAGAGACTGTGGCTTTGCACTCCCCAGGATTGATCAGTGGGCAAACCCCCCACTGTAAAGACTTGAGAGACTGTGGCTTTGAACTCCCCAGGATGCAGCAGTGGGCAAACCACCCACTGTAGAAACTTGAGAGACTGTGGCTTTGCACTCCCCAGGATTGATCAGTGGGCAACCCACCCACAGTAGAGACTTGACAGACTGTGGCTTTGCACTCCCCAGGATTGATCAGTGGGCAAACCACCCACTGTAGAGACTTGAGAGACTGTGGCTTTGCACTCCCCAGGATTGATCAGTGGGCAACCCACCCACTGTGGAGACTTGAGAGACTGTGGCTTTGCACTCCCCAGGATTGATCAGTGGGCAAACCACCCACTGTAGAGACTTGAGAAACTGTGGCTTTGCACTCCCCAAGATTTATCAGTGGGCAAACCACCCACTGTAGAGACTTGAGAGACTGTGGCTTTGCACTCCCCAGGATGCAGCAGTGGGCAAACCACCCACTGTAGAGACTTGAGAGACTGTGGCTTTGCACTCCCCAGGATACATCAATGGGCATGGAGGCCCCTCGTGGATCTGGTGTCGTGCACTCATCCGGCTGAGGTGCCCCCCCTTCCCTTCCCCCTGAGATGCCTGTTGTATTTCTATCTGATGCCCCTGCAGTGTTCTCTCTGTTTTGATCTGGTATCGTGTGTGGGCCTCGCCCATGCATTTTGGGCCCAGTGGTCCACGGACTATGAATGGTGCAATACCTGGACTAATAATCTTGGTGTATATTTTGTTAATAGTGTATATATGTATATTTTTGCTTACTGAATTTTGATATATTACAATGGTTACACTCATTTCCTTTTGTCTTTGCATTCTTCCGGGGGGGTTGGGGGGTGTAACTATAATGTATAAATATGTATTAGTGTGTGTGTTGTAGTGGGTGGGGGTGGGGGTGTTGCATGTGTGTGTCACTGTTTTTTGCCTCCCCCTCCCCTGTGTCGTAGGTGCAGTACTCACCGTGGTCTTCGCCGCCGGCGTTGGTGCTCCTGGTACAGGAGCAGGAAGACTATCGCAGGGAGAATTTGGAGTTCCGGGTCCATGGTGTCCTCCTTCCTCGTGGAGTGTGTAGAGGTGAGCGTTTTCCCTTCAAAATTCCTGTTTCCGCCGTGTTTTTATCCCCGGTGTATCCACCCTGGAAAAGGTGGCGGATTGGCCTGTCATAATAGTGTGGGCGGTACATTGTCCTCCGCCTGTCTGTTGGCGGTGACCGCCGAGCTGTTTGTTTGTACCGCCGTGGCGGTCGGAGTGTTAAAGTGGCTGTCTTAGTTGGCGGTTTCCGCCACGGTCGTAATTCCAAAATCTTTTCCGCCGGCCTGTTGGCGGTCTTACCGCCGCTTTAACACCGTCCGCCAGGGTTGTAATGACCCCCATTGTCACTAAAATAAAGTACCTTTATTTTTAGCAACTCTGAGTATTGTATTTCTTATGATATAGTGCTAAGTGATATAAGTGGTATAGTAGGTGCTTTGCATGTCTCCTAGTTCAGCCTAAGCTGCTCTGCTATAGCTACCTCTATCAGCCTAAGCTGCTAGAACACTACTAATCTACTAATAAGGGATAACTGGACCTGGCACAAGGTGTAAGTACCACAAGGTACCCACTATAAGCCAGGCCAGCCTCCTACAAGTAGTTGTATGTATATCTCATTGGATGTACTTGTTTCCTCTGATACCACCATGAGTTATTTTAGTACACCTTTCTGGATGTGATCCCTGTTTTAATACTTGTATGACCCTGTAAATCTGAACGTAAGTGGGTGAACCTATACATAGGTCCATCTGTTAGGCAATAAAGGGGTATGTGAGTGTATCTGCAATTGCCTTTGCTTTAGCTGCATATATTACTGATGTCTGAATATGTGAGTGAATGTAGGAGTATCCCTGTTGCCCTGTCACTGGCTGAGACACAGTACACAGGCTTTAGAAATACAAATGTCAGTTGCTTGGTGACTGGTACACACTATCCTAAGCTTTACTTAGTCATTTGAAAATGCATAAGTAACTTTCTAAAACTGAAAACTATGTTTTCGTCCTTGATGGCATACCTACAGCATGTCAGAGAGGTGAGTTTTTTGCACTATAACATAAGTGTCAGATTGCACCATGTAGTTTGATGAGGCCAATTTAACTGATCAGTAACAGATCACAATACAGGTTCTGCACTACTAGACCTCACCCTTGAGAATGTCAGTATTTCTCTGGATAAATGAAATGATTTTGTGAGTACTTCCTTATATATTTGAGTGAATGTAGCTGCCTTCTTCTATTAGCACCATGAGATATTTTATTAAATCTGCTGGCATGTCGCTGCCTGTTTTAGAACCTGTATCTTGCTGGAATTCTCTATATAACTGGTTGAGAATACATTTCATAGCCTCTGTTACGGGATAGAGGGGTGAGTGTATCTTCAATTGCCTTTCTTATTGCTGCATATATAACTGCTTTCTGAGTATGTGAGTGAATGTAGGAGCCTGACGGTTGCCCTACCACTAGCTGAGAAACAGTACACATGCTTTCTAAACATGAAATTCAGTTCCTTGATGAGTTGTATACTCTATGCAGTGCTTCGCTCAGGCATGTCAAACTGCATGTGTAACTTTCTCAAACTGAAAAGTATCTTTCCTAATCACTAAAGCACATTACAACATGCTTGATGATATACATACATCATCTCAGGGAGGTGAGATATTTGCACTGAAACATGAGTTGAGACTTCAAAAGGCTGTTTTATAAGGCCAGTTTCACTGACCAGTGACAGAACACACACAGACTCTGTACTACTAGGCCTTACCCTTTAGAACCACAGTATTTCTCTGGAAACCTGAAAATATTTTGTGAGTATTTGCCTATATTTGTCACTGAAAGTAGCTGCCGTCCTCTATTACCACCATCAGATATTTTAGCAAATCTGTTAGTATGTCACTGCCTGTCACTGCTTGTTTTAGAACCTGTATCTCTCTGGAAATCTCTTTGTAACTGGATGCGGATAAAACTCACTGCCTCTGTTACAGGATAAAAAGGTATGTTAGTGTATCTTCAATTGCCTTTCTTATTGCAGCATATATAAGTGCTTTGTCAGCATAGGGTGAATGTACGAGCCTCTATTTTGCCCTATCACTGGCTGAGACACATTACACATGCTTTGGAAACATGAAAGTCAGTTCCTTGGCTAATGGCATAATCTATCCAGTGCTTGGCTAACCCCTCTGAAAATGCATGATTAACTTTTTAAAACTAAAAAGTATGTTTCCTAAAGACTTAAGCGCATGACAGCATGCTTGATGGCATGCCTACAGCATTTCAGACAGGTGAGATATTTGCAGTAAAATATGAGTTTGACACTTGACAAAACAGTTTCACAAGGCCAATTTCACTGGCCAGTGAAAGAAGACACACAGGCTCTGCACTACTAGTCCTCACCTTTCAGAAAAGCACTATTAACCTGGATACATGAAAAGATTATGTGAACTCTTGACCATATATGTTAGAAAATATAGCTGACTTCATGTATTAGCACAATGACATATTTTAGTACACTTGCCATTAAATGACTGCCTGTTTTAGTTTCTGTATGACTCTCAAAATCTGTGTGTAACTAGCTGAACATATAACACAGTGCCTCTCCTAGGGAATACAAAGGTACGTCAGTGCCTCTGGTACTGTCTTTCTTACTGCCGATCACATAAGTTCTTTCTGAATATGTAAGTGAAAGTACATGTGTTTTTGTTTCTCTGTCAGTGGCTTAAAAACGGCATCCAAGGTCTGGAAACATAAACCTCATTACCTTGATAAATACTATACTCTATGTAGTGCTTGTCTTTAAAATGTGAAAACGCTTAAGTAACTTGCTAAAACTGAAAAATACGTTTCATAATGACTTAAGGACATTGAGCCATGCTTGATGGAATACTTACAGCATGTCACAGAGCTGAGAGATTTCCGGTAAATCATAACATTTATACTTTACAAATTAGTTTTACAGGCAAACATCACAGACTACTGAGATAGCACAGACAGGGTCTCCAGTAATAGGCCCCCACTTCAGAAAAAACAGTATTTGTCTGGATATATGAAAACATTCTGTCACTGCCTGAACAGTATAATTACAGTGCTCTGTTAAGGAAAACAGGAGCACATAAGTATACCTGCATTTACCTTTGTTATTGTAGCATGTATAACTGCTGTCTGACTAAGTGAGTGAATGCATGAGCTTCTCTTTTGCCATATCACTGCATGAGAAACAGTACACATGCTTTACAAACATGAATGTCAGTTCCTTCCTGAGTGGTATACTCTATGCAGTGCTTGCCTCAGCCATCTGAATGTGCATTATTGACACTCTAAAACTAAAAAGTACTTTTCCTAATCACTTAAGCCCATGGCAGCGTACTTGATTGCCTACCTACAGCATGTCATAGAGATGAGATATTTGCACCAAAACATGACGTTTATACTTCAAAAAGCAGTTTCATAAAACCAATTTCACTGACCAGTGACAGATCACACACAGGCTGTGCACTACTATAAATATATACAAATAGTCACACTGCATCTCACACATTATCTCAACTAGCTTGAATACTGTACTATATAGAATATAGTATATTTTAACACTCTAATAGACAAATGCATACTTGAAATGTGTTTACACATCACAGTTAAATCTAATTAACTTACCTGAAAACAAATTGTTATTGACGTTTTTCTTTTTCACTCTTTTCATATAGATGCAAGTTTCTCAGAAATTGTCACATCTATGCATAAGAATGGGGGAGAACTCTAATACCTAGCAACCAGAAATGGCAACCTTCTCAGCTTTGCATTGTGTGATTGTGCAGAAAGTAGCAAATAAAAACAGACATTTCATTGTTTAAATGTGTAAGCCCAGTTTTGAGTGGTTACTAAGTGTTAACTCTTCCATACACTTTTCTAGAGCTGCTAAGCATGCACAGCTTTTTTATTTCTTATCGTGGCTTAGTCGTGATCATCACAACATAGTTGCAGAAAAAACGGGTGTTAAAAACAGATTTATGTTGATGGTATTATAAATAGAACATTACACTTCACTTCATTACCAATGCATCTCTAGGAAATTAAAACTTTAGTCCACAAAATCAGGCTGGCCGTTGGCCTCCCCCACAGTCCCGGAGACCACCACCTCCCCAGGGCTATATAGAAAATATTGATAGGGGGTTCTTTTCGGACCACCACGTCCCCAGGGCATTCTTGTTTGTAGGACGGCTATGCGGCCCCTCTCAAGGAACCACTAATGGCCTTGGGGACAACCACCCACCTGGGCTGGGTCCTGCTATGTCTTGGGGTGTCCACCCCCCTTCACCCTTGTAGTCACAGCTCATAAAGGGCTAAAAAAAGAATTAAAAAAAATACCTTCACATTGATGGTTTTAGTCCAGCTGCACTTTTAACTACTAATGTTTAAGCCTCATACTGAAAGGTGATATTACTCTAAATGACAAACACATTTTCCTTTCCAATTTGTCCAGCAATATCTCATTCTAAGTATATAATATAATATATCAAAGCTTAAAAAACACTCTAAATATTTCCCTCTCACTCTCTTTCTCTCTCTCTCTATCTCTTTCAATCTTTCTCCCACTCACAGACCCACTCAGACACTTATGCAACCACTCACAGACCCACTCAGACACTCATGCACCCACTTACAGACCCATGCAGACCCTCGCGCACCCACACACAACCCCAGTCAGCCTCTCACACACCCACTCACAAACTTACTGACACCCTCATGCACTCACTCACAGACCTGCGCACAAACAGACGCATCCACTAAAACACTGAGGTATGCACTCTTACACCCAGACAGACACTCTCACAGTCACTCTCACAGTCACTCTCACCCCCAGATACACCCTCTCACACCTATTCTCACGCACATAGAGGCCGTGGCCAACTCCTGCCAAGCATGGACAAAGGGCTGTGCACAGCAGTGGATTGGGTGGTTAGAGGGCGTTGGCCACAGGGTCTGACTGCAGACCAGGTCTTGTGGGCAACCGTGTAGGTCGTGTGCGGTGCTAGGTTGGGTGCTTACTATATGTTAAAAAAAAATCATTTGCGGAAATTAGCAGTGCATAGAGAGGGCACGAGTTATAGTTGCCTTCGGGCATGAGTTATAGCTATTTGAAACTGATAGACCTTGTAATATCTGGGAACTTAAATATGATTTTTTTTTGTCCACCCCTGGAAGATGACATACTGCAAATACAAGATCACATGTGCAATGCCTAACCACAGAGGTGCAGTATTCCACTGTAATCAGACAAAACATGGAAACGTTTTGTAACAGAAGTAGCTCAATTAGGCCTTAGAATACTAAATGGCAGATTTTCAGCAGATAGCCTCCTGCACTGATGCACTGGACAACCACAAAAACTTCAATAATCGATTATACAAGAGTATCTTTCTCCATCAGTAGAAGGCAGTGTGAGAATTACATACACATGAGCCAAATCACACACCTGGCAGCTGTTTCCTCCCAGCAACCTAAATAATGCCCACAACATAGGATCTTCTTTCTTCCTCTTCATCTTGACAGCTAGAAGCATGAAGTTCACCTACCTCAAGATGAAAAGAAAATTAACTGGGAGGAGATAGCCCCTGCGGTGTAATTTACCTCAAACAACTACATGGGCTGCCTCCTTTCACCCTCAGTGGAACCCAATAGGCACCCTAATGCAGGAGGTGATACAGTCTGTCAATGAATTGGGGGGAGGAGACCCACAATGTGAGGAATAAAAAAAAGAAATGGCAAGATGAGAGGAGGCAGGTGAAGGAGAGGTTCTCCAGGATGCAGCTAGTACAAGGCTTTTTGGAGGGCAAACTAGATTCTGTCTCACCCTTGAGGAGGCCGTCCTCCCCACAGTTGTCCCCCTCCTGCTACATAGGGTGTCTTTTCCCGATAACACTAATGTGGAATCAGATAAGAGTATAAACCTCTTTTTTTCTGTCTCTTTTACTAAAAGAAAATGGACAGTCACTTACCCATATCTGCCCTTTACAAATACCTACATTGCTAGGTGTGGATCACAAACATACCAATTAAAACACACTCAAATACAAAGCCTATTAATTTTAACATGTTGTATTATTATTTATGTCAGTATTCTCTTTCCTTACTGCCACTCTTTTGGGAACATTGGTTGCAATAGCTGGGGCAGGACTCATTTCAGGTGGAAAAGGGCAACACACAGGACAAGTCTTATAACACAACCCACCTACGCACACAAGTATGTCCGTATCCTAACAATGAGACTAACACACCATAGAGGATTTTTACTATTTGTTTGGTTGAACCCTGACACTATATTTTACAAAGCATATTGGAATGACATATATATAGTCAAATTTCATCTTGACATTTGTACAATTACTATATTTTTATACTTATATATTTATTTTAGTCTTTGTAAGTCCCTGTGTTGTTGTCCTTCCAGCAACTGCCACTACAGCAACTTCTGCTCCTATCAGTGCAACTAAACCTGCACTGGCACCACACAGCACGTGGGTGGAATACACTAGTATGCTAAACGTTTGGATCTAACTTCTTCCTTTATTACTTATAGGGTAGCTCTGTGTGTGTCTTTTGTCACACATCACAAATGGCATCATCAATATGCAATGCAATAAATTTTCATATGATATATTGTCTTATACATTTTCAGTTAGATCTGCCAATATGAAAGCACTTTAAAATATCTATTAGCCAAGGTCAAAGCTTGTAAGATATCAATCTTTGTTGTTCTCAAAATGAATACTGAAACCATTTAAATAGCATTTCCTTGCATGATTTCTAATGACTTATTCCATTATGTATGTCTCTCTCTCCTGTCAGCTTATGTCATGCAACAGCCACTTTTGTCTGCCTTGAGAACATCAGCATCAATGACATTAGGGGACATCTTGGCAGCAGATATTAGGTCCTCTACCATCCCTCAGTTAGGTATGTCTGATACCTTTGATCTTAACTGCTGCATTTCATCACTAACTTGGTCTACAAACTTGTTTATCACAACTTTGTTCAACCTGAGTGGAGAATCCAGTTCTCCTCCAAACAATAATGTCAGAAGCCAGCACTACTCAACAAGAAGAGAAGGAAGAGATGTTGCTGGTCAAATAGGTCAAATAAGAGGAGGACCTAGATGAGGAGGAGGACATTATTGCTCCCTCACAGAACACCTTCAAGAAGGTAACTTATTGGGCAAGAAGTGGGGCTTCTTCTAATTCACATCTGAGTATTGCCAGTCTCCAGTCAATAACTAAGCAGCCACAAATGCATGTTCTTCCAACACAACACTAACCTCCACACAAACCTCAAGTAACAGGTACCTCTGTACCACGTCCTGTATACCCCGCAAATGCAGGTGCATCTCCAGCATGATGTGAGGTTGGGTGCAGGACCTGGCCGCTACTCCGGACTTCTCTCAATCATTTAAGGGACACAGCACTTCTGCTGAAGAGGCAGTATCACCCATTCATCAATCTCTCCCTCAGAGCATCCTAGCTGCCGCTCCTCTCTGTGTTGGTCAATGAGCTGGTCATATCAGACAGCCACAAATGCAGGAGTAGACATGATTTAATTTTGCTCACTGGGAACATCCGTTTTACCAACAGAAGACTAATGTGTAGGAAAATATTAATCCAATGGGGCTACTCTCCGTGAGCTTGCTGATGCTCTTAAAGAACTCTCTCAAATGACTGACAGACAGGCTCATGCCTTGAATAATGTTGTAAAATGTTACCAAGACATGGCAAGGATGCACCATAAATATCTCAGAATTTTTAAAGAAGAGGGTACAAGAAAACATGCCTTGGCTTTGAAAGTGATGGAGACATTAAGCAAAAAATGCCAATGTCACGCTTCTCAGGCAATGCATGCATAGGAGGAACACATCACCTGTCGAACTCAGACTTCTGTCATGACCACCTGCAAAACCTCGACATTCACCTCCTCAATCCCCAGTACCACCAACTCAACCACCAGTACAGTCTCACTCATTCTAACCATCAGCATTGCATAAGAGGACTACTATAAGACACCCCCAAAAACATTTGTTTTGCCTGTAAAATAGCTACTCTATCCCTCACACAGCCACTGTTGCATCACCATTTTCATCTATCAAAACTATTATACTTTTCTGATTACAAACTTGCTTCTAACTTTCATGTGTGATGAATGTTTGATGTTATTATTTAATTATCACTATTCACTTCATGTTATACCTCAATGCACACAGCAGGTGAAAAGGCAGGTAATTTATGACATCAAAATGTGTAATTGAATGGAAACGTCAATTTGACTGGTAGAATTAATTTCCAAGTAGCTTTTTCCCTGGCTTCAATTCCCTCTCGAATAATGGACCTTTGCTGAAGAAATCAGTCAGGCATTCATCAATCTTTCGATCCCTGTACCCCCGAATTGCAAATCCCATTAGGACAAGTATATTGTCCCAATGTTCTCATACAGAGGTGAACACGTTCACAATTGTGGCTTGCCTTCCTTCAACCCTGGGAGCAGGTCCAGGGCGAGAGGACACTAGGCACACAGGTCTGATGTGCACTCAATACACAGGAAAGAGGTACATTCCTTCAGTTGTTGGTTTAACTTCAAAGTGTGATGTGTTTAAATATTTCAATCTGATACTGAAAGCATCTTCTAACTAATTAAGCATTTCTTTCGTAATGCAATAATCTGTAAGTTTTGAAAACAGGAGGCAGGACATTAACATTTGAGTTATAAGTACATTTTTATGAAGTGTGAAACTTGAAGCATTTAGCATACAAATAATAAGTTGAACCCTATCTAGATTTTATTACATACCCTACTGACAGGAAAATGTATATCCAGTTTAGGTTTAGAACTCTGCCTCTGATTCAACATGTCCAGCTTCTACTGCTTTCATGGAAACTGTTGTGCATGACAGTTTAGGTTTAGAACTCTGCCTCTGATTCAACATGTCCAGCTTCTACTGCTTTCATGGAAACTGTTGTGCATGACCTGTTTGTTTGTTCTGCTTATACTCAACTGAGACTGCCCTGGATTAAACCAGTCTGCTCTCACATGGAGATGTGCTAATGCCTTAAGAATTATAAGAACAGAACCCAGCCCATTATTTGCCTGTGCCGTAGCCAGATTCCTGGGAAGGCCGTGACTCCTCAAACTTAAAGCTATGGCAACACAATCTCAATATCCATAGATTATGCAGCCTCAAAAGTTCCTTAAGATGAAACTATTACCGCCTATTGTGCCTTATAAATAAACTTACACAAGGCATAATTTCACTTCAGTATTCATAGCAGACCCTATAATGAGGTTTTTGTAGAACAAGTGTGTACCCCTAGCTCGATCTGTTCCCTACCGCCTGTTGGAGGCTGGCTCTCTATATAGAGTACAAAAACAATGTACACTGTGCAGAGAGTCCAATCAACCCCATTTGGTATTCAGTGGTAATAAATAGACCACCTAATGCTCTATTTTTAGTGGTAGCTTGGTCGAGCAGTTAGGCTAATCTTGGAGAAGTGCTAAGCATTTGTTGAACCCCGTATCAATACATGTGGACACACACACAAGAATAACTCGAGAATTTACAAAAATACTTCAGATTTTTATATACATTTTAAGACCAAGATCATCAAAATCAGGTAGGTACTTTTTAAGTTATGACTTTTCAAAGTTCAGCAAAAATAGTATTTTTGTGCCTAAATGTGCTGTAGGAAAGTGCTTCTTTTGACATGGTCACATCCCACTTTTTTCTGGGTTTCTGGTGTAATTTTGACTGAAAGTGCACTGGGTTCCTACTAACCAGGACCCTAGGGCCAGAACTCTTTCCCCCAAAACTGCACAGTCATTTTTCTCAATTGGCAAAACCCTCAGCACCCAATGTATGTCCCTTGTAAATGGTACCTCTGGTGCCTAGGGCCTGGGGTAACAAGGAGGGTGTCTATGGGCTGCGGCACAAATTTGCCAACCTGACAGACCCCTCACCAAACGCATGACCAGCTGCCATTGCATTCTGCATGTCTTGGTGCAGAAAAAAGTGAAAACACAACATGGCACACAATTTGTGTACCATGTCCCCTAAACACTGCATGCCATATATTTAAGTCACCCCTCTAGTAGGCCTTGCAGCACTAAGGCAGGGTGCATTCGATTGCACGTGAGGGTATATCTGCACTGACAGATACGCCCCTGCTTTGTCTTTGTCCATTTTCAGACATAGTAAATTACCAGGGAAGCCATTTTAAATGCATGGGCTTGACACTGGTCACTATTGTTTTCATCCATAGGTTAACACTGAAGAACTCTGAGAACTGCACTGTCTTGATTTTTTAAACTGAAAAGTATTTATGCTTGAAAAAGTGCTTACCTGATTACAAAGTTCTTGGGTTTGAAACATATATAAAAAGCAGCGTTATTTTTTTCTAAATTGGTCTCAGATATTATTCATTATTATTAGTCCTATCTACTTTTGCCTCTGAAAACCAATATGGGATCCACTGGTGTACTTCTTTTTAGTGCACCGTAGAGAGCCAGCTTCTAACTTCAATGGAACAGCTGTGGGGTCTGCGACTTTGCATTTGCTAATATCACTTGTTAAATAAGTGACTACTCGTGTATATCCAAAAAAGACCTTAAGTTCAATTGCCTTTTTTTGAATTGTGTAATTTTTTCACAATTCCTAAAATTACTGTTAGGGCCCTGGTTATGTCCCTGTAGTTTAACTGTGTAAAAATCTTTAAAAGTTACTTTAGTTATGTTTGTAAAAACTGTGTTAGGATTTTTTCTCTAGGTCAAAAAGGTCCCAACTTTAGAACAAAAATGAGTACCACAGAAAGTGTGGAAAAGGAGCTGAACCTTACTCCTTACCTCCAGCTTTGTCATAAGCAGTTAAGAACCCTCTGTAAAGGGTACAACATTAAAACAGGCTAAAATTCTCTCTCAAAAACTCCAAGAGCAGTTGACAGAGTGTGAGCAGGTCTATCCTACTGATGGAGGCACTGACCCTGCAGATAAGGGCAGCTCAGGTGAAGAGGGGGAACTGGACCCTCCACCACTTGAAAGAGTGGAACCTGTATCCCACAAACAACCCCAAGTGTCTAGGACCACCTCCCCCCTCTAGTAAAGAGGGTTAGGTTCCTCAAGATACAGAGAAAGGCTCTCTGAAGAGGGGATTCTTTTAGGGAGATTAACTTTGGAATTTGCCCATGAAGACAGAATCCTGGCAATGGAGAAGGAAAGAAAAGAGATGGGTTTCGCACCCATGAATGGTGGCAGCAATTTTGCAATTAGGGGAAGAAAAGAGTTCTCTGATACTAAAATCCCCAAAGGTATTGTCCCTTAATATGAGGATGGTAATGATATCACCATGTGGTTCACAGCCTTTTCGAGGGCCTGTGTGTCCAGAGACGTTAACAAAAAGAACGGTGGCTCCCTCCTTTGGGAAATGTTCTCAGGAAAGTGCAGCGATAGACACCTGACACTGAAAGAGGCAGATGACAGGTCCTACGATCTCATGAAGGATCCCTGATTGAGGGATTTGGACTTACTTGTGAGAAGTACAGAATCAAATTCATGGAGACTTGAAAAACCCAGAGTTAGTCCTGGGTGGATTTGGTGGACTTCTCAGTGAAGACACAAGGTGGCTGGTTAAAAGGTAACAATGTTCATGATTATGAATGGCTTTTCAATTTACTGATGAAAGAGCATCTGTTGAGTAATTTGTGCAGTAGTCGCTACACTAGTACTTGTTAGACCTAGGTCCACTTTCTCCTTAAGAATTGGAGAAGAAGGCAGTCCACTTGGTCAAAACAAGGGTGACCAAAACTTCCATTGGTGGGGACGACCACAAGAAAGAGGCCAAAAAGCCCCCACAAGGGAAAGAGGGTAACCAAAACAAAGATAAAAACAAAGATTGTTCTAAAGGCCCCCAAACACCTGCACAGGAGGGTGGGGCCCGAGATTCTTGCCAACCCAAGGGTGGGAACAAGAGCAAAAGGCTTGGGGCCATCTCTGCAATGCCAATGGACACTGAACTAGAGATCTTATATGTCTTAACAAAAAGTTAGTGCACCTGCAGTAAGTGCAGGGGTATGTTTCCAGATGGGATTCCAAGTAGGCCTTGACCATGTCAGTGAGCTTACTGAGGCAACTTTAGCCTCAGAGGGTAGCGTGGATGCAGCTGCCCTGGCTGCCTTGCCCAGTAACCTGGAGAGATACAGACAGCACCCACATATCAATGGGATTAAGGCTGAAGCACTGAGAGACCCTGGTACCAGTGTCACCATGGTGACTGGGCAACTGGTATCCTCAGAACAATGTCTAATTGGTGAGACATATATAGTCCTCAACACTGATAATCAGACTAAGGTACATCCCATAGCAATGGCATCCTTAGAATAAGGAGGGGTTATTGGTCAGAGGAAGGTGATGGTGTCTCCTGAAATACCTGTACAATGTCTGCTAGGAAATGATCTGAAGGCTGAAGTCAAATCAAAGACCCATGAAGCAATGCTGGGTATCCCTGAATGGGTTTGTGTGAAAACAAGAACAAAGAGCCAGGCCCAGGGTAACAAAGTAGAGTTAGGGTCTGGAATAATGGCCTAACCTACCAAGAGGAAAGATATCTCAGCTCCAGAGGGAAATGAGGCTCAGATGCTTAGGACTTACACGACAGAGCTCTTAACAGCAGGGAGACCCTCTAGGAAGGATCTGTGCCAGGGACAGAGGACTTGTCCCACTCTTGAAGGCCTGAGACAGCAAGAATCTGATCAGGAAAAAGAAGATATCAGTGGCTCCCATAGGACCTATTGGGAGGTGGGACTACTAGTCACTGAGGCCAGAGACTCCTAACCTGGTGCCACTAGGACAGTGGTAGTGCCTCAATAGTTTTGAGCATTTCTCCTCACTTTGGCCCATGATATCCTTCTTAAGGGCATCTTGGCCAGGCAAAAACATGGAGTCAGTTGGTATACCACTTCTACTGGCCAGGTATGTCCCAGAAGGTGAAGGAGTTTTGTAACTCATGTGCAACCTGTCAAGCCAGTGGCAAGATAGGTGGCCACTCAAAGGCTCCCTTAATTTCACATCCAGTGGTTGGGGTTCCCTTTGAAAGAGTAGGGATTGACATTGTCGGTCCCCTTGACTCTCCAACAGTATCACAGAGCAGATTTATACTTGATGAAGTGGATCATGAAACCAGGTACAGTGAAGCAGTTTCCCTGAGGAACAGTAGTTAAGGCCCTCATTGATGTGTTCACCAGAGTGGGCTTTCCAAAGCCCAGATGGAGGTGCAAACTTCATGTCTGACTACTTGAAACACAAGTGGACAGAATGTGGCGTGACCTGTAACTCCACTACCCAATATCACACACAAAACAATGGCCTTGTTGAGAGATTCAACAAGACATTGAAAGGTATGATTGGTGGACTCCCTTAAAAACTCAGAAGGAGATGGGATGTTTTACTTTCATGCCTGTTTTTCACTTACAGGGAAGTGCCACAGAAGAGAGTATATCCCTCCCCCCCTTTAAGCTTCTGTTTGATCATCCTGTGAGGGGACCACTTTGTCTTGTGAAGGAAGGATTGGAGAGACCTCTCAGAGAACCGAAGCAGGCTATTGTGGACAATGTGCTTGACCTTCATTCCAGGATGGCTGAGTACATGGAAAAAGCTTCCAAAAACCTTAAGGCCCGCCAAGAGCTCCAGAAGCTCTGGCATGACCAGAAGGCTGCACTGATGGAGTTCCAACCAGGGCAGAAGGTATAGCTCTTGCAGGAACCCCAAAAGGGTTGTCAATGTAAACCATCTTAAACCCTATCACGACAGAGCTGGTAGGACCATGCTCATCGTCACTAATGAAGGACAGGAAGCTGAGAGTGAACCTCTTCCTGATCTCCTCCCCAGCAACCCCAAAGATGGTTCAGGGAAGGAGTGGCCTTTTTATACACCCTCTCTGACCAACAGCAGACTGATAGCAAGTTAGTCTTGCATCAGGATGCTGAGCTCTCCTCCTTCACCCCTGGTCAGACAATCTGGTGCACAAATGAAGTGGACACTGGGGATTGCTTGCCTGTCAGAAATAAAATCTATAGTCTGTCTGATCATGTCAAGGTGAGCATCATAAAAGCTGAGGTCAGCAAGATGCTGAAACTGGAAATCATAGAACACTCTGAAAGCCCTAGGGCCAGCCCAGTCATTTTAGTCCCCGAGCCTCATTCCCTGGGTGGAAAGAAAGAACTTAGGTTTTGTGTGAACTATACGAATCTCAATGATATGACCAAAACAGATGCCCACCCAATTCCTAGAGCTGGTGAGCTGATTGGCAGGTTAGGGTCCGCCAAATATCTCAGTACTTTTGATCTCACATCAGGGTACTGGCAGATAGTTCTGACCCCTGGAGCCAAAAGAGAAGTCAGCATGCTCCACTCCTGATGGGCATTATCAGTTTACTGTTATGGCCTTTATTTTGAAGAATACCCCTGCCACCTTCTAACAGTTGCTGAACAAAGTCCTTGCTGGGTTAGAAGACTTTAGTGCAGCATATCTTGATGATATTGTTGACTTCAGCTCTACCTAGCAGGATCACCTGATCCACCTTGGAAATGTCTTTGAGACTCTACGAAAGGCAGGTCTCACTATCAAGGCAAGAAAATGCCAGATAGGGCAGGGCCAGGTTGTCTACTTGGGCCACTTTGTAGGTGGAGGACAGGTTCAACCACTACAAGCCAATATCCAGGCAATTATGGACTGGGTGGCCCCAACAACCCAGACTCAAGTCAGGGCATTCCTTAGCTTGTCTGGGTACTACAGAAGATTTGTGAAACAATAGGGCACCATTGTAGCCCCTCTCACAGAACTGACCTCCAAGAAAATGCCAAAGAATGTAAACTGGACAGTAAGCAGTCAAAAGGCCTTTGACATCCTGAAAGAGCCAATGTGGTCAGCACCTGTTCGTAAAGCTCTAGATTACACCAAGCAGATCAAAGTGCAGACAGATGTCTCTGAACATGGGATAGGAGCAGTCTTGCCTCAAATCAATGATGCTGGCTATGACGTACCTGTTGCTTTTATTAGCAGGAAGTTACTCTCAGGAGAGCAGTGTTTGAGTGTTATTGAGAGGGAAGCCTTTGCTGTGATTTAGTCCCCGAAGACACTGAGACCATACTTGTTTTGTTCTCACTTTCTAGTTCAAACTGACAACAGGCCTCTCAGACAGATAATGCAAATGAAAGGTGAAAATCCCAAACTGTTAGGATGGTCCTTCTCCCTACTTGGAATGGACTTTCTACTTAGAAAAAGATGACTCTTCTGGGAAGGGTTAGTTTCATCCTCTTTCATTTGGGAGGGAGTCATGTAGGAAAGTGATTCTTTTGACATGGTCACCCCCCACAATTTTTGCATAGTTTCTTGTGTAATTTCAAGTGAACGTGCACTGGGTCACTGCTAACCAGGTCCCCAGGACCAGATCTTGTTTCCCCAAAACTGCACAGATGTTTTTCCCAATTGTCAAAACCTTCAGCCCCTACTATAAGTCCCTAATAAATGGTTCCCCTGAAACTTAGGGCCTGGGATACTAAGGAAGGTCTCTAAAGGCTGCAGCAGGAATTGTGCCACCCTAGGGACCACTCATCAAGCACATGACTAGCTGCCATTGCAGGCTGGGTGTCTTGGTGCAGACAAAAGAGAAATTACGACATGGCACACAGCCTGTGTGCCTGGTCCACCAAATACTGCACACAATACATTGAAGTCACCCTTCTAGCAGGCCTTACAACCCTAAGGCAGGGTGCATCATATTACATGTGAGGGCATACCTGCATGGACAGATGTGCCCCTGCTATGTTTTTGCCAATTCTCACACAGAGCAAGTGACCAGGGAAGCCAATTTAAATGCATGTGCTGGACACTGGTCACTACAAGTTGCCCAGCTACGTGATGGCTTCTCTGAATATGGGGATGTTTGGTATCAAACATCTCAGATTAATAAAACCTCAGTGATACCAGTGAAGGGTTTATTAATAACTACAACCAGAGGGCACCTTAGAGGTGTCCCCTGAAAACCTACCAGCTACTAGTGTGTTGACTGACTGGTCCTGACCAGTTCAGCCACCATAGACACGTTTGTGCCCCCCCCATGATGAGAGCAAGCGTTCTCAAAGGTCAGCCTGCACTGGACGGGGGTGTTATCACCTTACCCAGGCAGGATGGACATTCCAGGGTGGGAAGCTTCAAAGGCCTAGCCACCTTTGTAATGCAACCCAGGTGTCCCCAGATGATGGAGACAACAGACCCCTTCCATTCTGACCCTACTTCTGCTGGCAGAACAGGTGGAAAAGTTAGGCAGATTAGGTGGTTGTGCCCCTAAAGTGGCCGAGCTGAAGTGGGCAATACTTTTTAAATTCCTCCATCTTGTTTGGAATGAAATAGGTCACTAGGGTTAGGGTTATGCCAACTCCCCAGCAGAAGTGGTCATAGAAAGTGTGTAGTCATCCTAAAGGTGGGCTGCCCATTGGCTACTGCCTGGCACTCCCTGTAATGCCCCTAAATTGAGTTTTTAAGTGGCACCCTAAACCCTAGAACTCGATTCTGATGACATAAGAAGCAAAGGACACAGAGGAGTTGCACCTGCAGAAGAGGAAAAAAAGAAGCAGCTGGCTTTGAACCAGCTCCTCCGGCCTGCTTGCTGACCTCGATGGACACTGCCCAAAAGATAACTCATCCTGCAGCTGAGCTTCTGAGAAACCCAGGAGGACTGCCTACCTTTCATAAAGGCTCAAGACTCCTGTGAGCAGTGGCTCTGCTTTGCAAAGAATTCTCAAGAAAGGACTCTGCAGCCTTCATTGCAGCAAAGACCCGACACCCGAAGTGACAGCTGAATCCAATGCCAACGACCCAAGGTGAAGCCAACCAATGGTGCCAGCAAGGTTCCCCAGCTGTCCACTGTTCAGGTCCAGTGTGGTTTCACCCATCTTGGTTTCCCCCAAGTCGCCAGCAGACCTTGCATGAAGGCCCACTCTCCTGCAGCCTGGTGGTGAGAGAAAACTGGATACCTCCAGCAACCACTTCACCAGTGGCCCCTGACCCCATCTGAGCTGGTTCACTGGTGCCAACAATGTTCCCCAGCTCCCCTGAGCTCAAGTCCTTCCTGGGTCCCCACCTGCTAGACTCCTCGATGACTCTTGCAGCCTCAATATACAGGACTCCCTGACCGAGAGTGCTCCTGGATGTAGAAACCCGACGCCTACGGACACCCCTGCATCCATCGCCCCTGGGCCCTGGAGAAAAGGACCAAAGATGACCTACGTCCCTGAGCACCCTAAGTCTACTACCTACCTGCCTGTTGTCCCCAACTGGCTTGCTAGCCAGAGCCTGCAGCCTGTCTTCATGAGGACCAAACTCCTTTAGGAAACCATTGGGCACCTAACTCCTTACTGCAGCCGGCCGCCCCAGTGCTGCCCCGAGTGACCTGCTGGTGTGGTTCTGATCAGTGTCCAGTACTTACCTTAACTCACTGAGATTGGCCTTGTAACTCATTTTTAACCCTGTGTTTGCTGAACGTTGTTTTCCTCAATAGGTTGACTTTGAAGAAGTCTGAGAATTGCACTGTGTTGATTTTTGAAACTGAAAAGTACTTATGCTTGAAAAGGGTTTACCTGATTACGAAGTTCTTGGGTTTGAAACATGTATAAAAAGAAGTGTTCTTTTTTTCCAAATTTGTGTTGGATTCATTCTTTGAGTGTGTGTCTCATTTATTGCCTCTGTGAGTACAACAAATGCTTAGCACTACCCTCTGATAGGCCTAACTGCTCGCCCACACTACCACAAAATAGAGCATTAGCCTTATTTACTTTTTCCTCTGCAAACCAATTGGGGACCCACTGATTTGGGACCCACTGGACTCTCTGCATGGTGTACTTCTTTTTAGTGCACCATATAGAGAGACAGCTTCCTAGAGTTGCAAAAGGGGATTGTGAGGTGATGTGGACAGAAGTGTCCCTCAATGGCTACCATTTTTCTGGGTATACACTAGGAATAGGAGACGATGTCTGAGCGGAAGGTGTAACTGTAGCCCCAGATGGAATGGGTGCCTCTAAACTTACTAAGGTGGAGGGTGCAGGCCCACATGGTGGTTGGGCCTGCTCTTCAGGTACCATAGGTGTTTCCTCAAGCCATAGACAAGCCTCAAGATCTGCCTCTTCCTGATGGTGGTGTCCATATTCCCCGTCCCCCAGTTAGCTCTTCAGCATCTAACTGGAGTTTTTTTTGTTAGAGATCGCGTCCTTCTCGGGGTGGGGGCACTACCCCTCATGGTGGTGGCTGTTTCCTCTTCCTCATTGATGGTGCTGAGTGATGGTGCCCACCTCTGAGTGCAGGATCTTCTTTCTTGCCCCTGGTTCTCTTGGAATGAACCTTGAGCCGACCGGTCTTCTGATAGGTAATATCAGAGAAAGGAAGACTTTATGAATTGTTCAATAATGGATATCATCATATCATTAGATTAAAGGGAAAATGTATCCAATAATACATAAGCTGACTAGATTGTAACAAACTGTACTACGCTTTAATACTAATATTTGTGCCATTCTAAACAGTTGGACATGATATTTAAAATAATATCTTTGGAATGTGACATTCCAACAAGGGGAAAGGGTTATGATAAGATACATTTGTTTACTAATCCTATTTTAGAAGCTGAAAAAGACAGGCATGCATCTCCCATACATAGGGTATTGGAAAGCATTGTAAAGCATTGAGGGGGGTGCCCCCGTGCACCCCCCTCCCCCCTCCCCAAGGCGGGGATGGAAGGGGAAGACCTTCCCCTTCCACCCCCGACCCTCCCACCCCCCCTGTGACGTCAGCTCGCGAGCGCGCGCTGATTTGTCACAGGGGCCTCCCCCATCGCGCTGGAAGCTCTGCATTTCTCTTTCAATCACTGGGGGAGGCCCGGAGGGGCTTCAAAGGGAAGGAAAAGTATTTCCTTCCCTTTGAAGTCTCTCCGAGGGTTTCAAAAGCCGGATTGCTTGCAATCCGGCTTTTGAAACCCCACTAGACACCAGGGATTTTTTTTTTTTTACTAAAATTCATATAAGGGAGCGACCCCTTGGGCAAGGGTCGTTCCCATGGGGGTCATATTTTCGGGAAGGCCTCTAGGCACCAGGGACCATTTTTTTTTTTTTTAATGTTTCATTTTATTTTTTTAGGTGGGGAGCGACCCCTTGGGCAAGGGTCGCTCCCCTTGGGGGAAAAGTATATTTTGATGAGGCCAATCTGCCCCCAAGGGGGGCAGAAACCGCTAGACACCAGGGAGTTTTTTCTTTGCGTGAATTTCACGCAATGGGAGCGACCCCTTAGGCAAGGGTCGCTCCCTGGGGGGGGAAATTTATTTTATTATTGGCCGATTTTAGTTCATTCTGCCCCAAAGGGGGCAGAAACCGCTAGGCACTGGGGATTTGTTTTTTGGCGCCAATGTCAAGCAGGGGGAGCGACCCCGTAGGCAAGGGTCGCTCCGGGGGGGGGGCCTTGTGGGTTGGGGGGGAGAAATTTATTTTAGGCCATTTCTGCCCTCCCTGTGGCAGAAACCTCTGGGCGCTAGGGCAAATTTTTTTTTTGTGTTTTTTTTTTGTTTGTTTGTTTTTTTTAGAGATGGGGAGCGACCCATCAGGCAAGGGTCGTTCCCCTGGGGGGCAAATTGTATTTAGGCCATTTCTGCCCCCATTGGGGGCAGATTGGCCGATTTTAGGTCAATCTGCCCCCAAGGGGGCAGAAACCACTAGGCACCGGGGATTTGTTTTTTGGCGCCAATGTCAAGCAGGGGGAGCGACCCAGTAGGCAAGGGTCGCTCCCGAGGGGGGGGAGTTGGGGGGCAAATTTATTTTACGCCATTTCTGCCCTCCCTGGGGGCAGATCGGCCTATTATTAGGCCGATCTGCCCCCGGGGGGGGGGCAGAAACCTCTAGGTGCCAGGGCAAATATTTTTTTTGTGTTTTTTTTTTGTTTGTTTGTTTTTTTAGAGATGGGGAGCGACCCATCAGGCAAGGGTCGCTCCCCAGGAGGGGGGCAAATTGTATTTAGACCATTTCTGCCCCCCTGGGGGCAGATTGGCAGAGTTTAGGTCAATCTGCCCCCAAGGGGGCAGAAACCACTAGGCACTGAGGATTTGTTTTTTGGCGCCAATGTCAAGCAGGGGGAGCGACCCCGTAGGCAAGGGTCGCTCCCGGGGGGGGGGTGGGGGTTGGGGGGAAAATTTATTTTAGGCCATTTCTGCCCTCCCTGGGGGCAGATCGGCCTATTATTAGGCCGATCTGCCCCCGGGGGGGGGGGGGGGGCAGAAACCTCTAGGCGCCAGGGGAATTTTCTTTTTTTGTTTGTTTGTTTTTTTAGAGACTGGGATCGACCCATCAGGCAAGGGTCGTTCCCCTGGGGTGCAAATTGTATTTAGGCCATTTCTGCCCGAATTGGGGGCAGATTGGCCGATTTTAGGTCAATCTGCCCCCAAGGGGGCAGAAACCGCTAGGCACCGGGGATTTGTTTTTTGGCGCCAATGTCAAGCAGGGGGAGCGACCCTGTAGGCAAGGGTCGCTCCTGGGGGGGGGGGTCGGGGTTGGGGGGGCAAATTTATTTTAGGGCATTTCTGCCCCCCCCTGGGGCCGGCTGAGCTACAGGCCAAACTCCACAGGTAGGCACCTTGCAAAAAACACCTCTGTTTTCTGTGAAAAAATATGTTGTGTCCACGTTGTGTTTTGGGCCATTTCCTTTCGTGGGCGCTAGGCCTACCCACAGAAGTGAGGTACCATTTTTATCGAGAGACTTAGGGGAACGCTGGGTGGAAGGAAATTTGTGGCTCCTCTCAGATTCCAGAACTTTCTGTCACCGAAATGAGAGGAAAAAGTGTTTTTTGGGCCAAATTTTGATGTTTGCAAAGGATTCTGGGTAACATAACCTGGTCAGAGCCCTGCAAGTCACCCCATCTTGGATTCCCCTGGGTTTCTAGTTTTCAAAAATGCACTGGTTTGCTAGGTTTGCCCAGGTGCCGGCTGAGCTACAGGCCAAAATCCACAGGAAGGCACTGCTTTTTATAAAAAAATGTGATGTGTCCACGTTGTGTTTTGGGACCTTTCCTTTCGTGGGCGCTAGTCCTACCCACACAAGTGAGGTATCATTTTTATCGGGAGACTTGGGGGAACGCTGGGTGGAAGGGAATTTGTGGCTCCTCTCAGATTCCAGAACTTTCTGCCACAGAAATGTGAGTTACATGTGTTTTTTTAGCCAAATTTTGAGGTTTGCAAAGGATTCTGGGTAACAGAACCTGATCCGAGCCCCGCAAGTCACCCCATCTTGGATTCCCCTAGGTCTCTAGTTTTCAGAAATGCACAGGTTTGGTAGGTTTCCCCAGGTGCCGGCTGAGCTAGAGGCCAAAATCTACAGGTAGGCACTTCGCAAAAAACACCTCTGTTTTCTTCCAAAAATTTGGATGTGTCCACGTTGCGCTTTGGGGCGTTTCTTGTCGCGGGCGCTAGGCCTACCCACATAAGTGAGGTATCATTTTTATCGGGAGACTTGGGGGAACGCTGGGTGGAAGGAAATTTGTGACTCCTCTCAGATTCCAGAACTTTCTGCCACAGAAATGTGAGTAACATGTGTTTTTTTAGCCAAATTTTTAGGTTTGCAAAGGATTCTGGGTAACAGAACCTGGTCCGAGCCCCGCAAGTCACTCCATCTTGGATTCCCCTAGGTCTCTAGTTTTCAGAAATGCACAGGTTTGGTAGGTTTCCCTAGGTGCCGGCTGAGCTAAAAATCTAAATCTACAGGTAGGCACTTCGCAAAAAACACCTCTGTTTTCTTCCAAAAATGTGGATGTGTCCACGTTGCGCTTTGGGGCATTTCCTGTCGCGGGCGCTAGGCCTACCCACACAAGTGAGGTATCATTTTTATCGGGAGACTTGGGGGAACGCTGGGTGGAAGGAAATTTGTGGCTCCTCTCAGATTCCAGAACTTTCTGCCACAGAAATGTGAGTAACATGTGTTTTTTTATCCAAATTTTTAGTTTTGCAATGGATTCTGGGTAACAGAACCTGGTCCGAGCCCCGCAAGTCACCCTCCTTAGATTCCCCTAGGTCTCTAGTTTTCAGAAATGCACAGGTTTGGTAGGTTTCCCTAGGTGCCGGCTGAGCTAGAGGCCAAAATCTACAGGTAGGCACTTCGCAACAAACACCTCTGTTTTCTTCAAAAAATTTGGATGTGTCCACGTTGCGCTTTGGGGCGTTTCCTGTCGCGGGCGCTAGGCTTACACACACAAGTGAGGTATCATTTTTATCAGGAGACTTGGGGGAACGCTGGGTGGAAGGAAATTTGTGGCTCCTCTCAGATTCCAGAACTTTCTGCCACAGAAATGTGAGTAACATGTGTTTTTTTAGCCACATTTTGAGGTTTGCAAAGGATTCTGGGTAACAGAACCTGGTCCGAGCCCCGCAAGTCACCCCATCTTGGATTCCCCTAGGTCTCTAGTTTTCAGAAATGCACAGGTTTGGTAGGTTTCCCTAGGTGCCGGCTGAGCTAGAGGCCAAAATCTACAGGTAGGCACTTCGCAAAAAACACCTCTGTTTTCTTCCAAAAATTTGGATGTGTCCATGTCGCGCTCTGGGGTGTTTCCTGTCGCGGGCGCTAGGCCTACCCACACAAGTGAGGTATCATTTTTATCGGGAGACTTGCGGGAACGCTGGGTGGAAGGAAATTTGTGGCTCCTCACAGATTCCAGAACTTTCTGCCACAGAAATGTGAGGAACATGTGTTTTTTTAGCAACATTTTGAGGTTTTCAAAGGATTCTGGGTAACAGAACCTGGTCCGAGCCCCGCAAGTCACCCCATCTTGGATTCCCCTAGGTCTCTAGTTTTCAGAAATGCACAGGTTTGGTAGGTTTCCCTAGGTGCCGGCTGAGCTAGAGGCCAAAATCTACAGGTAGGCACTTCGCAAAAAACACCTCTGTTTTCTTCCAAAAATTTGGATGTGTTCACGTTGCGCTTTGGAGCGTTTCCTGTTGCGTGCGCTAGGCCTACCCACATAAGTGAGGTGTCATTTTTATCGGGAGACTTGGGGGAACGCTGGGTGGAAGGAAATTTGTGGCTCCTCTCAGATTCCAGAACTTTCTGCCACAGAAATGTGAGGAACATGTGTTTTTTTAGCAACATTTTGAGGTTTGCAAAGGATTCTGGGTAACAGAACCTGGTCCGAGCCCCGCAAGTCACCCCATCTTGGATTCCCCTAGGTCTCTTGTTTTCAGAAATGCACAGGTTTGGTAGGTTTCCCTAGGTGCCGGCTGAGCTAGAGGCCAAAATCTACAGGTAGGCACTTCGCAAAAAACACCTCTGTTTTCTTCCAAAAATTTGGATGTGTCCACGTTGCGCTTTGGGGCGTTTCCTGTCGCGGGCGCTAAGCCTACCCACACAAGTGAGGTATCATTTTTATCGGGAGACTTGGGGGAATGCTGGGTGGAAGGATATTTGATGGCTCCTCTCAGATTCCAGAACTTTCTGCCACAGAAATGTGAGTAACATGTGTTTTTTTATCCAAATTTTTAGTTTTGCAATGGATTCTGGGTAACAGAACCTGGTCCGAGCCCCGCAAGTCACCCTCCTTAGATTCCCCTAGGTCTCTAGTTTTCAGAAATGCACAGGTTTGGTAGGTTTCCCTAGGTGCCGGCTGAGCTAGAGGCCAAAATCTACAGGTAGGCACTTCGCAACAAACACCTCTGTTTTCTTCAAAAAATTTGGATGTGTCCACGTTGCGCTTTGGGGCGTTTCCTGTCGCGGGCGCTAGGCTTACACACACAAGTGAGGTATCATTTTTATCAGGAGACTTGGGGGAACGCTGGGTGGAAGGAAATTTGTGGCTCCTCTCAGATTCCAGAACTTTCTGCCACAGAAATGTGAGTAACATGTGTTTTTTTAGCCACATTTTGAGGTTTGCAAAGGATTCTGGGTAACAGAACCTGGTCCGAGCCCCGCAAGTCACCCCATCTTGGATTCCCCTAGGTCTCTAGTTTTCAGAAATGCACAGGTTTGGTAGGTTTCCCTAGGTGCCGGCTGAGCTAGAGGCCAAAATCTACAGGTAGGCACTTCGCAAAAAACACCTCTGTTTTCTTCCAAAAATTTGGATGTGTCCATGTCGCGCTCTGGGGTGTTTCCTGTCGCGGGCGCTAGGCCTACCCACACAAGTGAGGTATCATTTTTATCGGGAGACTTGCGGGAACGCTGGGTGGAAGGAAATTTGTGGCTCCTCACAGATTCCAGAACTTTCTGCCACAGAAATGTGAGGAACATGTGTTTTTTTAGCAACATTTTGAGGTTTTCAAAGGATTCTGGGTAACAGAACCTGGTCCGAGCCCCGCAAGTCACCCCATCTTGGATTCCCCTAGGTCTCTAGTTTTCAGAAATGCACAGGTTTGGTAGGTTTCCCTAGGTGCCGGCTGAGCTAGAGGCCAAAATCTACAGGTAGGCACTTCGCAAAAAACACCTCTGTTTTCTTCCAAAAATTTGGATGTGTTCACGTTGCGCTTTGGAGCGTTTCCTGTTGCGTGCGCTAGGCCTACCCACATAAGTGAGGTGTCATTTTTATCGGGAGACTTGGGGGAACGCTGGGTGGAAGGAAATTTGTGGCTCCTCTCAGATTCCAGAACTTTCTGCCACAGAAATGTGAGGAACATGTGTTTTTTTAGCAACATTTTGAGGTTTGCAAAGGATTCTGGGTAACAGAACCTGGTCCGAGCCCCGCAAGTCACCCCATCTTGGATTCCCCTAGGTCTCTTGTTTTCAGAAATGCACAGGTTTGGTAGGTTTCCCTAGGTGCCGGCTGAGCTAGAGGCCAAAATCTACAGGTAGGCACTTCGCAAAAAACACCTCTGTTTTCTTCCAAAAATTTGGATGTGTCCACGTTGCGCTTTGGGGCGTTTCCTGTCGCGGGCGCTAAGCCTACCCACACAAGTGAGGTATCATTTTTATCGGGAGACTTGGGGGAATGCTGGGTGGAAGGATATTTGATGGCTCCTCTCAGATTCCAGAACTTTCTGCCACAGAAATGTGAGGAACATGTGTTTTTTTAGCCAAATTTTGAGGTTTGCAAAGGATTCTGGGTAACAGAACCTGATCCGAGCCCCGCAAGTCACCCCATCTTGGATTCCCCTAGGTCTCTAGTTTTCAGAAATGCATAGGTTTGGTAGGTTTCCCCAGGTGCCGGCTGAGCTAGAGGCCAAAATCTACAGGTAGCACTTCGCAAAAAACACCTCTGTTTTCTTCCAAAAATGTGGATGTGTCCATGTTGCGCTTTGGGGCGTTTCCTGTCGCGGGCACTAGGCCTACCCACACAAGTGAGGTATCATTTTTATTGGGAGACTTGGCGGAACGCTGGGTGGAAAGAAATTTGTGGTTCCTCTCAGATTCCAGAACTTTCTGCCACAGAAATGTGAGGAAAATGTGTTTTTTTAGCCAAATTTTGAGGTTTGCAAAGGATTCTGGGTAACAGAACCTGGTCCGAGCCCCGCAAGTCACCCCATCTTGGATTCCCCTAGGTCTCTAGTTTTCAGAAATGCACAGGTTTGGTAGGTTTCCCTAGGTGCCGGCTGAGCTAGAGGCCAAAATCTACAGGTAGGCACTTCGCAAAAAACACCTCTGTTTTCTTCCAAAAATTTGGATGTGTCCATGTTGCGTTCTGGAGCGTTTCCTGTCGCGGGCGCTAGGCCTACCCACACAAGTGAGGTATCATTTTTATCGGGAGACTTGCGGGAACGCTGGGTGGAAGGAAATTTGTGGCTCCTCACAGATTCCAGACCTTCCTGCTCAGAAATGTGAGGAACATGTGTTTTTTTAGCAACATTTTGAGGTTTGCAAAGGATTCTGGGTAACAGAACCTGGTCCGAGCCCCGCAAGTCACCCCATCTTGGATTCCCCTAGGTCTCTAGTTTTCAGAAATGCACAGGTTTGGTAGGTTTCCCTAGGTGCCGGCTGAGCTAGAGGCCAAAAACTACAGGTAGGCACTTCGCAAAAAACAACTCTGTTTTCTTCCAAAAATTTGGATGTGTCCACGTTGCGCTTTGGAGTGTTTACTGTTGCGGGCGCTAGGCCTACCCACATAAGTGAGGTGTCATTTTTATCTGGAGACTTGGGGGAACGCTGGGTGGAAGGAAATTTGTGTCTCCTCTCAGATTCCAGAACTTTCTGCCACAGAAATGTCAGTAACATGTGTTTTTTTAGCCAAATTTTGAGGTTTGCAAAGGATTCTGGGTAACAGAACCTGGTCCGAGCCCTGCAAGTCACCCCTCCTTAGATTCCCCTAGGTCTCTAGTTTTCAGAAATGCACAGGTTTGGTAGGTTTCCCTAGGCGCCGGCTGAGCTAGAGGCCAAAATCTACAGGTAGGCACTTCGCAAAAAACACCTCTGTTTTCTTCCACAAATTTGGATGTGTCCACGTTGCGCTTTTGGGGCGTTTCCTGTCGCGGGCGCTAAGCCTACCCACACAAGTGAGGTATCATTTTTATCGGGAGACTTGGGGGAACGCTGGGTGGAAGGATATTTGTGGCTCCTCTCAGATTCCAGAACTTTCTGCCACAGAAATGTGAGGAACATGTGTTTTTTTAGCCAAATTTTGAGGATTGGAAAGGATTCTGGGTAACAGAACCTGGTCCGAGCCCCGCAAGTCACCCCATCTTGGATTCCCCTAGGTCTCTAGTTTTCAGAAATGCATAGGTTTGGTAGGTTTCCCCAGGTGCCGGCTGAGCTAGAGGCCAAAATCTACAGGTAGGCACTTCGCAAAAAACACCTCTGTTTTCTTCCAAAAATTTGGATGTGTCCATGTTGCGCTTTGGGGCGGTTCCTGTCGCGGGCGCTAGGCCTACCCACACAAGTGAGGTATCATTTTTATTGGGAGACTTGGGGGAACGCTGGGTGGAAAGAAATTTGTGGTTCCTCTCAGATTCCAGAACTTTCTGCCACAGAAATGTGAGGAAAATGTTTTTTTTTTTGCCAAATTTTGAGGTTTGAAAAGGATTCTGGGTAACAGAACCTGGTCCGAGCACCGCAAGTCACCCCATCTTGGATTCCCCTAGGTCTCTAGTTTTCAGAAATGCACAGGTTTGGTAGGTTTCCCTAGGTGCCGGCTGAGCTAGAGGCCAAAATCTACAGGTAGGCACTTCGCAAAAAACACCTCTGTTTTCTTCCAAAAATTTGGATGTGTCCACGTTGCACTTTGGGGCGTTTCCTGTCGCTAGGCCTACCCACACAAGTGAGGTATCATTTTTATCGGGAGACTTGGGGGAACGCTGGGTGGAAGGAAATTTGTGTCTCCTCTCAGATTCCAGAACATTCTGCCACAGAAATGTCAGTAACATGTGTTTTTTTAGCCAAATTTTGAGGTTTGCAAAGGATTCTAAGTAACAGAACCTGGTCCGAGCCCTGCAAGTCACCCCTCCTTAGATTTCCCTAGGTCTCTAGTTTTCAGAAATGCACAGGTTTGGTAGGTTTCCCTAGGCGCCGGCTGAGCTAGAGGCCAAAATCTATAGGTAGGCACTTCGCAAAAAACACCTCTGTTTTCTTCCAAAAATTTGTATGTGTCCACGTTGCGCTTTGGGGCGTTTCCTGTCGCGGGCGCTAGGCCTACCCACACAAGTGGGGTATCATTTTTATCGGGAGACTTGGGGGAACATAGATTAGCAAAACAAGTGTTATTGCCCCTTGTCTTTCTCTACATTTTTTCCTTCCAAATATAGGAGAGTGTGTAAAAAAGACATCTATTTGAGAAATGCCCTGTAATTCACATGCTAGTATGGTCACCCAGGAATTCAGAGATGTGCAAATAACCACTGCTCCTCAACACCTTATCTTGTGCCCTTTTTGGAAATACAAAGGTTTTCTTGATAGCAATTCTTTACTCTTTATATTTCAGCAAATGAATTGCTGTATACCCGGTATAGAATGAAAACGCACTACAGGCTGCAGCTCATTTATTGGCTCTGGGTACCTAGGGTTCTTGATGAACCTACAAGCCCTATATATCCCGCAACCAGAGGAGTCCAGCAGACGTAACGGTATATTGCTTTTGATAATCTGACATTGCAGGGAAAAGTTACAGAGTAAAACGTAGAGAAACATTTATGTTTTTTCACCTCAATTTCAATATTTTTCTTTTTCAGTTGTTATTTTCTGTAGGAAACCCTTGTAGGATCTACACAAATGACCCCTTGCTGAATTCAGAATTTTGTCTACTTTTCAGAAATGTTTAGGTTTCTGGGATCCAGCATTGGTTTCATGCCCATTTCTGTCACTGACTGGAAGGAGGCTAAAAGCACAAAAAATTGCAAAAATGGGGTATGTCCCAGTAAAATGCCAAAATTGTGTTGAAAAATTGGGTTGTCTGATTCAAGTCTGCCTGTTCCTGAAAGCTGGGAAGCTGCTGAGTTTAGCACCGCAAACCCTTTGTTGATGCCATTTTCAGGGGAAAAACCACAAGCCTTCTTCTGCAGCCACTTTTTCCAATTTTTTTGAAAAAAACAAAATTTTCCCTGTATTTTGGCCAATTTCTTGGCCTTCTTCAGGGGAAGACACAAAGTCTGGGTACCTCTAGAGTCCCTAGGATGTTGGAAAAAAAGGACGCAAATTTGGCTTGGTTAGCTTATGTGGACAAAACGTTATGAGGGCCTAAGCGCGAACTGCCCCAAATAGGCAAAAAAAGGCCTGGCACAGGAGGGGGAAAAGGCCTGGCAGCGAAGGGGTAAAGCACCAGGTAGGCAGCAGGTGGTGGGAGGACCAGTCCCTGGAGGCAAAAGTTCAAGTTTTGTAAGACTGGGAGGTTACTTGGACTCAGACCTAGGTGAAGGTATGTGTAGGACGTATAGGGTACTAGTGAAATTTTGTGGAGAATTATTGGAGCATAAAGTTTTAATTGACTGCCTTAACTTCCAACAAACAACCCAAAGCAATTCTGTGGATTTTGAAGTGCTAAGTGACTTTGGTAGATTGTGGACGTTTTCAAGAGAAGCACCTGCTCTTCAAGTGCCAGACTACCATATTTCCTTTGGAGGACAGACAGATGCATCTTACAATGATGTCTGTGCCATTTTGAAGCAATAAAACGAAATGGGTAGAGAGCATATGGAGTCTTTTTAATCAGTGATACAGAAATGAACTAGGCAGAGATTGAAAAATAAATGTTTATCCTAATTTGGACCTTGAAGAGCTTCCATTCCGCTTGTCTGGGACTATTTTCACGTTTGCAGATTGACCATAAGCCATTGTATTGGTTGATGGCTAAGAAGGCAGGTATGCTGAAATTGCTAAAATTGCCCATTTCCTTGCAAGGAATCGGGAGACTTTGGGCCATCTTGGTATACATCCATTATAATACCTATTAATAAGAAGGGGGATAAGTCAGACCCAAAAAACTATCGACCAATCTCACTGCTGGATTCCTCCTTAAAAACATGTAGCAGAATAATTCTGGAAAGATTAACTGACTGGGTGGAGGAAAATAACATCCTGTCACCAGTTCAGTATGGTTTTAGGAAAGGCCTAGGAACTATAGAGCAGTGTGTTAACCTGGACCTAATGTTAGGAAACTATACCAAGGCTAAGCAAGGCGCTTAATACCTATGCTTTGCAGCCCTTAGTAGTGCCTTTGACCATGTCGAACATGCACTTATGTGGTCCACCCTAATAGAGATAGGCGCCTCTAGGTATGTTATTAACTTTGTGGCTGATCTATATAGCGATCTGAAATGTAGAGTTCGATTCGGCCAACTTGGCGAATGTACCCCCCCTTTTAAGATAGGTAGAGGCATCAGCCAAGGCTGCGTCCTTGCTCTGTTACTGTTTTCCCTACACATCAATGGGGTAGACAAACAACTGCAGGGCCTACAGGTGGACCCCCCCGTCGCCCAGTACCTGCCCTACTCTATGCAGAGGATGTTGTCATGATCTCCAGGACCCCCGTGGGGCTCCAAAAGTTAATGAGTGGTTTTGAACAGTTTGTCATCTAACGGTGTGATTATTAACAAATCCTAAACATTCACTAAGGCCTGTGGCAAGAAGCTTAAGAAATGCAGAAGCTTCTACATCCAGAATATGGAGATTAGTACAGTTGACTGTTTTAACTACCTGGGGGTGTTATTATCTAGTAACGGTAAATGGGACCAATAGGTATGTTCACGTAGAAACAAAATTAGAAGTAACTCAGGAGCTATATTCAGATTTGCAAGCAAACTGGGGAGTCGCCCCATAGACACCATGTTGGAAATCTACAAGGCCAGAGTAATCTCTACATGTTGCATATGGAGCTGGGGTATGGGGCCACACTAAAATGACCCCCCAACAAATGGAAGAGAATTGCTTCCTAAAACGTATGCTATGTCTACCCACTTCAGCCTCTAATTGGCCTACGCACCAAGAAGTGGCCCTACAACATCTGGAAGATGTGCTACTGGTTTCACCCCTGCTTTTATGGCTTAGTATATGGTCTAAGGAAGTAACTGGTTTCACAAAATACCTTATACTGGACTGTTTGGAACTGGACAATGCCATGTGCATTCCCTGGATAGCTTTTATTGAATCCTCTTTTAAAACTGTTTTTAATAAATCTATTATACACATCCAGACGACGCACTGTCATTTTCCAAAATATCCATCAAGGACACCTTTATGAAAGCCAAGGCGGACTCAGGGAAGCTAGAAGAATCTACCAAAACCACTGTTGGTTTTTACCTATACTTTTCTACAAATGTAGGTAGATTCACCTATCTTTCCATGGTCACCAACCTGCACCACAGGTTTGTCCTAACCAGACTTAGGCTGGGCATAGCTCACCACCTAGTTGCATACCCCCTCATTAGGCATTGCCCTTTAGAGTCTGATAGATGCCCCTGTGATACAGCGAGCAAAAAAACACTTTACACTTCATTATATTCTGTAGGTTTTATGATTACATCAGAGCCATTTATCTTAAACCTGTTTTTCACCTATTTAATATAAGAACATATCAGGAAGCACTGAAACTCCTCTTGGCCTTAGACTCTCCGTTTTTATGCCCTAGGGTAGCAAATTTTATCATAAAGGCCATGTATATTAGGAACAGTTTTATCACACCCTGAAATCTGGCTTTATGTACCAGTCATTTTTTAATTACTCACACTGATATGATATTCTTATGTGTTTACTGTTTTATGTTTTTTATTGGGTACATCATGGTACTTTTATGGCTTACTAATGGTATAGCCGAATAAAGATTATGATCTGAACTGAACTGACTGGATACAAGTGTGTTCCCCTTGTATAGTTAGCAGTTACTTTTCACTGGAAACGTTTTGCACATCTGCATAGAGAAGCAACTGGAAAAGACACAGAACCCGTGGCTATATTTCTTTACAGTATAGGTTCTACATTGACTGGAGAGAAGATCTAAGGGCTTGATTTATAATTTGGGAGATGCCTACCCTCTGCCAGGGTGATGGAATAAATTATTCCCATGCCTTCATGGAGGTGCCGTCTGCCAAATTATGAAATGTCTACTGACCCAGCTGACATTTCAAGCATCAACAGGAACCGCCGTCATGATGGTTTCTGCCATTGCATTGTAATTTTGCCAGGTAGGTCCATCAAATATGGCAAAGTCATACATCTGTTACATTTTTTTACTTTCAAAGGGAAAATCCTAAAGCAGGATGGTGAGGGGAGCACTGAGCACTTTTCACTGCTTATTACAGCCAGGTTTTTCCAGACAGTGACAGGCTTTGAAAAATACGGCTATATGTCCACCCATCTAAATGAGGTGGGCGGACCTATAGCCAAACCTGTGAAAGTCCTCAAGTCATGATGCTGTCAGAGGAATTTGACCACGGAGGAGATGGGGTAGTCTCCACTGTCATCAAACTATGGTCCACCCAAACTTAAATTGGATGGGTGAACCTTAGTGACAAGATATAAATCAGGCCTTAACTTTCTGAGCCCTGCTGAGAAAGAGGTGGACTGCATCAGGAGTTCTGTTTTCTTCCATTTTCTTTGCTGTCTGTGGATGGAGCATTTACTTACAATGCAGTTGTTAGAGTACCAGGGTGCTGAAGTGATAAGAAACACCCTTTGAGCAAATCAAACTACAGTTCGCACTGTTTAAACACTGTGAATCAGATCCTGTATGATGCCTTATCACAATATCTGTTAAGAGTCCCGTTTGTCATAAAAAATAAGATGTCAGATATCTCAGTAACTTGTATCCCACTTTAGGTTTCTCTGGTCTGGCCATATTCTCTTGCCAAAGGTCATAAAACTCCTATGTACCTTCCCTTCCCTACTGGGAATGGCTTCCTCAGTCTGCGAATGGTCCAACTGAGTAAGGAGACTAAGGGGCCTATTTCAGCACAGTACTCTGGCCTGAGAGCTCCTGCGTGAGTCCAGAGGGGGCCCCTCCATTTACTGTGCGGGGGGCTCAAGGTTCGTTACAACACTGGCGTATTTGGAGTTTAGTGAAGCAGGGGCCCTGCCACAAATTGGCGGGGCTCCTGTCCTGTAAAATCTGTGACCCCCTTTCCCATTTACAGGTGGGCGAACGGGTGCCACCTCTGTTGACAGTGCTAGTGCACAGTAACAGGTGGTGAATGCCAATTTTAGTGCATTAGGAGATCCTGCCTATTTACTTTGGCCCTCTTGGTGCACCTCCAATAAGATCTTGGCAGGAAAAAATCAATACTAGCCCCTATTCACTGGGAGACTTCCTACACACCTGGGCCATTATATTGTTTCTATTTCAAAAGTAAAACTCCATTTGGATGAAATAGCAAAAAATGCTGAGTGGTCCGCAACGAAAACATTGCTGCCCACCTGATATTCAGTTTAGAGCCAATATGGCGAGTGAAGAACTCACTACTATATTTAGAGATCCAGGCCTGTCTGGTGGGAATCGTTTTGATAAAAGTGGTCCCTGGTACAGCTTTCAACAAAACTGAATGCAAGAAGGGCCATGTAAATACTACTTGACTATATGACTGAGAGAGCGTAGCTTATAGAATCTATATTTACGTGAAATGTTGATGAACTAATGTGTGATAATGCCACATAGAAATTGTATTAACCTGTTTCACTAAAACATGCGTTTGAAATGTGACCACGGGGAGTGCCCGCCAACGTATACGTGGATTGATAAAAATGACTAATGCCTATGAATATTTGAATTAAAGAATGGTTTGCACTAATTATTAATGATTATGCTATTAAAGTTATGCTAAATAAATCTTGTAGGCCTTAAGTTAGCATGAGTCGAAGCTTAGCTGCCTGGCTCTCATATTAAATGTTTTTCTAACGTGCAGTGTGCTGACTCGCAAAAGGACATGACCTCTTGTTTTCTTCAAACTAGAAGCTGAACGTAACCATAATGGATCCGTTCTCATGAAATTCATATTGCTTGTAGAAATGTTTATTCGAAATGCAACAGTGTAGACTAATATAATGTACAAGGTCGTTTAAACTGATGAAGACAATGGAGCTACTGACCAGAAGATGTGCAAAGAATTACAGAAGGATGAAATCATACCGGACGTGCTACCTCTGAAGACGTCAATCATATGGACCAATGAACTGTCTGTGAACTATCGTGGGGTGACAAAGTTGATGAGCTAATTCGAAATTAATTGGGTAGAGATAGTGGGGTGCAACCCCTTAGCCAATTAGATTTTAGGGGAATGTACAATGAAAAAGGGATAAAAACCCATGACACGGGGAGCCTGAGAGAGGTGTTAGGGAATGCTATTGATTTTATCCAGAAACTCTGTCACTCTGTTTGGTGACTGATTGGTTTATTAAAACCATCCTCTTCCTTAGATTGCCCATTTACACTTTACCTCCTTATGAGGGAAGTGCCCCTTTTGTCCCAGAGCTGAGTTTTGACTGATGGCGAATCAACTGATGTCCTGAAGACGAAGACTGAACCTGAGTGCTGACCTAAACCTTGGAGGGTAACTATGACAATGAAATTGTGATTTGTCTGTTTGCTTTTCCTTTCTAGGTACCACCTGCTTACTTTTGACAGAGACCATAGTTAGATGTTTTCCAAATTGATGTTCTAAATTGTTTTGCATGAAGCCCAACATGCTAATACTAATCAGCGGTTAGGACAGGGGTTCACTAAACTGACGCAAATAGACAAACGACTGAATCTATGCTTTGTTGAACCGATGCGTTAATGATACTCTGCTAAAGTTGATCTATGTTCACGCTGTGTTATGTTTTGATGTTTGGGATCCTTGCCTTGATGAAATCTTATCAGAGTTGCCATATTGAGACTATGCTACTTTGCTTTTTGGTTTTGAGATTAACACATTTGCTCTTAGAATTGTAATTAATAGGGAATAAAACTCATAAAATTCTACTAAACTGGTGTGGTTATTCATGACTGCCAGGTCATGGTGGTGTCTTGAATTGATTGATGTCTTTGACTAAAGTGAAATGAATTGTAATAAATATTGATGACATTATTGACGTATTGATTGATATATTGATTAGCTATCTCATCCTAAGGTGTCTCTCAACTGGGTCAAAAGATTCATTGGCCTAAAACGAGTCCTGATGTGTAATAAATTATCATAAAGGGACGCGTTATCATGACTATGGGCAAAAGCAAAGTAAGACATAATTGTGGTAAACCTGAAAGCTGACAAAACTTAAATCAGTACTCAAGTGTCCAGTTTAAAAACTGATAACATAACTGGGAAGAAAGGTTTCATAAAGGCATTACACTGAATGACATTTTATACATTTTATATCATATTGGTGCGATGCAAAAGCCTTATAAAAAAAACATCCACTCTTCATTCTTTCACCTGTTACGCTTTGTATAATAGTACGTTATAGTTACAAAACCAATGCTTAAGTACAACTGATTGACCTTTCAAGGTGGATTAGAAAGGACGTCACCTCTCGAAAGCCGAGGCCAGCTAGAAAGCGGTATTTGTAATTGCCTTGTAAAACTATACACAGTGTTGAAGTAATTTCTCTTTAGTAACCCAGCAACCATGGACGTCAAATCACCAAAATGCCAGGGGTAGCGGAAGTTTCATCACACGCCGTTTGACCTTTACTTTCATTCACACAAAAATGCTTAGACATTCACACATACACACTCTCACCAGTAAGCACACATACAACATACATTTAAAACATTTTTTACTTACCTCAGATGCTAGGGAGGGTCATATTCGAGCTGACTGTACTCCATTCTTTATTGCCCTCCTAGTGAATAATATAGCACTATCACTATAAGTGTAATAAAAACTTGGCAGAAAACAAAGAAAGACGAGTCCCACCCGACGTCCATAAGGGCGAGCTGTCCCTGTGTTCCTGGCATTGAATTTGCCATCTCTGATGCCAGGGGTTGCAAAGGCAACGCCAGGTGTCTCAAAGAGCGAGTTCTGGGCAGCCCTAAATGACGTCTACCGCAGCAACCACTTCAGATTCTCAGCAGTGTCCATGAAGGCGGTGACATATACCATAAGGGTTCGTATGTGTAGCCCTAAGGTCAGAAATTCGTTGTCTTTTCAGGACAAGATACCCAATGAGAGAGTGAATAGTTGCCTTTGAGCTCCTGTCCCGTAATACTGTACATCATGAACATCTTTTTTCAAGGGTCACTATGCTTAATTACAATTAGCAGCACTATATGAATAGAGCTGTGCGAGCAGATTACTGCATTTGTTGTAACAAGCAGTAACATATATCTAATCCGGATTGCCCGTTTTTGACTAACGGGTACTCCCCCGCTGGGCTGGAGCCTTTTGAGGCCGTTTCACAGCGCCAGGGAGCGCTGCTAGCGCCTCTGACACTTTCTCCAGCTTCCTCAGTTTACATCAGGCGAAGCGGTGGTGGAGGAGGGCTTCGGGAGGGAGAGAGAGGAAAGGGAAGGAGGAGAAAGAGTGAGGAGGAAGGGAGCGTTTGAACATTTTTATCCCAGAGCTGCTATTGGTTTCCAGTCCGGCCCAGGCAACTGCATAAATATGCCCGGGACATGTATTATCAGAATCCCACTGCCTACCAGACCTGCCTAAAACAACTCGGTGGGCATCACATTATTTAGGGGGAAAAAGCTATGCAAGAGCCGTAAACAGCCTGTGCTGCTTTTACGGGAGCCAATGCTGCAAGCATTTTTCACTTTTGGAATTTGAAAGCCTGGGTCTTCTGTGCTGAGGTTACTGAAATAAGATTTATTTTATAATAGCTATCTTTGAATTATTGAACTTGCAAATAAAACAGCATGTCTGATACCTGGTAGGCTTCTGAGCTTCACTTGGATGTGTGATCATTGGTGATTAGGCAAATAGCAAAAGGACATTATTTCAAGGCAGAGATCAAGAGAAAGTGTTCCACCTGTGACTTTGAAGACCAGGCAGCACAAGCCTGAGAAAGGAACTGCAGCTAGAGGGCAAGCGCATTCCTGTTGATATGGAATGTTAACAACCAAACAGTGTGGCTGCTCTTCAGATGGCCATTACACAACGCAACACAATAAGTAGAAGTCGGTTTTATGGGCGCAGTCAAGTCAGAAAGAGCATTTCCTAGCCCAGATTGTGGTGGAATTCAGTGAGCAGGGCAGGCCAGGCACCGTGCGTACTCTTGCGATTCTGCTGTTATTCAAGAGCCACAGTCAGTCAATGGAAGGCTGAGGGACTAAAGGAGGTGTTTGCTTTTTAGAGAAGGTACTCTGTGGAGTAGTGATTTTGCCTATGGGCAGCCCAATATGGCCGTGAGCCCTCTTTGCTACTTTGTACTGGATTTGGGCAAGTAGGATTGCACCACTTAACTCAGTATTGCTTCTGATGAGTTACTCGTTGGTTGTGTTGCCTGTGCACCTGCCATTTTTGTTTATCGTCTGTTGCATGACTGCTGGGTCCCCTATCTGATGCTCATCATACATTCATGGCTACTTTGTGCCCTGGTGCATGACTGCAGACTTTGTTTGATTACCATGCACCTTTGTGTATTTTTTCTCATGACAGATCAGAGGCTAGTATACGGAGGAGGTTTGATCAATGTTTTTTGCTTTTTTCCCTTGTTCACCAACCATGCCTGGGTCTGGGCAGAGGGTGCACGAACAGTAGAATGAGACATTGTACATTAGGCCTGTGAAAGTTGAGATCATTTTTCTCTTCCCTGAGGCAGGCAGTTCGCCCAATGGGCTCACGTTTTTCAGACTGCACTCTGGAATGCCCTTAGTCCTGAGTTGCATTGCGGAAAGGACGCAGTGCTTGTGCACCATCCATCCCTGCCATCTGAAAGTCCAGCTCTAAGCAATGGAACATCTGGGCAGGGAATGAAGCCACACACAAGGATTTAACAGGCATTGGCAAAGCCATATGGTCTGGTTCTTATGTTGTTATAATTTATGATATTGCAAAAAACCTTGCACTTAAAATATAATACAATTAATCACCTTGTTAAATAATAAGTACGTCGAACTATCTAAAAAATGCATTTTAAAATAATTTTTAAAAGTTTTCAAATACATGCCATCTACAAAAAATATAATAAGAAATGGATCTATAAAGCTCAGCTCGCGGGTCTGGGTACAAGTTTAAATACACTCACCGAGGACACCATACAGGGCTGTAGGCAAAATGGGAAGAAAGTGTATTTTATAAGTGTCAAAAAATGCTAATTCATAATCTGGGAGAATAGAATCCATTAACCATGACTAGCTAGACTGAGGAAGGATTTAAATACACGCATTAAGAGCATATTAGAAGACTGCACGCAAAACGCGAAAATGTTCATAATAGAAATGGCAGAAACAAAAACAAGGTCGCTCAGCTGTACTCTAAAATAATGCTTTCAATCATTAACGCTAAGCATAATGGAAAAAAGATATTGCTAGAATATTTTAATGCATGCAAGAGCCACCAACACGTCTAAATTTGCCAATAGATGCAGTACCAGTTCTGTACAAGGCCATTAAAATGACAATGCCTTTATTAACAGTAATTAATATAAAAATGACAAAGCAAATGGTACTGCTAACAGAATATAAATACATCAACATTAACATACCAGGTGTCAATAAAGATATTGAAGCTATGCTGTCACCTACAGTGTCATGATCGCCCCCAAATTATTGGGTTCACACCCGTTAGTCTTCTTAGCCTTAAGGGAATCTTAATTTTTTTTAGAGTAGAGGAGAAATAGCAGATGTCTCTTAATTCTCCCTGCTGACTTATGTTTTTGTGGATAGGAGTGTTAGGAGTCAGATACAACCTGCAAGAAAACCCCCAGTAAGAAAGTGGCGGAGCAGATACCAGCCTTGGCCCAGAAAACAAGTACACACAAATATTGGTACTTAACACTACATGATTATTTATTATACACTACTCATTTACACGTTTGGGGCAATTTACAGGGGTAAGTTTGCTCTTACAATTTTGAGCAACTTTATTACTGTTGGCTATTCACCATTTTCGAGTTACTCGAAAATGTAGACTTGCATGGCTCTACCTCCTGAAACAAGGGGAGGAGCAAAAGTTAGGAGTGTAAGCTACTACTGACAAAATGAGTGAGTCCAGAAACACATAAGACCAACACTGATACTGCAACACCCTCCCATAGGAAATAATAGAGGCATGAATACTAATAGAACACCGCAAGAAATTATTTTAAGTGAAATTAATTTATTTTGCCTTATTAAATATATTTATCTAATTAATTTAATGTTAAAAAATGTAACATGAGCTGCAGCCCAATGACATGGCTCTCCCGGTGGTAAAGTATAAGGAAGGGTAAAAATAGATATTAAGCTTTAAAAAAATAGTAAATATATTTTTATGCTAAATATTAAAGTACACAAGTTTTATATAATTTGTCTAACTGTAGAGAAAAATAAAAAAATGCTGCAACACTATTAACTTAATGTCAGTCTAAACTTAATAATGTTAAAATTATTTAATAAATTATTTTCCCGATGATTAAATAAAAAGACACCAAAAGCAAAATGCATACAACTAATAAACATTAATTTAATTATATTTTAACTATAATGTTACATTAATTTTTAAATTAAAAAAGGTAATTCAAATAATAAATATGTTTTATTTTGTGATAATGTTTTGAACATTAACTCACGTCTATTTAGAGATTTAACTTGTTTAAATAATTTAGTTTAATCTACAGTGATTTTATATGGGGTTTAAGCCTCGACATCCATTATTTTCAATGATTGGGTACCAGTGATTGGCTATGTGTGGTGCCGTACTTACACCAGCTCGGAGCTACAGTACATTCACAGCAGTTCAGGATCTTTTTTGGCTATACTCATTTCAAAAGTGAAGTTTGTGACTAGCAATGGGTTTACACTTCTCTAGTTGGGTGCATGTCCTTCCCATACCCTTCCCTAACTTCCCTAAACTGCTTACTTCTTCCTAAACCTTTTAATTTAGTAGCAAGTATACCCCTTTTTCCAGTCTTTCCCCCCGGTCCCTCCCACATTTACTACCAAGTGGGAAACTTACAAATGTGAGGATCTCTCCATAGCATGGAGAGTTGGAAGTGTAGATGTACACACGTAGGTTTGTGAACTGCATTTTATAGTAAGTAAGTAGTACTACTGTGGTACTACTTTATGCACTACAATATGCAGTTTGTGAATTGGCTCCGTTGTGTGAAAAAGAATATAAACAAACCAGCAAATCATACAGTTATACTACTCAATATCAACACCCTGAATATCGAGGACAGGCAAAATGGACAAAATATCAAAGTTAAGTGCATATTGGTAAGTATAGATTTACTAGTCCTAACTCCATATCCTTATATCTTGAAGATACATGCATGTATCGCCAAGGTGCATATATGTGGAATTAGTAATAGGAATTTTAGAATTACAGTTGATAATTTGTTTCAATACTTTATCCTTGATATTGTGTCCTATCAATATTCTACTGTCAGCATTCAGGGTGCACACCATCATTTACTTATCAGGATGAACCAGTGCTTAATTTGAGCCTGTGGTTTCTGATGCTTGGCACCAGCACTTACTTGTCAACACTGGCACTGATGAAATTCTGTCAGATGGTGGCGCTGTTTGTCTAATTTAGAGATGAGCACAGCAAAAGTTGTTTAGTAATTCAATACACATTAAGAATGACTAATATCTTCAGCCCAATCCATTCATATAGCTTTGAGGGCATGGAATAATCTGAATTGTCACACTCGTAGGAGTGTGAAGTTTAGTATTTGTTTTCGTACCGTCATTGGCAATGCCGGCAGGAAAAATGGGCAGTGAAAGCTGCAGTGACCCATTGATAAGGGCTCTGGCACTTATTTTGTTATAAATTAAGCACTGGGCCAAACATTAGATTTATCATAGTCATATTTCATCACACATCCCTAATCAATTAGTCTAATTCCCACCTAAGGCCCTCATTACAACCCTGGCAGTCGGTGGTAAAGCAGCGGCAATACTGCCAACAGGCCAGCGGTTAAAAAAATGGAATCATGACCACGGCGGAAAACGCCAACACAGACAGCCACTTTAACACTCAGACCACCACGGCGGTAGCAACAAACACCGCGGTAATAACCCCCAACAGTCAGGCAGAAGACAAGGTTCCGCCCACTGTATTACAAGAAGCCTAGCCACCACATTTTCCGGGGCGGTACCAATGCCATCAAAAGCACGGTGGAAACAGTGTTCTGAAGGGAAACGATTCACCTATCGACACTCAAGGAAGAACCAGGATGCCATGGAGCCCGAGCTGCACGTCCTTCCCATGCTGGTGTATCTGCTCATATGCCAGGAGTACCAACGCCGGCGACGATGACCATGGTGAGTACTGCACCTTGCACACAGGGGAGGGGGAGGAAAAAGAGAGTGACACACACACGCAACACCCCCACTCCCACTCCCACCCTCACCCCCAACACCATACACACAAACACATGCAACAACATTACATATACACCCCGTAACCCTCTGGATTAAAGCAAGGACAAAAGGAAGGGAGTCAAATTAGTGTAATATTAGAAATTTAGAGAAATACGTTCATAAATAAATAAACAGTATGTACAATATATACAATATATACAAAATGAGGGACAATGTCCACACAAAAATAGCCATGGCCCACAGGTCCATAACACATAGGCCAAGCCCACACTTGACTCCTGCCTCAAAATGGAGAGAACACTGCAGGGGCATCAGATCGAAAACACACAGGCACCTTAGGGGGAAGGGGAAGGGGGGGCACCTAAGCCAGAAGATGGTACTCTGCTACTGCTCCTGGAGGGGGCTCCATGCCCACTGCTTGGTCCTGGGGAGTGCAAGGCCACAGTCTCTCAAGTGGGTGGTTTGTCCACTGCTTTCTCCTGGGGAGCGCAAAGCCACAGTCTCTCTAGTGGGTGCTTTTCCCATTGCTTGGTACTGGGGAGTGCAAGGCCACAGTCTCTCAAGTTGGTGGTTTGCCCACTGCTTGCTCCTGGGAGTGCAAGGCCACAGTCTATCAAGTGGGTGGTTTTCCCACTGTTTGCTCCTGGCTAGCGCAAGGCCACAGTCTCTCAAGTGGGTGGTTTGTCCACTGCTTGCTCCTGGGGAGTGCAAGGCCACAGTATCTCAAGTGGGTGACTTCTTCCACTGGTTCTGGAGGGGGCTTTGTGCCCAGTGTGCTTCATCCTGCCAAGGATAGGGTGAGTGGATGCCTTAACCCACTGGTTCTGGAAGGGGCCTTGTGCCCAGTGTGCTTCACCCTGCCAAGGATAGGGTGAGTGGATTCCTTAATCCACTTGTTCTGGATGGGACTTTGTGCCCAGTGATGCAGCACTTGGGGGGTGCCAGGTCACAGCCCCTCACCTGAGTATCAGAGCCATGAGATTTGCTGTGGCCACGATGCATGATTGTCAATGGAGGCAGGGCTACAGTCCATCCGGCGGCGGCTACGGCTGCACAGTGGTGGTACTGCCTGTGCTGGTGGGTGGAGGTTCAGCCCTACTCCTGCAGCCTCGGACGGCTGCCCACTGGAGCTGCTGCTGCTGGCAGTGGTGCTGCTGTCAGTGGTGCAGGTGGCAGTGCTTGTGGTGGGGCTTGCAGGGGTGCAGGCGCCGGTGCTGCCAGTGGTGGGGGGAGGCTCCAGCCCTTCTCCTGCAGCCTTGGACGGCTGCCTACTGGGGCTGCTGCTGCTGACAGTAGTGGTGCTTGCAGTGGTGCAGGTAGCAGTGCAGGTGGCAGTTCAGGTGGTGGTGCAGGTGGCGGTGCTTGTGACAGTGCAGGTGGCAGTGCTGGTGGCGGTGCTGGTGGTTGTGCTCGTAGCTACCAGGCCTTCATCTGCAGTCTCAGACAGCTGAAGTGCCTCGGCTGATGCTTTGTGCCCCTTCCTGCCCTTGGCAGAATGTGGTGTCACCTTGTGTCTGGCAGCTGGAGTCTTTTACGTGGCCTTGCTGGGTGGTTGTGGCTCCTTCTCCTTCCTGGATGCTGTCCCCTTCTTGACCTTGCCAAGTGGTGGAATCTTCTTGGCCTTGGCAGGGGTTGGTGGCATACTGGCTGGGCTCATGGGTGCCCCCTTAGAGCCTCTGACAGCTGCAGAAACCACAGCTGATGTGGATTTGGTGGCTGAGATGTTAGGCTGGGTTCTGGCCACCCTGGCCCAAGGTGAAGGACGGGGAGGCAGGGGTAGAGAAGAGGTCAATGTTGGCTAGGAAAAGCTTCTTAGGGACATTGGGGCAGGAAGAGGGTGAAGGTTTGGGAATGGAGGAAGAGGGAGCGCTTGTAGGAGGATCAGTCTGCTGTGTTTGAGTGCAGGTGCATGAGCTGGAGGCTGTTGTGAGGTGGATGGCTGTTGGGTGGGTGTGTGCTTGCAATGTGTACTTTGGGAGGAGGGGTCACAGACACAGTGGGAGAGGACACAGGGGACATGTGCATGGATGTGGGGGTGGTGACTGCCAGTGAGGGGTGTTTAGTGATGGGCGTGCTGGTTATGGAGGTAGTGGATGAGGATATAGTGCATGAAGGTGTGAGTGGAGACACTACTGGGAGGTAGGTGGACGACAAGGAGGAGGGGGACACAGTGGAGGCAGTGGATGTTGGTGTGTCTGAATGGGAATGGTGCTTGTGTGAGTGCCTGTGAGATGAAGTGTGGTGCTTGTGTTTGCCTGAGCCACTTCTGTGTGTTGATTTGGGTGAATACTGGTTTGAAGGTGTGCTTGGGATATGCTGGGGTTGAGGGGATTGGGACTGGGTAGAGGAAGTTGGAGGGGGAGGCAGGTGACAGGGACAATGGCTGTCATCAGCGCAGAGGCCAGAGCCTGAAATGCTCTCTATTGGGCCATCACGCCAGAGTGAATGCCCTCCAGGTATGCATTTGTTTGTTGCAAATGCTTCTCAACACCCTGAATCGCATTCAGAATGGTTGACTGCCCAATAGTGAGGGATCTTAGGATGTCAATAGCCTCCTCACTGAGGGCAGCGGGGCTGACTGGGGCAGGGCCTGAGGTGCCTGGGGCAAAGGAGATGCCTACCCTCCTAAGTGAACGGGCACGGGAAACACGCTGAGGGGCTGCTGGGAGGGCGGTGCTGGTAGGGGTGTGGCGGCTGTACCTGTTGTTGGGGTGGGCACAGAGGTGTCTGTCACCGCCAGGGAGGTTCCATCGGAGGAGTAGTCGCTGTCTGTAGGGTCCCCTCCTGTCACCGTCGTGGTGATCCCCTCGCCCTCCATCCCACTGGTGCCCTCACCGTCGGTGGATCCGGCCTCCAGGCCTATATGGGATGCAGCTCCCTCCGGTGCCTCTGCTCCTCTGCCAGATGTTGCTAATGCACACAAGAACAGGGTGACAAAACAAAAATGGGGGGAGAGACAGAGGATACACTTGGTCAATGCCAGCAACAACACTACCGTTAGTGTACACAACACACAGGGAGCAGCCCTATACACTAGGCCATGCACTACCAGTAACAAAGATAGTCACCAGCCCATGGGGTACATAGCATAACGTCATCAGCTGCACACCTGAAACAAACAGGGCCCTGACCAGTAGTAGATGCCCACTAACACCATTGGGGTTGGAGTGCTTCAGAGCCTGCCCAACAAGGGACCTACCCTGCCATGTTCGCCCTGGCCTAGGGGCACCCACAGTCCACATCCCCACCCAGGTAAAACCTTAATGCGTGCAAAGTCATGATTCTGAATCTGTACTCACCCCCTTGTGGCTGCTGTGATGCCCTCAAGCGCCCATCCAACTCCGGATAGGCCACTGCCGGGTGCAGAACATCAGGGGAATCAGGGTATGACGAGCACCCCTTCCTTGTTGGGAGGCCATCCCCAGCTGGGCCTCCACTGTCTTCCTTGCCCAGCGGCGCAGGTCATCCCACCGTTTACGGCAGTGGGGGCTCCGCCTGTCAAAGATCTCCAGGGTCCACACCTCCTAGGAGATGGCACGCCAAATACCCTTTTTCTGATGGGCACTGACCTGCAGGAAAATACAGTAGAAAAGGGATTAGTCATACTGTCCGGGCTGTCATACTCATGGCCCACCATTTCCCTCCCATCCCCTTACGCACATACATTGACCACCAGACTTGCAGCACTCTGCCCAGGACAACTCAGCCCCCCCCTACATGTGGCTTACACACACAGCATTCCATACAGACATGGCCCACGCATCATGCTCACAGTGTACTCACATGTTTGTCTGGAGGACCATAAAGTAAAGTGTACTTGGGTAGGACCTCATCTACCAGTCTCTCCAACTCCTCCGAAGTGAAGGCAGGGGCCCTTTCCCCAGACACATGAGCCATTGTCACTTCCAGACTGGTCACAGCTGCACTTGCAGTGTAGGTCCTCTCCGGTTGAAGTTCAGGTAGCAAGTGAGTGGATAGATAGAAAATGGCGGTCACATCTGCGGCGGTGCGTACTGTTACCGCCGGCGTACATTGCCATTGGCTCCTGGAATCCATAGGGCCTAATGTTAACCAATGCAAAGTTGCGCGGCGGTCTTCGACCGCCGACCGCTACTGCACACAACACCAGCGGAATTACCTAATTTCCAATTGTCCCTCCTCACAGGTCAGGCAGCTGCCATTTCAGGAGGGCACAGGCCATGGCACCTAACTGCATCACAGCACACACTGGCACATCAACTGACTCTCGGATTCACATACTGGTTTTGTAAAGGAAAAGATGCATCGTTTTTTCAATAGATGTGTGAATATGACCCTCTGCTCACCGTTTTCCTCCCTAGACTTCAACCGCTGAGGATGAATATGAGATGGAGACATCCTCCAGTGTGCAGACCCCTGGTGGACCAGGCGACAATGGAGGACAGACACATTATCCTAACCTACAGACTTGATGGGCCACAATCCAAGAACTGCGTGCCCAATTGGAGCCAGACCTGATTTCAGCTATCCGCCACCCCACAGGTATCCCCCCTCTAGTGCAGGTCCTGTCAGTGTTCCATTTCCTTGCAAGTGGTTCCTTTCCAAGCAACAGTGGCCATGGCATCAGGGATGTCACAGCCTATGTTCTCCAACGTGTTGAACAGAGTGGTGTCTGCCCTGAGGAAACACATGCACAGCTACATCGTATTCCCACAGGTGGAGGATTTGGCAACAGTGAAAGCTGACTTTTATGCCCTGGGACATATCCCCAACATCATTGGTGCCATTGATGGTACACATGTAGCATTTGTCCCCCCCGGAGGAATGAACATGTGTTCAGGAATAGGAGAAGCTATCACTCTCTGAATGTGCAGATGGTGTGTTTGGCAGACCAGTACATATCCCATGTGAATGCCGAGTATCCTGGCTCTGTGCATGATGCCTTCATCTTGAGGAATAGCAGCATTCCATATGTGATGTCTCAACTCCAGAGGCACAGGCTGTGGCTAATAGGTGAGCCCATTTTCACCACCCAGTAGATGTAGGTATATGGGTGTGGGGTTGTCCCTAAGGGTGAGTGTATGTCTAACAGGTATCCCTCAAATATTTACAGGTGACTCTGGTTACCCCAACCTCTCATAGCTACCTACCCCAGTGAGGAATCCCAGGACATGGGCAGAGGAACGTTACAATGAGGCACATGGGCGAACAAGGAGGATCATTGAAAGAACCTTTGGCCTCCTGAAGGCCAGGTTCCAGTGCCTCCATCTGACAGGTGGATGCCTGTACTACTCACCCAAGAAGGTGTGCCAGATCATCGTTGCATGTTGCACAACCTGGCCTTGAGACGCCAGGTGCCTTTTCTGCAGGAAGATGAGCCTGGGGATGGTCTTGTGGCAGCAGTGGAGCCTGTCGACAGTGAGGAAGATGAGGCAGAGGAAGAAGATGTGGACAACAGAAGATCACTAATACAACAGTACTTCCAGTGACACACAGGTAAAACACTGTAACTTCACTTTCCATTGCAGTTTTGTGTTTGACATTGAACATGGCAGCCTGATTTCCCTATTTCTATGGCCACTTACTGTACCTTTTGGCATCTCTATTTTCAGATCTCTGTGCCCTACTCTGGCTCCTGGTGTGTTTACTGCTGCCCACTACAGGTTACACCTATGTTAATATTACAGTTGAGTAGAAAATCAATGTTTACAGTTTGTGAAACTAACACCTTTGTCACATAATCCACAGACTTATACTTAAGTTTGTTCAAAGGGTGTTTATTTAGGTGCTAATAAGTGGAGGGGGTATTGCAATGGGTTTGGTTGATGATGGAGGAAAGTCCAGGATAGAGTCCAGTCTATTGGTATTAGGTGCATTGTCCAATGGGGCATAGGAAGGGGAGCAATAGAAGTTCAAGGTGGAGAGGGTGACAGAGTGGGACAGAAGTGTGGCAATGAGGAGAGTCTTATTTCCTGGCAGGGGTCTTGGAAATGTTCTCTGGCTTCTGCCTGGATCGCAGGGACCATTTGCAGGGGGTTTCTCCTTCTGCAGGGGGTGGGGTGCTGGTGGCCTGTTGGTCGAGTGGTGGGGCCTCCTGTCCACTAGCGCCGGTGGAGGGCTGTTCATCGGTGTGGCTAGTGTCAGGGGCCCATTGGTGTGCCACTGCCTCCCTCATGGTGTTGGTCACATCAGCCAGCACCCCTGTAATGGTGACCAGGATGGTGTGGATGTGTTTGAGGTCCTCCCTGATCCTCAGGTACTGTCCTTCCTGCATCCGCAGGGTCTCCTGCAAATTGTACAGTATCTGGCCCAAGGTCTCGTGGGAAAGTTGGCATGCTCCCAGGATCCCTGCAAGTGCCTCGTGGAGAGTGGGTTCCCTGGGCCTGTCCTCCCCTTGTTGCACAGCAGTCCTCCCAGTGTCCCTGTTGTCCTGTGCCTCTGTCCCCTGAACCGTGTGCTCACTGCCACTGACTCCTGGTCCCTGATCGTCCTGTGTTTGTGGGGTTACCTGTGGTCCCTGTAGTGGTGGACACACTGCTGATTGATGTGTCCAGGGGACAGAGGTATGGGCCCGCTGGGTGGGTGCTGGTGTTTTCTGAGGGGGGAGGTTCTGTGGTGGTATGGCACTGTGGCAGGGTAACCGACTGTCCAGAGGTCCCTGATGGGCCAGGTTGGTCATCATGATCCAGGCGTGCAGAGCTGCTGTCATCACTGTGGGCCCCTTCAGGGGGGTACTGGATGTGACTGGCACCTCCTCTCCGGTGACGTCCTGTGGGGATGTAAATGCAGTGTTATTGTATCTGCATGTGCCATCTGGTGCATGGGTGTGTTTCCCTGTATTGTTGTGATTGCCCTGTCAGCTTTGCCTTGCGTGAGTGGTGATTTTGTGGGCTAGGTGATTCTCTCTAACGTGCATGCTTTAGTGATGGGTGACCATGCAGGTCTGTGATGGGTGTTCCTGGATTGGTGTGGCATGCAGGGCTTGGTTTTGGGATTGGTGGGTTGTGATAGTGGGGAGTATGTGAGGTGGTGGAGTGATGGAATGAGGGTAGGGGTAGGAGTTTCTGATGGCATGCAGGTTGGGTGGGGGATATAATAGTAAAGATTTGACTTACCAGAGTCCAGTCTTCCTGCTACTCCTGCGAGGCCCTCAAGATGCATTATTGCCAAGACTTTCTCCTCCCATGTTGTTAGTTGTGGGGGAGGAGGTGGAGGTCCACCACCAGTCCTCTGTACGGCTACCTGGTGTCTTGCAACCACGGAATGCACCTTCCCCTGTAGGTCGTTCCACCTCTTCCTGATGTCATCCCTTGTTCTGGGGTGCTGTCCCACGGCGTTGACCCTGTCCATAACTCCATCCTCCTTCCAATGGACGTCTGCTGCACCTGTGATCCGAATAGCTGTGGCTCTACCCAGATGATTTCCTCCACCATGACCCTTAGCTCCTCCTCTGAAAACCTGGGATGTCTTTGAGTGCCATGGCTGTGGTGTGAGTGGTATGTGTGAGGGTGTGTGGGGTGATGTGTTGGGGTGTGTCCTGTGAGGTGCGTGGATGGTGTATGGATGATTGTGTTCTGTGGCTCAGATTGAGTGGGTGCTCCTGGCTTGTCTCTCTCTCAGTTAGAAATCTTTTTTTCATTGAAATTGTTATAGGTAATGTGGGTGGGTGTTTTATATTGGATTGGGTGTGTGGGTGTGGTGTGTATCTGTATCAGATGTGTGTATGTTGAATTGTCCAATGTGGTGTAGTTTTGTTAATCTGTGTGTATTTTGAGCGCAGCGGTGTGCACTGCCAATGCTTAACCGGGGTTGAAGGTCCGCTGCAGTGATTCGTGGGTCCTGATATTGTGGGTGTATTTCTGTTGGCGTAATGGTGTGGGTTTTGCTACCGCCAGTTTATCACTGACTTCTGGGCTGGCAGACTTGTGTGGGTGTCTGTTTAGTGGTGGATTTCTCTGAGTGGATCATAATATCTGTAGCGGTATACCGCCGCGGTCATGGTATGTTGGCGGCTGTCAGCATTTACCGCCAATGTTGTAATGAGGGCCTAAGTTTTCGAATTCTGCCTAACAATATAGGCATATTGGTTAATGATAACATGCCAAGTCATAGAGAGTTTCCTTGTGTACATAATAGTGCCATCAGGTTTGAAGTTGAAACTCTTTGATTCAGAACCCCTCTAGCAAAAAGCCAGTTGATCACTGGTATCATATACTTTTCTTAAACATGTGCTCAATTGAGTGAGGAGAGGTCAGCTCTTTCCCAGCCCTTTTGTTTTACACCAAGCACAGTGAACAATGCTCTAGTTCAATTTGTAGGAAGTAAAAAGAAAATGACTGCTACTATGTCTCCTCTTCTTCCAAAAGATGGAACTTGCAGGGTAATCAGACAGAATATTTATTAAAGAGGCTTCAGAGAATGAAAATGTTCCCTTCTGGGGACTGTGTGCATGAGCAGAAGCTTAAGAATAGCCCCACAGCCTATGTGGTATGGGGGGACAAGCTCCAGGGGTCCCCTCAAGCACTATGTGTAGGCATTGGGCCCCTAGCCTGAGAGTTCCTGACTGGGTCTGGAGCATGGGGGTCCCTTCATGTATTTTGCAGGGGAGTTCCATCAAATTATGTTATGCTACTGTGTGTGAGCCCTAGAAAGCATGCATTTCAATTATGGGTCCTATTAGGAGTGTGATTTGAATTGAATGGTTCTTGTTAAAAAAATAAGCAGTCCTGCCTTCAAGGCTACATGCTTTTGTGCAATACTCAAGAAATTACTGTTAACTTGCAGCAAGGCATGTGCTGCAAGTTAAAAACAAACATTAAAAGACGCACTACACGTCAGCAATAGAAGGTAAAATTTATTCTACTTTATTAATAGTGCATTTACAAAATGAAAGAGCAATGCCACCTATATGACATTTACAGATAAAAGAAGTTTAAGTTTAAGTTTATGCTTTATTGCATAATTACTTAAAATCATTGCAACAGTACAAGAGACATTAAAAGCACCATAAAACAATTCATACTTTTTTACTTTCTTTGAGTTTTTTAGTCCTGGTAAGCCCTGTTTGTGTGTTAATCGTTTTAAGATGAATGATCTTACTTACTGGAACACCGAGTTACTAACTGTTAAAATTAGACTTTTCACAAATTGGATCCGGGTGAATAAACCTGTGGAAGTGTTTTTTTGTTGTTTTTTTCACTGCTAAAATATAAATAGTTCAGTCCAAAGGTGAAGTATGCTGAGAGCCTTGATAAAGATGCTGCGGCGGTTACTCCTAAGCCTGGAGCTGACAGAGTTCATTTCCTATGCCATTTGAGGGCATGTATTCTCATCTTGCTTATTTGTGGCAAAATAAAAGAAGAAATCCATAATCCACAGCAAGCTGGGTTTGAAAATAGAATTAACACGTAATTCCCATTAAAATACAGTAAATTAAATGGGATCAAATTTAAAAATGTGACAAACATATTTGCTAATTGTTACCCAAATGTTTTAAATCATTAAAAATGAAAACAAAAAATGTATTACTCCAACAAGTAAATACATATATAAGCAGAAAACACATTACCACATTGAGTGCTACATTATGTACCGTTAAGGTGGAATAAATGCATGCACACAATATGCTCCGTACATTGGTAAGCCGTAAATGCAACATTGCAATCCCACGCGAATATATTCCCATAAAATGCATAAGGAAAATACAGCATGTAAATATATCCATGAGCAGGCAGCATCTGCACAAATTTGAGACAGCAAGGTCCACATTTACTAAGCCCTTGCGTTGCCCCTGAATCACAAAATGCAATGCAAGGCGACACAAGGGCTTAAGTGAGAGTTATCAAGTGACGCAGGAGCCTTCCTGCATCATATTTTGGGAATTGTGTGGTGCAAGTACTGCACTGCATTGGCCTGCTTGACACAGGTATTAATGTATGCAATGTGAGTGTTCCAGTGTAAATCCCAATGCACCAGTAACACAGTGGGATTTATGAACACATCACTTAGTGATGCATCATCACGCAGTGTAACGCAGCAATGGAAATGCATGAGAATGCTATGCATGCTCATCGGAGACACATGGTCATCTGTACAAGAAGTCCTTCCAACGAACACATTTTGGCAAGCTCGTCTAAGCCATGAAGGTAGTTATTTTGGAACTTGGAGTTGGTGCAGGACGACAAAAGTGACAGCGAAGAAGGAAGGATCAGATATTCAGACAAAGGATCATGCTCCTTTATCTCAAGGAGCAGGAGGTGATTCAGCTATACCGACTGAAGGAGAGCATTCTGAAGTTGTTGGAGAAGATTTAATCAATTCTTCAACCATGACGGCCCTGTGCATGTTAAACTGATAGAAGTCTTACACATGTTAGACTCTGGCTCATTCCAGAAGACCTTTGCAATGCTGGCTGGAGTATCACAGGGTGCATTTTAATCCTTTCTGCCATCTGTGCTGGATGCAACTATCCATCAAACTCCAAAGTACATGATTGTTCCAAAAAACAGCCTACAACAATTCCATAGTAAGCAAAGATTTTAAGAGATAGCAGATTTCTTGCATGTCCTTGGTGCAATTGGTTGCACCCATGTACAATTGGTGCCTCCTGCAGCAATGGCATACATACATCGGAATCACAAACAAAATCATTTAGTCAATGTGCAAATAGTTGTGGACCATCAAGGATTATTCACTAAAGTGGTAGTCAAGTACTATGAAAGTGATCATAATTCATACTTTTTCAGACATTGTAACATACATAGGTGCCAGATGGGAACATATGAAAATTGTTTCATTGGTAAGTCTAAATGTTCACATATTACATTTTATGTGGATTGGAGATGCAGTGGAAAATATCTAAATATAGGATCAATATAATGTTCCATTACTTCCCGGTGTGTGTAACTAATCCACGTAAATAACATTTTGTGAGTCATTTGTGTCTACATGTAGTAGCATTTTAGGCAATGCCTGGAACAAAGCAAAGTTGATGTACCTTGATGTGTAGAGAGCAAATCTGTTCAATATGTCACATAAAGTGGATAATTTCTACTCATTACTCATGTTGGGGCACTGTGTGTAGCCTAGCAACAATGCATGCACACTTGGACTGTCTTGCTTGAGTAGCTGCATTACCTGATGGATAGGGTTTTTGTGCAAGAAGTGACCCCTCCCATCTTAAATTACACTCTTAGAGGCTTCTTCTTTCTATATGTGCTACACAATTCACAGCTTTTCGACTCTATAAATAAAGAGCAGAAATACATATCTATGGATTGTTCATGAACGGGTTGGTCATGGACACCATTTTGATACATATTAGTGCAATATTTGATAATTATCAATCCACAACAATATTTGTGTGTAGGTATGGGAATGACCATGATTCACCTGTGAAATTGCTCCTGCTTTCAAATGCTAAGTAACACAGAGCTGGCAGCTGTCTTGGCTTATATTTATGTACAAAGGGTTCATACAAAACTGACCTTAGCTGACCTAATGAATTTTGACTTAACTTTCAAGTTAAAGCATAATACCAAAGTTTCCTTCAGTGTGAACTCATATGTGTATCTTAACGTGAAAAATTAATATTTTTTTAAATTAATAAGTGTCTGGTTTCTAACACAACATATACATATGTAGGAAGGCATGGTAAATTACTTTGTGTGTCTATGTGTTGTGATCTTTTGCCTATGTGTGGTGCTTACACAGTTCATCTGTAGTTGGGAATACCTTCCACTGCAGGATAATGGGTGTATCCAGACATCCAGACATCTCCTTCTTCGCATTTATATAGTGACACCACATAGTTTAGAATTCAATGATTTAGGACCAAAAAAGGCATGCTGTGTGTCTCAAATTGCAAATATAGTAAACAAGCAATGCCAATAATCAGTGAATAACCATTCCATGTTGCATACTTTGATTATCTGCACACAATAGGTTGAGTTCAGTTGATATGCATTCTACAAAGACAGATAATGTGAAAATAGGTAACGGAAATATCCTGTGTACCATTAACATCTTACATACACATAGTTATGTGAATGATTCATATGTAAAAACCAAACATATCTACATTATACTGAGCTGTCTATAAGTGTTCTTGCACCATAAAGTTTAGTGGTGACATCTAGAAATAATCTATGGTGAAGTATGTGCAGTTAAAGGAAGACATAATGAACAGAGGTGTCTCAGTTTATATACCATGAATGACTGGTGTGCTAGCATCAATGGATACACAGGGGAAATACAATATACACCAATATTTCTATGTGCTAGGTGTAATGATCTGTAACAAAAAGCTGTGTAGTTACACTCCATGAGGGAATGTGTTTTGTGCTAACTTGTTTGCAATATTTACAGCTGATGTTAAATATATGCAGCTCAAGTAGATGTTAATAAAAGGGGATTATGAATATGTGTGAATCCCTGACATGAATCCACTGTGATGATGGATAAAACATCATGTCAATTCAGGCCATGCAGATAATAAAATTAGTTAAGCAAATGCTGACAAACATAGAATTGCACATGCCCTGCTTCCCTATCTCCAGATGCACTCACAAGTGTGGTACATGCCACATCAATTCCAACCAGTGGAGTAGAGGTTTGTGCACAGAGTTTTCCACCATGAGAACTATGAGCAGATGAGTGTGTATTGTATCCACTGAAATGATTGCTATGTAACTGGATGGGCATATTTGAAATAGCCAGCATCACAAAATACTTGAGGGTGTTACTCTATTAGTAACCTCATCAATGCATTTAACTTCCTCTGAGTTACACATAAAAGACAGCATTTACCGGACCTGGTGCATGGGGTTTAAACTGTGCAAACAGGATACTCCTTCAAAAATGTAAAGGTTATCTTGTCTGCTGTATTACAAGCGCTGTAGGATATAATGCACTGGTAGCAGAAGTGCTAGGATATAGGTTTGTTCCAAAGTATACAGTGAGCACACATCTCAATCAGGCACACAATGTAGATGAAATAAATGCATTTTGAAAAACAAAATACCTCATCTGGTCAGATAAGTACATATAGACACATAACCTACCATTCACTCAAAGCAAATGCATACACATATACAAAACAATATTTTGCAATGGCATATCAACTTTGAGACTAAGACTCATATTTAACAATAACACAATACATTACAAAGGCATCCCATACTTTCAATACATCTATGTACATACGTTGCACATTCTCCCCATCTGCATCCAAGGTAACAGAAAATTAATTACCAGAAAGTCAACACACACCATTTTTTAAAAAAATATCGGGCCACGCAAATATTAACAGAATATGTTGTGAATGTACAGCTCTGGAGGCAGAGCTAAAGTCCTATTTCTTAGTTGGTACTTTCACAGCCACGCAAGGGGTGATTTGTCAAAACATGCTTGGCTTGATAAATTAAAGGTATGTTACACAGCTGCTTGTGATAAATTGCATTATCTAAACATCTTGTTGCTTTGACATGAGCAGAGCATGTGCGATAATGTGCAACCACCCATTGCATTTACAAAAACCCTGTGAGATAAAAGTGATAACATCATTGAGTATTTGAATAGTCTACGCATCTCTGAGTGTTATGTAACAAGGACATAATTTTGATTAGATGCTAGGTATGTCATCTTTATCTGTGTGCTGCCTACTGCAGCATTCAGAGATGTTTCAAAATATAATGAGACACAGTTGTTCTGCTGTAAGTTGTCCTCTCCTTACCAAAACAATCATGGATGTGATGTTGGCAACCTTGCACCCTGTTACAAGGGTGCCTAAGTTGTAGCCTTTATGTTGCCCACAAGCACTATGTGAGAGCAGAGGTGCATCTAAGATTACTTTTCATTGTGCATACGTAATTTCTTCCTTTCACACAACACAGTGTGTTGTGTAAAAGATGCTATCATTTGGGCCCTAGGTTGCAAGTAGTATAGTTGCACAGCCTTGCATTGTTATATTCTAACTCAATGAGATGCAAAACATGTTCATGTGATGCTTTGTAGCTCTAAAAAACTCAGGTCCTCATTACGAGTTTGGCAGGCGGCAGAGGCCATCCGCCAAACTCATTAGGTTGGAAGACCACCAGTTTGGTCATATGCCCGCTGGCTCTGTTATAAACTTCCTGCTGGGCCAGAGTTTCCGCCCACTGGCCCAGCGGGAAACTACCCACAACAATGACGCTGGCTTGTAATGATACGGTGTGTCGGGTGCAACAGCACCCATGACACTTTTCACTGCCTGTAATTCAGAAAGAGAAAAGCGCGACAGAGCTGCACATAGGGGCCCCTGCACTGCCCATGTCAAGTGCATGTGCAGTGCAGGGACCCCCATGGGGCCCCCGGCACACCCTCTCCACCAGCTTTTGCTTAGCTCTAGAACCACTGTGCAAAAGCTGGTGGACATGGGAGTTGTAATTCCCAGGGCAGCGCTACCCTGGTGGATTAAGACCACCGGCCCAGCCAGGACATCGGCTGGTGAAAAAGTGTCGGTGCCAGCAGCCGGACTGTGGCGCTTTCGCCACATCATAATGTGGCTGTCGGACCACCGCATTGGCGGCGGTCCGACTGCCACTGTGAGTTTGGTAGTCCTAGGACCACCAGACTCATAATGAGGGCCTCATTGTCATGCAAACATGTCTTGTGTGGCAGTGTGAAGGTAAAAATTATAAAAATATATGTAAATCAGCTGCAGACACCCAAAAAGTAACCTAACAGGAATGGCTATGATGCAGTAAATGTGTGTTATTACTTTCACTTTCTGATTGTGCTTGGGGGATGGTGGTTGCTGCTGTGTGTGAGAGAGAAGCTGTAGCGTGAGACTGTTTGCAATTTGGGATTTGTTTGTTTTGTAAAATGTATTGTTTGTAAGCCATCTGTTTCTTTGTCTATTATTCTGTCTTGTGTATTGTACAATATTTATTTTTCAGTTTTATGTAGCAGTTTTACAGTTTGTGGTTGTTAAGGGGCGTTCAGGGGTTTGTTATCCTTAGGATTTATAGTGTTTACTTTGCTCAGTATGTCTGGTAAGGGGAGAATCAGGAATTTTGATGAGAGGGAGGTAGCTGACAATATCGCCTATTGTCCACTGCCCCCTGTGTTTGCTTGTGGCTGGAGGGAGAGTCAGCCAAGGATATAGAGTGACTGAGCACAGTGTCTGCTGGGAGTGGGTCTAGAACACTTGCTACTAGTTACCATAGCAGATGGGCAGATGTGGTGGCACTTGAGGAAGACCTGCTGGACCTACTGGCTTGAGATAGCCGGGTTTGTTGGTATGTATGATATTTCTGACATTAGCACTTTATGAATGTCATAAAAAATATGTTTTGATGATTTTGATGTGCATATCCATTCAACATGAAAGAATGATTACTGACCTGCAATACTTTGCATAGGCTTTGCACTATTTTGCTAACAAGGTTCCACGTAAACATGTGGCAAAGTACATGTGCAAAGTGAACTATAAACATTAATATGAGTCTCATACTTGCTGTGTACCCTGGTTTGGGAATTGTATTGTTACAAAAAAATGTGACCTCATTTAAAAACTGATGCATTAGTTAATATGTTAAACTATCTCAACCTTTTAATTTATGGATTATTTGTGAGTGTATTGTATTGTATTGCATTGTAACAGTATTTATTTAGCGCTTACTACCCCTAACGAGGTGTCGAAGCGCTTTTTGGCGAGTAGCACGCTACTCTGGAACCCAACAAGAAATAGTGATGGATTAGTATTTAGAAATATGAGTACAGTTTTAGTATTATTATGAGCTAATTTGAGCCGCCGATATGAGAGTTTGTTAGTTAGATTGACTGGAGTAATGGAGGGGTGGAGGAGGAAAGAAATCCAGAAGTGTTAATTGGGAGTATATCCCTCATTTGCTCAACCCAAAGGCTTAGGATGAGTAAAGGGGGATGGAGGAGGGAAGAGTCTGTGGAAGGATTAGGGAGATCATAGTAGCAGGGTGAGATAAATGAGGGAGAATTTAGTAGGGTTGTATGGGAGGTCATGGTAGTAGAGTGAGGTTTGGTGAGTTAGATGTGGAAGCGGAGGGAAGAGCTTAGGAAGAGTTATTTAGGAAATTAAAGTAGTAGGAAGGAATTGGGATGAGTCAGAGTGGGAATGGAGGATAGTTTGATAGAGGCATGACATATGATGATGGGTAGATAAGTGTGATAAGATGAGAGCAGGGATTCATAGATATCTAGTATGGCAACCCACCCAGGAGCCATGCAATGACCCACGAACATGCCAAATACAGAAACAACATATACACATACATACATACATATATATTTATAGATACACACATACACACACACACACATACAAACACACATGAATACACACACATGTGCACACATATATGTACATACAATACATAATTAGAACCATGGGTAAATATACTTAGTCAAACAGGTTTAAAGAGTGTGTGTGTATTTTATTGTTATGACATAGTAGCGATACATATTTTCTAAATAACTATACATAACTAGAAAAAGACACATAATCAGAAAAAATATTTATCAACATAGGCATATGCAGCCCATTGTTGTTTGAATATGGTGGTTATGAAGGAAAGAGCCAACTCTTGAGTAGTTTTCTGAAGACAAGAATGTTATCTGTGGCTCTTATAGTTGGGGGTAATGAATTCCATAGTTTGGCTGCTTGAACGTAGAAGGATGTACCACCTAAAGTCTTTTTCTTGTATGGTGGTGTTCTAAGGCGGGGTGCCAATCTTGAGTGGAGGTTTCTTTGTTGGATGTATTTGGTTATTTTGTTTCTGATAAAAAGGGGTCCTGTTCCATGTATGGCTTTGTGGGTGATACAAAGCAGCTTGAAAGTGCATCTTCTGGCAATGGGTAACCAGTGTAGTGCTCTCAAGGCAGGGGAGATGTGGGCTTGCGGCTTTACATGTAATAGTAGCCTGGCTGCAGAGTTCTGGATACATTGTAGTTTTTTCATAATAGATAGAGATGATCCATGGTAGAGGCCATTGGCATAATCCAGTTTGGATAGTACTAGCTAGATAGTAGCTTGCACCTTGTGTGGAAATCCGAGGTGGGGGAAGATGCGTCGTAAAGTCTTATAGGTGATGAAGCTTGTTCGTGCCAATTTGTCCACTTGGGCATTCGTGGTTAACTTGGAATCCATGGTGATTCCAAGGTTTTTAACTTCCTTATAATTGAGGAGGTGGTCCGGGATCGTCAAGCCAGATGCACAGAGGGTCATAACATTTCCAGTCACCACATATGAGTATTTCTGTTTTGGAGGTATTTAGATTGAGATGGCTCCAGGTCATCCACTGATCAACGGCTCTGAGGCAACTGAAGATTTGTGAGTTTTCAATGTTTTTGGGGCATTCTAAATTAAGTAGTATTTGTGTGTCATCTGCATAGTTGTGGCATGTGAGATGGAAATCAGTGATCAGTTCTGGTAAAGATGTCATGTAGATGTTGAAAAGCAAAGGTGAGATGATTGATCCTTGGGGGACCCCTGCTTTTGTGAGGTAGGGTTCGGACGAGAAGGGGGGCGAGTGGATGATATTAGATCTTTTTTGAAGATAGGAAGTAATCCATTCGAGAGAAATCCCTTGTATGCCGGCGTTGTGGAGTCTTTGAATTAGGGTGTCATGGTCAACCGTATCAAAGGCAGCCGAGAGGTCCAAGAGGAGTAGTGCAGCAACTCCATTGCGGTCGACTGTGTTTTTAAGATAATCCCAGATTGCTATGAGTGCTGATTCAATGCTTCTTCATGGGCGGAATCCAGTTTGGGAGTCTGAAAGTATAGAATTGCCTTCAATGAATTGAGACATCTGGGCGAATGCTGCTCTTTTTATCAATTTGCCCAGGAAAGGTCAATTTTTGATTGGTCTGTAGTTGTTGGGGTCTTGCGGGTCTAGGTTTGTTTTCTTTAATAACGGCCATATGTATGCCTTTTTCAGGCCTACAGGAAAAGTTCCTGTAGTTAAAGAGTTGTTGATGATTCTTCTTACAGGTGCGGCAGCAGAAGTAGATAGAAGAACGATCTTGAAGATTTGTGGTGGGCAAGGGTCAGAAGGGCAACCGGAAGGTGTGCTTGCTTTTACCAAATCCATAAATTCACCTTGGGATATTTGTTGGAATGAGTGTAGAGGTTGGGTTGGTTTATTCTTAGAGGGTATTTTAGGAAAGGGGTTGGTGCTGATGGTTTTCTTCTGTTTTAAATAGGAGTCCAATGTGTCTGCCTTGGTTGTGTGGTGAGTTGCCAATTTGTTTGTGAAATCTTGAGTAGTGGGATGTCTTCCTTCCATGCATGTAGGTTTTCGAAATTCATTGAGAATTTTATAAAATTCCTTGGTTGTAGATTGAGCATTTTGAATTCTGTCTGAGTAGTACCTTTTTTTAGCTTTTTGATTGATGATTTGTATATTCTGTTAAGTTTGTGTAGCTGCAGTTTGTCTTGACTGTTGTTTGTTTTGAGCCAGGTCCTCTGCAACTTTCTGATTTGTTGCTTTATCTTTTTAAGTTCTGTGTTTCTCCAAGGTGTTGGTTTTCTTTTGTCGTGTTTAGTTTTTCTGAGTGGTATTAGGCTATCAAAAGCTTCCTGTAGCCACTCATAAAGTTTTGGCACAGAATTAATTGTATCTAGATCTGTGTTGGCTGTTAATTGTGTTTCTAAGTCATCCAAATTGAGTTTGCTCCATGGTCGATAGGTGCATGTATGTAAGTAGTTGTGGAGTGTGTTGATTTGTGGAGTTGTATGTCGGAAAGTTATCAAATGGTGGTCTGACCAAGGGATTGTCGTGAGGCTAGTTAGGGCTTAGCAAAAATGACATCTAGGATGTGTCCAGCGATGTGTGAGGGATTGTGTACAGTCTGATGTAGGTTCAATGGGACTAGGCCAGTGGTGATAGCTTTTGGATAGGGGCATATTGGGTTTGTCAAACCAAATGTTTAGATCCCCAAGAATGCATAGGTTTAGTATAGTGTAATAAGGTTTGAGACTGTGTCTAGAAAAGCATCTGGGAATGTGAAGTTGGTAGGTGGAGGTCTGTAAAGGAGGAGAATGTTACAGGAGGAAGTTGGAGTATGGGGGCATCTGGTGTGGAGGGCTTCCCAACCTTGTATGGCGATGTTGTCTGTTTTACTGAGGTTCATTGCCTGTTTGAATATAATAGCTAGTCCACCTCCTCTCTTGCCTATACAGTTTTGTGTGATGGTTTGATAGCCTTGAGGAACAGCTTTGTGGAACACTGGGGCCATGTCATCTCCCAACCAGGATTCAGTTATGAATAGTAAGTCAGGTTGTGTGTCTGTGAGCAGGTCGTAGATGTGGTGCTTGTTTTTTGAGAGGGATCGAGCATTTATGAGCTGGAAGTTTAGAAAAGGTGTGTTAGTGGTAGTGTTGTTTTGTTTAGGAGAAGGGTAAGTAGTATAATATGAGCTTGAAGCAGGAGTGTTGCTAGTTGTAATAACTGTTTGAGGCTCACAATAGTCTTGCTTTTCAATATAGTGTTCCTCTTCCAGCAGGTTAAGGAGGCATTTTGTTGGGTCTGTGTGTATGGGTGGTGGACTTGGTGGCTGTATGTATCCCACTATGCATTTTCTTTTACGTTTATCTAGCAAATATGACTGCTCATGAGTGCAACAGATTTGGGGCCAGGAAAGTGTGAAATGAACACATGCAGAAAGTCTCATATGGTTTCAGAAAAATTGGGAGGCTATATGAGAGAAAAAAAGGCATCAGAAACAAGGTCTTCTTTTGGCAGAACTCACCAGCCGTTGACTTCAACAGGAGGTGCTACCCCTCATGGTAGCAGAAAGGCCACCTTAAAACCAACCCAAACAGGAAGCATGAAGAGAGGATAGGCAGCAAAAAGGCAGAAGTAGGCCAAGAAGGGCCTTTTTCTATTCAAACTCCTGGCTAAGCAGCAGAAGGCTCTGAATACCCTGAGCAGGCAAATGGCCAAAACAACAAACTCTACCTGGACACAAATAGGCTGATTCATGGGTGCTAGTAGGCGCTATACACTATAGCACAACAGATTTGGATGATGTTTGTTTTCTAGAATATATGCTTGTAGGCCTGGGCATAACGCAGAAAGTTTTACTCTGTGGAATTCCATGGACTTACATAAAAACAGACCAAAATACTGTGTAGTTCCAAGCAGGCAAAATTAGGGCATGCTGGGCTGCTGGTACTGATTTTTAGCACCAGAGCTTGTTCCATGCTGTAAAATCAGTACAAATGGAACCACTCTGCACCCTAGAGGGTGCTGCTTCTTTCTGCCGCTCAAGCAGAATTTCTACTCAAGTGGCAGCTTTCTCAACATGAACTGTCATGACCTACTGTGACCGCCCCGCGTTGAGCAGCCTCACCGCGAGGCGTTCTTGCACCCCAAAATCAAGCTAAGGGATGCAAATTCTCACTTGCACTTGACAAATTAACATTGAAAAAACCTACGGCGGACCCAAGCGACCTGAAGAACTTCCGCCCCATCTCGCTCCTCCCATTCCCCGCCAAAGTCATGGAGAAGACCGTCAACAAGCAACTTACCAACTTCCTTGAAGACAACAGCCTACTCGACCCCTCTCAGTCCGGATTCCGAGCCGGTCACAGCACAGAAACCGCCCTCATCTCAGTCACAGACGACATCAGAACCCTGATGGACAACGGAGAAACAGTCGCCCTCATCCTCCTCGACCTCTCGGCTGCCTTCAACACCGTCTGCCACCGAACCCTAATATCCCGCCTCCGCTCCACCGGGATCCAAGGACAGGCCCTGGACTGGATCACCTCCTTCCTCTCTAACCGCTCCCAAAGAGTCTACCTCCCACCTTTTCGCTCAGACCCCACTGAGATCATCTGCGGCGTCCCACAAGGCTCATCGCTCAGACCAACACTCTTCAATGTCTACATGAGCCCCCTCGCCGATATCGTACGCAAACACAGCATCATCATCACCTCCTACGCCGACTCAACTGATACTTTCCCTCACCAAGGACCCCACCAGCGCCAAGACCAACCTGCAAGATGGAATGAAAGACGTCGCAGATTGGATGAAACTCAGCCGTCTGAAACTGAACTCAGACAAAACAGAAGTCCTCATCCTCGAAAACACCCCGACCGCCTGGGACGACTCCTGGTGGCCCACGGCCCTTGGCACCGCACCAACCCCCTCAGACCACGTACGCAACCTCGGTTTCATCTTGGACCCACTTCTCACCATGACCAAACAAGTCAACGCCATATCATCCTCCTGCTTCCTCACCCTCCGCATGCTCCGAAAGATCTTCCGTTGGATCCCCGCCTACACCAGAAAGACCGTGACACATGCCCTTGTCACGAGCCGCCTGGACTACGGCAACACACTATACGCAGGAACCACAGCTAAACTCCAGAAACGTCTGCAATGAATTCAAAACGCCTCCGCCCGCCTCATCCTCAACATACCCCGCAACAGCCACATCTCCGCCCACCTGAGACACCTGCACTGGCTTCCCGTCAACAAAAGGATCACCTTCCGACTCCTCACCCATGCACACAAAGCCCTCCACAACAAGGGACCCGAACTCCTCAACCGCCGCCTCAGCTTCTACACTCCCACTAGTCCTCTTCGCTCCGCCAACCTCGCTCTCGCCGCCGTACCTCGCATCCGCCGCACCACGGGGGTGGGAGATCCTTCTCCTACCTGGCGGCCAAGACATGGAACTCCCTCCCCACCATCCTCAGGACCACCTCCGGAGACTACTCAAGACCTGGCTCTTCGAGCAGCAGTAACCCCTTCCCCCTAGCGCCTTGAGACCCGCACGGGTGAGTAGCGCGCTTTATAAATATTTATGATTTGATTTGATTTGATTGGCGAGCCACACACAAAAAAAACTCCACCATGCAGTGGTTGGCAGATTTTTGCGTGTAGCGCAGAGTGGGCAGATCTCCACGAACTCTGCTGGTAGAGGCAAATTTTTCAACCACCCCTAATATTTAGTAATATACATGTAGTATAGTAAATGTTTAGACTTTAGTGTGTGTATGTGCTGTATCTGTTCCTGTATGTTAAGGAGGGAAGGGGATGATGTTAAAAATTTTCTTCATTACGTGTAGATAAGTAGCATTAAAATTTAGTAGCTATAGTGCAGTTTAGGTGGATAGATTTTAGCTAGTAGTAGTTAAGGGTTTTTAATGTTGCAGTGTTTCAAATAAATGTTTTTTGTACTTTCTTGGCATCCTTATTTTTTTCTTACAAGTATACTTTTACAATATGTTCAGATGAAAATGTGATATGTTATTATACTTATAATATGTGGTTGTTATGTAGCATGTCAGCACTTTTTCTCCAGATCTGTATTTGAATGTACATACAAATAGGACACATGCCATGATATTGGGATTGATCTACAGCATTGCGTTAATGGTAGAGGGCCAACATTTGATTTACAATATTAGAGATGATAATATTTCACATTCTAACAGTATTGCTACACTGTGAGCTGGCTACTGGTCAATCTAAGATTAATTGTAGGTTTTTGTAGGTGGTGTTCATTCAATGAAATATTATGTGATAGTCCTGAAGAAATAGATTCATGATCTGACATATTTTGCTTCCATAGTAGAGTGCTTTCTTGTGTGTTGACCTACGCTACACACATGTAAAAAAAGATGAGAGAAAATCCAGGAAATTTGCCTCTTGAGTGGCACTTATTGTCAAATCATGAGATATTGTTTCTTTAATACACTAAGATAATAGTCACATTTGTGCACATTGACTTTGCCTGTATATAATGAATGCACATGCCTAGCCCATGGATTACCTCTCAAATATCAAGGATACTTTATGTTACATAGCTTGGCCTATGGCTGTAACTGGTTGAAATGCAATAAGCAAAGGAGAAGAAACACAGTCTGTGAGCCTCCGTGAAATAACCCCAATGAATATATATGTCTTCCTTCCTTTGTCTTGTGTTGTTTACATTTTCTGTCTAGTAGCAGGAAAATACTGATCTCTTTATATGTCACTGTACAGGCTAAACGATGACTTTGAAGTCTACCCAAACAACAACATGAGGCAACATGAGACAAAAGCCATTCACTTACTTGCCGACTCTCAAGTCATCAAAGAGGCTGATAAGGCCGGCAATATAGTCCTGATAAACAGAGGTGACTATATCCGTGAGATAGACAGACAATTGTCCGACAATACAGCATACCTTTTACTTACGCACAATCCACTAAGGGACATCAACAGAAAGATACAGGACAGACTAAGTTAATGGAGGGATAAGTATCTTCTCACTGACATTGAATATAGGTACTTATACAACCCCACTCCCAGATATCCCTGTATTTACATTCTACCCAAAATACATAAGACTGGTACTTTTCGAACAGGGAGACCTAGTATTTCAGGGATAGGGTCACCCACTGAAAAAGTATCAGAATACATTGATATTTTTCTACAGCCATTTGTTTGTAATCTACCATTATATATCAGGGACACAAAGGACCTACTATGTAAAATCAGCGATTTTGAATGGACTACAGGTCATTTGTTGGTTACTCTAGATGTTGCTTCACTTTATACTAGCATCCCCAGATCACAAGGTTTGATGGCCATTCAATATTTTCTAAGTCAGTGGGATGCTACATTGCTGGAACATTCAAATATGATGATGGATCTCATACAGATAGTCCTGGACCACAACGTTTTTGTGCACAATGGTTCCTGGTACCATCAATTACAAGGTGTGGCTATGGGTGCTACATTTTCACCATCCTTTGCTAATCTCTACATGTTTTTTTTTTTAAAACATCTTTGGCAGGACTGTCCCCCAGAACTGATACAACATGTGCTGTATTGGGGCAGATATATAGATGACATTCTGATGTTCTGATCTGGTGATTTAAACTCCTTGAATCTGTTTATACGACATCTTAACACTAACACCTTTAATATCAACCTTACGGTATCTCATAGCAGTAGCAGTGTCAACTTTTTGGATGTCACATTGTACATCGAACATGATATGATATGCTCCAAACTTTTTAGAAAACCAACAGCATGTAATTCCGTTCTTCATGCTACTAGTTCACATCCTAAATCACAGATTGAGGCCATCCCATATGGAGAGGCTGTTTGAATATGACGCAACTGTAGCCAAGATGTTATTTTCTCTGATGAATTTCAAAGTCTACAACATCGTTTAGTCACACGGTTATACAAAGGCTTTACTAAACAACACAAGCAAGAGAATCCACAAGATCGAACAACACACACTTCTCACTGCCAGGGCCAAAGTTTCACATTTGCCATCTAACAACTTGTCTTTAATTTTTCCATACAGTACCATCAGCTCTCAAATTCATAAGATCATACAGCAGAACTGGTCACTGTTATTAGGTGACAGTACATCGAACAAAGGCATTACAAATGTACTGAAGGTGATGCATTGTAGAGGAAGGACATTGCATGACCGTATATGCCATAGCTACATGCCACCATCCACCACCAAAACATGGCTGGGTAACCCACCAGTGGGTTTTCATAAATGCGGACACTGTAATGTCTGTGGATTTGTTTTGGACAAAATAGTTACCTTCCAATACAATACCAAGGTCTTACACTAAATTTCCAAATTTATGAATTGTAATACTAAAAACATTGTATACTGCATTATATGCTCTTGCAAACTCATTTATGTGGGCAGCACTATCAGGACGTTCAAGGATAGAATACAGGAACACATTAGGGCCATTAAAAACAACAATCCTGATTACCCTCTTGCTGTGCACTACAATTCTGCACATGGAACAAGAGAAATTATGGATAATAATGCACATGGTATTGATACATTGGGTCTGTGTCCGCGAGGTGAGAACAATACTTTAATGCTTAGACATTTGGAAAGTAAATGGATTCTTAAACTGGGAGCAGTAGAAAAAGGGCTAAACATAGAAAAGGATTTACATGTTTTTCTATAAAGATATATGGAAGTCTCACTGTTTGTGTAGCTACTTATAGATACCATTATTATGTAATAATCGTGTATTTTACATGTTGTCATTATTTGCTTTGATTTATTTTCAGTTCTCTCCTGTGTCCTTCTGCTTTTCTAATATTCTTAATGTATTATAACCTTTGTTTTGTCTAAATTTGATTGTTTTAGATCACTACACCTTGCTGGTGATTATTTCCAACTTGGATGCTTACAGCAATTACATTACACTATTCCCCGTTTTCGCACTTTGGTTTGTGGGTAGTTGGTTTTCTATATCCGTATGGGGCTTATTCCCAAATACAAACATGGCGGCACCGGAGACCTAGCAACAGTGGTGTTCTAACCACTCTGCACTTCATCAACAGTTTTCTTTGGGAACAGGCCTAAGGGTATAATTCCCTCATCAGTTTCTATGGCCACAAACAGTCCTCTTTCTATTTTTATGATTTCACTGCCTTAAAAGAAACATGGCGGCACGCCGCAATTATCGTGATTTGGCATTTCCGTAAAAACTTCTGAAGCTTTGACAGGTAACGGTGGGTTTGGTTGATTAGTTAACCTCGCACGTTGAGCAATTTTTCATTTTGTTTTTACTGGCACCCTGCTTGGTCGAACAGACCTTTGTGCGGTTATCTCCTTTAGCTTCGGGGGCATTTTCATTTTCTTTTACCATGCGTACCTAATCTTATACAATTCAGTTTTCCAAAAATGATTAGCCTTTCCGAAATGTCTATTGTTTTTATTGGACAGATTCCTATGGCACCAATTTAGCCCCATTTTTCGACTAAACAAAATGTGAATACTGGGCACCAGGATATTAACTCTTGTTTTCTATATTCTGCAGTAAGGATCCAATCTGGGTTCATAAAATTTCTATTCAGCATCACCAGTGTTACGTTTTCTATAAATACTTCTCCCGGGTTCATCTTTTACTCTTTTGTGGTTGAAGCAGTACTGTATTTAAAATTGCTTGTATTGTTTCTAATTGATAGAGAAAACTCTGTTTGCTTTTCTCTTCTCTGTTCTGTAGATATACTTTGCAGCCTTGAAGAAGTCTTGTTGACGAAACATGTGTTGGCCGTTATTTCTCTTGATTTATGATGGACATTATCACATGAAATATTTTGGATGAACAATAAATACAACTGCACAGTAATTTCAAACAGGAATCTTCATCGATACATCTGAAAATACACTGGATGAATATGGTGTTCCCTGGTATATACCTATGATCTACCCAAACAAGTGATTTGCAACTTATTTTCATTTTTTAGCTCATGTAGGTTGTCATCTGTATGATCAGAAAACACTCAGTAAAGCTCAACGTGAAGTCTTAAACCTGGGAACTGTACATCTTCATCCTCTGATGTATGTTCAGAGTCTTGCTCTTGGTATTTGGGTGCCATGGAGGGATGAGATGTGATGGTAGATTGTGCTGATGCACAAACATCACAGGTGGAAGAGGTATGGCCCAATTTTCCAAGAACATTACTAAATGCCACACAGGCTCTATGATAATCCCTAGCAAAGGCTTGCTGGTTCTACAACACAGCAATAATGCTGCTGTTGAGGACAACATTTTTGCAATGAAGGAGTCCATCTTCGCCTCTGTTCAATTGGCTAAAGCCTCCAGTCCTTGTTTTAAGGACTGGATGGAGGAATTGATGTCTCCAAATTGGTTGACAACATCACTGGTGTTTGATGTTGAAGGCTGTTGTTGTTTGTCCTTCAGCATCATAACACCAGCGATATCAGCTAAGGAGGTATCAATTCTATGGAGTCAAAAATTAGTGCATCGTAATGCCTTGGACAACTCCTTATTGTGGCTGAGACACCTCTGGACTCCTTCAAGGGTGCACGCTAAAGTCTCTATCCCCAGCTTGCCATTTTCCGCCATACGCTGCAGGACCCCTACCACTCTCCATTGAAAGCTGACCTGGAGATGATTAGAGTCCATGCTGCAGTATGGGAAACCAGTGTATAAGATGTAGTCTGGGTTGGTTCACTGGGAGACCCAACAACGTCTTCTTCCATTGCCAAGATGGGAGAAGAACAGCAAATAGTGTCCAGTACTTGGTTGAAGGTGTCTTCAAGGAGGATTCAAGGACAGAATATTCATCAAGAACAGGCTGTTGTATAGGAGAGGTCATAAATTCCTCAGGAAAACAATGGGATACGTTAGCATTCTTCAGAGATTATATTTGATGTAGAGATTCTTGCATTGACATTGACAGCCATTTATTTCACTTCCTCTTGGAAAGAGATCTCACAAGCCTGTATACAAACATGCCAATTTGGCCATATTCTAGTGTAGGTCAAAGTCATACGTATGGTCATGTGCTATGGTTTCCCAGCCTCAATTTGTACTATTTATTTTTGTAAGTGCAACATACCAAATTTGACACACACACATATTAGTGATGCATATGCATCATTACTTTGTTTAAGTTCTGACCTGATAAACATTTCAATACAATATTTGAAGACCTCAATTGATCTAAAACCCATGAATTCATTTCACAGTTGTCTTCATAGACTGTGAACATTTTGGACACACCTGTCTATTTCTTGCAGCTCCTATACTGAGAAATAGTATATTGCTAGTTGATCTGTACTCTAACCATGTTCATGACATTATGAGAGTATCCTACTTAATTTTTGCCTTCACTTTTGTATAACATTATGGAGCACTCATATATCAGAAGACAATATATATGTTCAACATTATTATTGACAAAAATAATTGAATTCCACCCATCCACACACATATCTGAACATAACAGACAGACTCACAGATTTCCCAACATGTCCTAAATTTACGATTCTTCACACCACAGGGATGCATCATGATGGATGATATTCATTAAGTACATTTTATTTTAAATTAAGAGTGGTAACTGAAGCTACACACAATGTCTACCACATCACCAGCAAAATTCACAATATTTTCCAACAGGAGTTGTAAGAATTGATCAAACTGAACATTTTACACAACTCTGGTAGTAAATTTACATATATTTACATAAAGATGCATAGTTATTCTCCTTTAAGTTCCTGTTGTTGAGATGAATGAGAGGTCCTTGTTTCCTTCCTTTGCAGCTATGAAAGATTACGTGTTATTCCATATTATAGCCATGGAAAGAGTATGTTTGTTCTTTAACACAAACTTATACTTGTTCTGTTGTGGGCATGTGGCACATATTAAGGTATTGAAGTGTTATGTGTCATTAGTGAGATTGAGCCAAATCATCTATTGTACCTTAGTATCATGACTTCTGTTAATGTTTGATGCATGTGGCATTTGTGAAAGTATAACATAATCCTCCACACACATACAAGTCAGGAGTGCAGACAAGCTTAGTATTTGGTGTAGGTGTGTAAAATGTGTAAGTGGGCAGCACACAGGTGTGTAAGATTTTTAAGTAGGCAGCACATAATGCACCAAAGATAACTAGTATATGGATTTTGTGCCTATGTCATGGATTTTTATATACTATTGCATACTTCCTTTCTAACTGCCCAACACTCCAAATTTGCTTGCAGCTCTACTTTACATGGCAATGTAGTAACTCAGCACAATGTCTGTGTGAAGGCAGATTTGTATATTTCACTGATGGCCTGGTGGTAGGTAGAAAATAAACATACACATTTGTCCTGGGTGTTACAGTATACCTCTACACATACATACATCTTGTTTCATGATTGTAATTCTACAGTTAGACATAGGAAATTCTGCATGTCCTGCATTCTAAGATTAAGTAGCATCACTTATGTAATTTACACAGTTGCCCTATGTATGTTTATGTTAAGGGTTAATTCCCTATGTTTTAAAATCCTCACATTAGCAAAGTCAATACCTATATTACATGCATTATATGATAACTCACCCTGTACTTTTAGTTGTTTCTCAATGTCGACACTGTCCATGCCATAGACTCCGCAACCAACTCAGTTGGATTGAGGCCTGGGAGTAGAACTCCGCTCCGGTGGTGGAATTTTCAGAATTCAGGCACTTCACGCTATGCAGAGTATTGAGGAGTGCCCACATTCCACACTGCGGCGCGGAGCGGAGTTTGTTCCCACTCACAAGATCGGATTGTAGGTCTCTCTTGTGAGCGTGACAAAACTCCAGGGCTGCTAGAGAGCATGTGTGAGACTTTGCATTCTCTTGAGTTGCTTCCATCTGCGCCAGCGGCCAAAACAGGCAGCTCGTGAGCATGAAGTCACTTCTGAAGTAGATTTTCTACACCAGAGCCACAACATCTAGTCAAAAAGAGATTTTTAGTAGATTTTCTTCTCCAATTGACCGTGCAATTTGTTTTTCAGATTGAGTAGCCTTTGTTTTCCCAAACAGGAAGGAAGTATGTGAAGGACTCCAACTTCCTGTTACTGTCAAGCAGGCTCTTACCAGTGCTTTGTCCATCTCCTGGTCACTTTTTACTTGGATGTCAAGGTGGAAGGATCACTCTCTTTGTCTTCTGGATATACCTTTGTATAAGGACTTTGTTTTTGTTGAATCACACAAGTAAGTTAAAAAACTAATTATTAAGGGTGTTGTGTTTGTTTGCTTGGAAATGCACCAGTATTTCTTTTTACTTTAATTTAATATTTGTTTTTATAATTATAGTGTTGGGTAGGCTGGAGTTTGAGTATGGGCCTAGTTATTATTTATTTTGCGTTTCATTGATTTTTCTCCTTTTCTAAAGAAAAATGATTACACAGTTCAGTACCTTTCTACATATTTGTTACATTTGCAATATTATTTTAGTATGTGACCTAAATTTCCAAAGGCCATTTAGCCAATCGGCTCAGTACTAGTAGTCATCAGGGCATGAAATAAATGTTTCAGAGGCATATGTTTTTAAAACTTCATTTAGGGCAGCGATAGCATTAGATTGCATTTAAAATGTTGGCTGTTGTTTGCAATTCATTTTCTTTGTAGAAGGTATGTATATTGTGGGACAATGATATTTGATGGCATGGGAAGATGTTGTTTGACCATGTGGCTGGCAGCCATTTTGTGCATGCATCCAGTGTCCCTCCCTTTGGCATAGGCTTGCATTTGTTCTTTGTTTGCCATTCCTCCTTTGTCCTTGTTGTTTGATCATGTAGCTGGCAGCTATATTGTGCATGCAGCTGGTGTCTCTCCCTTTGACATACGCTGTCATGTTTTCTTTGTTTGCCATGCCCCCTTACTCCTTGTTGTTGTTGTTTGACCATCTGGCTGGCTGGCAACCATTTTGTCCATCCAGCCAGTGTCTCTTGCTATAGGCTTGTATGTGTTCTTCGTTCTCCATGCCTCCTCCTTGATCCTTGTTGTTGTCACTTGTTGTTTGACCATGTGGCTGACTAGGAGCCATTTTCGGCTTGCAGCCAGAGTGTCCTTGACAAAGGCTTACATACAAAAATCATAAATATTGATAATTTATTTTTAAATTTTTTAAAAAAAATATATATATTTTAATTTTTACATTTTTATTTTACATTTTTATGCCATTTATATTTCATGTTGTTAATTTCTTTCTTATTTTTTATATTTTAGTTTCACTTTTTTATATTTTGTCATTTTTTTACTTTTGTATTTTGTATTTTTTATTTTCATTTACATTTTTTACTATTTTTTTCATTTTTTAAAATTTTTATTATATATTTTTTATTATTATTTTTATTTAATTCTGCATTTTGCCTTGCTCCATCTAGCCGATCCATTCCATTCCATTGCTCCATCCATCTATCCACCAAAGACACACAGTTGTACTACAGCACTCAGTTTCTTAAATGTAATTTTGTTATGGTGTGGTGATGTAGTTTGCCTTTACAATGTTTGATTCAATAGGTGTATTACATAAGTAACTAACCACACTAAGATTGCATTTCTCTGTACTATTTTCAACCTGCAACAATACTACATTGCCCTAACTACATGTTTTTCTTGCTTGGTTGTGTTAGGTGCACAAGAGAAGAGTGTCCAAATCACCCGCAGTACCCTCAAACAGAAGGTCTTACAGTTGCTTCGGCCAACAGACACCAAACTATTTCGCTTGTGCATCTTAGTGCAACTGCCAATGGCAGAGCTTGAGATGGCCCCAAAGAAAGTTGCTCCCAAGAAAAGCAGCTTTCTGCCAGTGGCATGACAACTTCAACCTTTTTCGGGAGACATGTGTGTGCCAAACCAGCCTCCAGAGAGGAACCTGGGAGCAGCACTCCTGCATCAACAGCACCACCCCAACCCAAGCCCAAGACCATGTCTGTCAGTGAGGCAGCCACTGCAATCATGGCTACCACGACGAGTAGTGATGATAAATTGGATTTGTCCTTTTCACAAAGTAGTACCCAATCATTTCAGGAAACAGAGCAAAATAGACAGCAGCCACAGCCAGATCTTCCCGAAGTTGGAGCAGAACAGGAAGTCGAGCTTCCTGCTGAGCAAGAACCTCTTCTTTTAGAATCAATGGCTCCCAGATCTCCAGCAAGAAAAAGGAAGGGTACTACTCTACCATATTCTGCAAGTACTACTTCTGATGACAATGATACCATCATGGAGTGGACCCCGGCAGAGTCCTGGAGACGCCAGGAGACGCAAGGAAAAATAAATGTTTGTGCAAGCCTTAGAATCAAGTAGGGATGATGATGAGAAGGATGATGGCAATTGCCCAGTCATTGTGGAAGCTGGCATAGAGGAATTTTACATTACTATCCAACCTTCTCTGAGGGATGTGGCACAGGCAACAGCGTCAGCTCCCATATCTGTAAGGCCCTAGCAGAGACCTGCACCAACCTGTACGTCAGTAGAAGTATGCACTGCAGAGAGGTAATCGACACACCTACCTACATTCAGTTCTTCTTCAGGCATTGGCATTTCCCCAGAGTACTCCTCCCAGTTTGGGATTTTTTTATTATTAGCAAACAGGAGGAGAACATTGCCATATGCTCCATTTGCCACCAAATGTTCATCAAGGTAAACCTGGTTCACATTATGACACTGGAGGCCAGATGTTTTTTACGTCAGATCCGGTAATTCCGGCAGGTGCGAGTTGGTGTGGTGACTTGGTGAAGTGATTCCAGCTCCCTTCAATTCCCTGCCTCCTGGCCTGTAGCCCCACTGTGTGCCTCAGCTGTGTGCCTTGGCGGTGGTGCCAGATGGCCCCCAAATAGGGGTACAGTGTGAAGAGGGAGAATTAGCAGAAGCAGTTGTGGTGCAGAGAAGCTGCAGTAGAAGTGGTGTGAGTGTGTAAAGCTGTGGTGCAGTTTCCTTCAGCTTCCTTCAGCAGCGTGGATTCCCTAGAGGAGTATACCCTAGTGGCTTCTCCTCTGTTTCTGGCGTCCGGTTTCTTGGCTACAGCACTTCATCACCGAGGCACTGGAGGGGAGTCGGGTGAGGGGGGTCACGAAGAGTACTCGAGGAGCCAATGGGCAGGGAAGTTGCCCCAATTGCCCCCAAAAAAATCAAATCAGCCAAATCAGCTCCTTTCAAGCACTGTTTGAGCACTGCTGCACTCCTGTATTACGGCAAAAGTGGACTCTTTACTGGAGAAGGTTGCCCTGTGACTTCTTTTTCCTGGATTTCTTCTTGCTGCACTGCCACTGCTATTATTTAATTACACCCTTAGACTTTATATTTTAATTTAATCTAATATACTGATATAATTCACTCTGTGGAAATGTTTGCCCTGTTGAGGCGCTCACCTGTTTTTTAGTGACCCTTAGTGTTCATAGCACCCTTTGGTGACTACTTGTGCTAAGGAGTAAAGGGTAAAATCTCTCAGGTGCCCTGCAGGAGGAAAATCATTGTTTTAATATTGATTTTAGATAGAGGAGATTTCAGAGAGGGGGTTGAGTGTAATGGGTATAGCAGGCCATTGCAGAGTGTGAGACCAGGTGCCTGAGTAAGCGGTCCAGCAAGGTCTGGGTTCAGCTTGCAGGGTTGCCTGTAGTGCCCAACTGACCCCTCACACCTCCGCACTGTTAACATCGGTATATCTCCATTCGTCCATTTGGACTGCTCCTGGTCTGTTCTTCCGGCCCGTTGCCTCATTCTCTACATCATTTAGGGGTTTTATTACTCCTACTGTCGGATACCCTTGAATAAGGTGACTTGTGATTTAATTTGATGTTGGTCTCTGGTCTTGCTAGGGTATGGCGGCCAAGCGCCTTCGATCTGGTAGAATGTTGTCCACCAGAGCTTGTAAAAAGACCAGGTCTAATCCTTTAAGAAATAAGGAAACTGGCCAGTTGCAGATTAAGGGCCTGAGTACAACCTTGGTGAATGGGATACTCTGTCACAAATGTTACGAATATCCTGCTCGCCATTTTACAAGTTCCCTAGGATATAATGGACTTATCATATGGCAGACGTGATATCCGTCACATTTGTGATGGAGTATCCCATTCGCCAAGGTCATTATCAGGCCCTAGGACCTATATTTATACTTTTTCATGCAAAATTGCACTAACGCAGTTTTGCGTGAAAAAATATACTGCCGGCTAGCGCCATTCAAAGATGCCGGCTGGGCATCTTATTTATGGAATGGCGCAATCAGGTGCAAAGGGCAGGCTAACATCAAGGAAAATGACATTAGCCAGGTGGGGGTGGCGGTACAGGAGAAGGGGCTTTTGCACCAAAAAATGACATTAGGCTGGTTAGAGTCACAAAAATGTACTCTAACTAGCCTAGCGTAATTTCTTGATGCTAAACCTACCATACCACATGACTCCTGTCTTATAAAAGGCAGGAGTCATGCCCACCACCCCAATGGCCATCACAGAGGACACGGGTCCCCTGGGCATGGCCATTGCACCCAGTGCCATGGTAGGGGGCCCATTTCAGTGAATGGGGAGGGCACCTGTGGGCTTATTCCATGGTGTTCCACTATGGAAATAGACCAACAGGTCCCCTAACATCTGTCCTGACCCAGGCATTAAATAATGGCGCTAAGATAATGGGGCAGGAACCTCCCTCCTGCCCACAAATTTTGCACAGGAAGATAAATAAGGTGCTAGGGCCTTAGAGTCATTTTTTGACCGGGAACGTCTACCTTGCATCTCATTAATGAAAGGTAGTTTCCCGCTAGCAAAACTGACTTTAACTCCATAACTTTGGCGCTAGACAGGTCTAGCACCAAAGTATAAATATGGAGTTAGGTTTGCGCTGAATTAGCATAAAAAAATTATGCTAATTCAGCGCAAAGCTATTATAAATATGCCCCTAAGTGGTTAGATTCAATTCTACCCTTCATCCAAAAGGAGACTGCAACTGGATCAACAGGAAAAACCCCAGGGGAGGCATATTGTCCTAATGAATACATGGCTCCCATGACAGCCTCTGGTGGTGCTATAACTTCATCCCCCGTGGCTAGCTGTAAAGATTCTCCAACAAAAGTGGAAAAGGTGGTAAATGTTTTATTCTGTGCAGGTGAATCCTTTGATGGCGACTTTACCCTCCCTGACATTGAGATTAATGTTACGCACAAGGCTAAGTCCCCATTGTCCGGGGGGAGGATAGAGATTTGGAGTACCAGGATGAATCTTCTCAGTAGTACTCCCTCCGACCTGGTATCCTCCGTTGCTCAATCTACTGTTACGCCAGATTTTGATATTCGTGGAAATTTTTCTTTTGAACTTTCTGATCAGCAGATAATTCTCTCTGAATTCTTAAAATGTTTGGAGAGAATTTTAGCATCTGTTTCACCTTTATTTGAAAAATCATGGTCAAATTCAGATCATACTAAAGACATTCTGTTCATCATCTTGAAAGTGCTGATGGGTCAGAGGGAGGAGGGACTGGATCTGCGTGGGAATCTCTATGCTTCCATTGGAGATGTCTGCAAAAAGGTAGGTTGTACGAATCTTGGGGTCTGTTAGAGAAAATGGTCAACAACACAGCCCCTGTTTCCCCAACCCAACCCAGCGTGACTAGCCAAGGCACTCAGGCTGAAAAAAACATCTTGTAAGTTCTCAGTTGTTAAGAATGGCTCAAAGCAGGATAGTCCTATATATTCACTAGAAACTCTTTTTTCAGTCACCTAGCTTCCTGGTGTATTGGTTTCTGCTCCTCCTACTGGGATTTTAGCAGTGTCACCCTTTCCTACCTTCACACCTGCAGTCCACCCTATTCCAGTATCTCCCTCTTCTGTAACTATTGACACTGAGGAAAATCACTGTAAAAACGAGAAGAGAATAAGAAAAAAGTGCTCAGCAAAAAGGAGCAAAAGAAGAATCAGTAAACCAAGTAAGTGGAAATTTAGATTTAGGATTTGGATTCAGGGGAGGCAGCGTGGGTGCACAAATCACAAGCTGAACAAAGTCTATCACTGCTTCCACAAGTGGAAACATCTGTCCAAAATCCTGCACTGATCCATGCATCTGCAAACTCTGATTCTTTTTTTGTTTGTCCCCCTAAGGGGTAGGCTAATGCAGATGATGTAAAGACAAATTTGGGTCATGAAAAACTAGAACTGATTTTATCCACCCCCTCTAGCAGGTCCCTGGGGTGTACGAAATAAGACTCGATCCAGGTGGACACAGTATGTTTGGATTTCATGGTGTTATTTGATTCTGATGTAATTGTGAATTCTTTTCTGTTATCATGTTTTTCGGACATAGAGGTCTTGAAGTTGATCCAAAATAAGGATCTATCTCTTGTTCAATTAGCGCTGGCCCACAGAATCAGTAAGGCGAGGGTGTGGTTCTTTTCAAAAGTAGTCACAAATCTATTTTACAGAATAGTGATCTGCTCCAATGTAGAGGTATTGATGTAATCCCTGCTGGAGGTGGTCCTGATATGTACTAAGGAGAGCGACAAAAGGGGAGGCTTTCTTTGAAAGGCAATCCAGTTTTTTCCAATTAGGATAATGTAAATATCTCTGTTTTGAGTGGAGCAAGATGGGTAAAATCTGTGGGGATGAAGGTCCCAGACCAGCCTTTTTTTAGGTGTGAATCTAATCAGAATAAATAGAGTTGGTTAGCAGGAGTTTTGAATAGTTCCAAAGTAAGGGTAATTGCAAGGAAAACTGGTGGTTAGCAGCAGGTGTAAAATAGTATCCTGATATGCAGCTGGCTTAGCAAACTCCCTGGGGAAAATTGATTGTAGGAAAGTAGCCTCTTTCTAGCATGGTTAGTGTGTCCTAAGGAAACTTGCAGTACTTTACTCCTGCTTTTCTGGGCTCTGGGCTGGGGTAATTTACTTACCTTTACTGTATTCTTGCTCTCCCAGCAATTCTGCACACACTACACTTGTTTAGGGGGGAATTCATGATTCACATTCCACTTTTTTAGTATATGGTTTGTGTTGCCCCTAGACCTATTTTCTCCCATTGCATTCTATAGGATTTCCTACTGTTTGCATTGTTCTATGACTATTTACTTGTCTAACTTTGGTGTCTAGTGTATATATTGTGTTTAATACTTACCTCCAGAAGTAGTATTGTCTCTAAGGCCTTTTTGGTACTGTGCCACCCAAATAAATACCTTTATGTTTGGTAACACTGAGTATTGTCTTTACTTCTGTATAAGTACTGTGTAACTATAAGTGGTATTGCATGAGCTTTGCATGTCTCCTAGTTCAGCCTAAGCTGCTCTGTTATAGCTACCTCTAACAGCCTAAGCTGCTAGAACACTACTACATTCACTAACAAGGGATAACTGGACCTGGTATAAGGTGTAAATACCCATGGTACCCACTACAAACCAGGCCAGCCTCCTACATTGATGCCTTAAGTGTTTTAAATGCTGACTTGCTTTCCATACAAGAAACGTGGTGTACAACTTTTTTTTTTGCCCGGGGTTTATTGTCTTTTGTTAAAAAGCCCAGCAAGTTAAAACTGGGCATGCTAGAGGGGGTCTCGCAATATTCTTGAATAATAAATGGAAATAGAACTGTGCACATTTGACTACTCCTTCAAACTTCTTTTAAGTGGTTAAGGTCTTTCCTTATTTAGGAGGGGGAAGAAAAGTCCCACTATTAGTGGAAAACATGTACTTTCCTCTCAATAGTTGTCATGATAGCTTATTAACAGAAATGTTTAGGTTTGCTTCCTCGCTTTCACAATATGAGGCAGACTGTGAAGTGCTGCTTGTGGGGGACTTCACCAGTAAAGTGTCTAATAATAATACTAACCTTTTTTGTGACTTAGAGGCGGAGGCCGCATTTGAGATACCTCCCCTGGTTTTCCCATCGAAGGGTAGAACTGTTAAAAGAGGCTTCTGTCTTCTAAAGTGTCTGAGGAAGTTTGAGTTACTGGTCTTAAATGGGAGATTTTCAACAGATATCCCTGCTCAATTAACACATAAATCACAGGTGGGGGTTCCGTAATTGATTATTTTATGTCTTCTTTTGCTCAGGTGGTAGAGGACCTCTGAGTTGTCGATTCCAAACTGAGTGATCCTAAGATTATGATCCTCTCCCTTATGTTAGGTTTTTCTACAGTGGAGTCCTGGCAGCTTACTGCTCCAGAGCCCGTCTTTGATAAGAAGACAGGTAGAACTTATTGGGGCTCGACGAACAGATGTTTTATACTCGAAGAGGTCGTAATGTTGTGTGATAACTAGATCCTATTGCTCGTTTTTCTGCTCTTATGGGTGCTCATGTAAAGCATAATCAACCAAGACAGGGATCCTCCTAAGAAGAACTATTTTATGTCCTTGCACATAATATGTCTGTGTATCTGCTGAATAAAAAGATCAATATGCTAATCAGACATCAGTTTTTATCCCTCCTGCAGGAAAGGGGTAGAATGATCTCTCTATTGAAGAGGAGAAGATTATGGTTAAGGGAAAGTATTCAAAGGAGTATAGTTGTGCAGAAGTGGATCCAAATACGAATAGCAGCCCAAACAAGGAACTCTTGCAAATTATGGGAAATTATTGCAGAGGGTAGTGGGACTTGTAAGCCCCTGGTGGCACCTCCCATATTGGAAGCCATGTGGATAGACTATGTTCTAGCATTATACACCCAAAATTTGAGTACAGAATCCTGTGAGGTAGATTTATGGTCTGACAGTAAGGAGGATTTGTATGGTTTGGGCCCCACTTTCCTGGAAGAGATTGTAGGTTACATTAGGGGAATGTACAACTCGAGGGCAATAGGTCCTGATGAAATCCCCATGTCAGTGGCAAACAGGAGCCTTCACTTTGGGCTAAGATCTTAAAACTGGCAGTTACATATTGTTATGAGAAAGGAGAAGAATCTCCTTTGTGGTTTGGGAGTGTTATTGTTCTTTTATATAAGAAAGGTGATAGATTTTCACTGGCGAAATATTGCTTAATTGACTTATTAGATGCTGGGGGAAAGATTTTTGCAAAAAATCTCCTAGCTCACCTTGTGTCTTGGGGTTCTATCTTGCCCCTAGAACAATCAGATTTCAGGAAGGGACATAACACCATAGATAACATCTCAGCCCTACATTTAATAAATGACAAATATGTACTGTTGGGGGGGTAGTATATATGGGCCTTTATAGACTTTTCTACCCCATTTTGATAGGGTTGATCGCCCAATACTTTGGACGAAGATAGCTAACCCAAAGCATTCCGAGAAATCTGTTACAGATGATTATCGCCCTACACTCTGCGACATGGTGAAAAAGTCTTGTTAAGGGGGGCTGTGGTTTATCCGCTGAAATTCTAATGGAAAATGGGCTAAAGAAGGGTTGGCTTTTGGCCCCCTAATGTTTTCTTTGTAAATTAGCGTTTTATCAAGGGTTCTATCTGGTTCCTCTGGTTTTCGTCCCTCTATTGGTGGCCGTAAGGTGACTTGTCTGTTGTATGCAGATGATTTAGTTCTGCTTGACCTTACTCGAAAAGGCCTGAATAAGTGCTTAGCAGTCCTTGACAAGTATGTAGATGGTCATCATTTCAAGATAAGCATAAAGAAATCACAAGTGGCCTGCTTTCGGGGGAAGAAGACACGTAAGAAATTAAGGTCCTCATAATAACATTGGTGGTAAATCCCGCTTACCGCCACGGTGACGGCTGCCAACATACCGCCATATGTGGATATGTGCTCGCCATATTATGACACACAAACACCAAACCGACAGAATACAACCACATACACAAATCCGCCAGCCCAATGTTCAGTGGTAAACTGTCCTTACCAACACCCATACTTTTACGCCACCAAAACAAAGCCCACTACATTATGACCCACGAATAACCGTGGCGGACATTCAACAACGGTAAACCATTGGCAGTACACACTGCCGCGCTCAGAATGCTAAACTACACAACATTGGGCAAATAAAAAAACACATACCTGATTCTCATACACACACCACACCACTATAAAACACCCACCCACATTACCCATAACCCCTTACGAATACAAATCATTGCCACCAGACAGACATCAAGACCACTGCGACAACTACACACACGCACCCATACGTCCCTCACTCACTCAACTATGCACACCGAATCACAGTACCCAACACCCACACACTTATACACACCACACAACAACATGTCCCCACAAAGGCACGCCTGTTTCACAGATGAGGAGTTGTGGGTCATGGTGGAAGACATAGTCAGAGTAGAGCCACAGCTCCTTGGAGCACAGGTCCAGCAAATATCCATTTGCAAGGAACATGGAGCTATGGCGGAGAATTGTGGACAGGGTGAACAACATCCAAAGACAAGGGATGACATCAGGAAGAGGTGGAACCACCTATGGGGGAAGGTACATTCTGTGGCAGTAAGGTACCAGCTCGCCATCCAGAGGACTGGCGGTGGACCCTCACCTCCTCTCCCACAGCTCACAGCATGAAAGGAGTACGTCTTGGCAATACTGCATCCAGAGAAACTCACTGGAGTAGCCGGAGGACTGGACACTGGTAAGTCAACATTTAACACTTATCACCCCATACCTGCATGGCATCTCACCCCCTCACCCTTACTCACATCACTCCATTCCATCCCACAACCTGCACCAACGCAGATGACTAACCCCAATGCCAAGCCCTGCATGTCATACCAATACATGGACAGCCCTCCCAGCCCGGCATAGACACCCAACACCAAAGCACGAACAGCATAGGGGAGCTAACAATCCCACAAGACATCACCATACCCATTCAAAGGTGGCAGGGCAACAGAAACGATAGAGGGGAAGCAAGGGATGTACAATATGTTACAGGCATGAAGCATAATGCATCACTTACATCCCCACAGGTACCCCAGCCAATCTCAGCGGAGAGCAGGTGCCACGACTATCCAGTCCCTCAACAGAAGATGCCCCCAGTGATGACAATAACCCTGGACTTCTGGATCTGGATGAAGTACCTGGCCCATCAGGGACCACTGGACAGTTGGTCACCTCAGCCCACTCACAGTCCACCACAGAGCTTCCCCCATCATTATCCAACACTACAGCACCCACCCAGCGTCCCCACACATCTGTCCCCAGGACACATCAATCAGCAGTGTGCCCACCTGTACAGGGACCCCAGTCCACACCTCCCCCCCAAGACAATCAGGGACCTGGGGTCAGTGGCAGTGGGCACACCGTTCAGGGAACAGAGGTGCAGGACAACAGAGACACTGGGAGGACCGCTGTGCACCGGGGGAGGACAGGCCCAGGGAACCGACTCTCCAGGAAGCACTCACTAATGCTCTGGGGGCTTACTAACAATCCCAAGACATGATGGGCCAGATCCTCAACAACTTGCAGGAAAACAAGCGGCTGCAGGAGGAACACCATCAGGAGATCAGGGAGGACTTGCAAGCCCTCAACACCAGCATGATCTCCATAGCAGGGGTGCTGGCAGACATGGCCAACATTATGAGGCAATGGACATCTCAGCTGTGGGCCCCTACCACTAGGCAGTCCGTTGACCAGCCCACCACTTCCGCTGTAGCTAGTGGACAGTTGGCCCGCCACAGGACCCACAGGCCACCAGCACCCCTCCCCCTGCAGAAGGTGAACCATCCCGCAAACTTTCCCTGCAACCCAGACAGAAGCCAGAGACACTTCCCAAGACCAAGACCACTGCCAGGAAATGAGACCCTCTTGTGTCCCACCTTGTCACCTTGTCCACTTTGAACTGCCTTTGCTCCCCTTCCTATGACCCCTTGGACACTGGACCTGTGCTACAAACAGACTGGAACAATACCCTGGACTTTCCTCTACCATCACCCCATTCCATTGCACTTTTCAGTCAATTATTTGCAGTACAACAAACACCCTTGAACACAATATAAGTGACACTGTTTTATGTGTTGAAAATGTGCATTTTTGGGAACAGTCACATCTAGTGCAAATGGTGTGAACACTGTGATAGCATGCAATTAATGACCTGTAACTGTCTGTAGCGATCACATCAAGACATTGTTGTCAGATCACCAACATCTGGAAAATGGGAAGCCATAGGCGACAGTAAGCTGAGATGCAAAGGAAGTGAATTGCATCATGCTACAGTCACATAGATTAAATCAATAGTCAGAGCAATGATCAGTTCTACTGCCACACCTGTGTGTCACTGGAAGTATTGACGTATGATTGATGTTATGTTGTCCACATTCTCATCCTCTGCCTCCTCCTCCTCACTGTTCTCAGGGTCCACTGCTGCCACTGGGGCATCTCCAGTCTCCTCTTCCTGCAAAAAAGGCACATGTCCTCTGAGGGCCAGGTTGTGCAACATGCAGCATGCCACTGCTATCTGGCAGACCTTTCTGGATGAGTAGCACTGAGATCCACCTGTCAGATGGAGGCACCCTAACCTGGTCTTCAGGAGGCCGAAGATCTGTTTAATTATTCTTCTGGTTTGCCCATGTCCATCATTATAATTGTCCTCAGCCCCTGTCCTGGCATTCCTCACAGGGGTCAGGAGCCACAATAGGTTTGGGTAGCCAGAGTCACCTGCAAGTATTGAGGAAAACATTTAGCCTTACACAATGCTATGGGGATAACACCTGAAGGCATACACTGACATACAGTGGGTGGGGACTCTAGCCCACCTATTAGCCACACCCTGTGCTTCTGTAGTTGGGCCATCACATTTGGGATGCTGCTATTCCTCAGAACAAATGCGTCATGCACCAACCCAGGATACTTGGCAGTGACGTAGGAGATGTACTGGTCCACCAGGCACACCATTTGCACATTTAGTAACTGGAAACTCTCACGATTCCTGAACACCTGTTCATTCTGGCGGGGGACAAGCACAATATGTGTACCATCAATCACCCCAATAATGTTGGGAATATGCCCCATTGCATAGAACCCTGCCTTCACAGTGGCCAAATCTTCAACCTGGGGGAAAGCAATGTAGCTGCACATGTGTTTCACCATGGCAGACAAAACCCTTGCCAGCACGATTGAGAACATTGGCTGTGACATTCCTGCTGCCAAGCCCACTGTCACTTGGAAAGAACCAGTTGCCAGGAAATGAAGCACTGATAGCACTTGCACAAGAGGAGAGATCTCAGTGGGATGACGGATAGCTGATATCGTCAGGCTTCAAATGGGCACACAGCTCTTTGATTGTGGCTCTGTCCAGTCTATAAGTCAGAATAATGTGCCTGTCCTCCAGTGGAGCTAAGTCCACAAGGGTCCTGTACATGCGGGTTGGTCTTCGCCTCCCATTCATCCACAACGGTAGGTATCTAAGGGATACAAGAGTGAGTAGGCTGTCACGGTTTGAACAATGGAACCTCCACCTCAGTGTACAAGGTGCATTTATGTGATGGGACAGTGGGAATGGAAAGGTATGTGCAAATCTAGGCAGAGACGCAGTTAACTGTAATCTGATCATTGTCCGCCACCAGGAAATGGCAACCGCTTCTCCTGTATTTAGGGACAGGTGGAAGTGAGGTAACTCTTCTGACATTGGGTTGTCGTGGCAGAAGGGGGTCTTGCACCGCTGTGCAATTCCTCATTGGCTAATATGGGGCTCTATGGAGTACAGTGGCCAATGGGGTTCAGCGCCAGCGTGGACGGTGTACACTGCCGCAGACATGACTGACATTTTCTATCTGAATCCTCACTTCCTGACCTTCAACAGAAGAACACCTACACTGTGTGTGCTGCTGTGACCTGTGTCTGGAACCTACCATGGCCCGTGTGACCAGGGAAAGGGGCCCTGCCTTCACTGCGGAGGAGTTGGAGCGACTGGTGGATGGGGCCCTACGCCAGTACGGAATGCTGTATGGGCCTCCAGACCAGCAGATGAGTACACCTTGGGCATGATGCATGTGGGAAGGATGCATGGAAATGTTTCTGCAAGCATCATGTCATCAGGGGTGGGAATGTCTTGTGGTGGTGTACATGGTGGAAGATGTGTGTGCCAATGGTGATGGAAACGGGATTGGTGGGCAATATATGTGACAGGCTGGATTGTATGAGTAATGGTGTCCTCCCGTCTGTATCGCCTCTGCAGGTCAGCACCCATCAAAAGAAGGGATTATTGTGTGCCATCGCCAAGGACGTGTGGACCCTTGTGGTCTATGGCAGATGGAGCACCCACTGTTGGAAACGGTGGGAGGACCTGAGATGCTGAGCATGGAAGACCACAGAGGCCCAGCTGGGGATGGCCTCCCAACAAGGAAGGGGTGGCTGTCAGAACCTGACCCCCCCTAATGGGCCGCATACTGGCGGTGGCATACCCTGAGCTGGATGGGCACTTGAGGGCATCACAGCAGCCACAAGGGGGTGAGTACATTGGCCGTTACAACAATAATTGGTAGATGGCATGGGATCTGGGTGGTGAGTGTTAGTTAGTGTGTGCCCCTTCATGCCAGGCCAGACATTGCAGTGTGATCCAGCTCAAGGGTAATGGTTGAAAGGGAAATCCAGGTAACCTAGCTAAGTTGCATTCCAAGTCAGACAGGGCTTAGTGGGTCCCAGGAGGGGTGGTTGGCCGTTATCTTGCTGTGGCATCTAGCCAATTGATTGGCAGTGAAATGCATAGTGCTCAATCCTGATCCCTGTGTGTGACGGTGCTGTGCATGCCAACTGTGGTGTTGGTGCCGTGATTGACCCAGTGTTATCTTTCACTCTCTCCCCTCCTTTTTTCTTCTGTCATCCTGTCCATCTGTGCATTAGCATCATCTGGTGGAGGAGCAGGGGCACTGGTGACAGAGGGAGCTGCATCCCACAGGACCCAGGAGGCAGAGTCCAGCGACGCCGAGGTAACCAGTGGGACAGAGGGCGAGGGGAGCACCATGGCGGAGACAGGAGGTGAAAACAGACTCAGATACCTCCTCTGATAGGAGCTCCCTGGTGGTGGCAGACACCTCTGTGACCACCTCAGCTGCAGGTACAGCCACCACCCCCATACCAGCAACGCCCTCCCAGTAGCCCCTCAGCGAGTTGCCTGTGCCTTCTCACCCAGGATGGTGGGCATCTCCTTCGCCCAGTGCACCTCAGGCCCTGCTCCAGTGAGCCCTGCTGCCCTGAGTGAGGAGGCTATTGACCTCCTGAGATCCATCTCTGTAGGGCAGTCAACCATTGTGAATGCCAACCAGGGGCTAGCATCCCAGATGCAGCAATGCAATGCATTCCTGGAGGGCATCCACAGTGGATTGGCGGCCCAACAGAGTTCAATTCAGGCTCTGGCCTCCTCTCTGATGGCAGCCATTGTCCCTGTTCCGACCGTCCCCCCTCAAACTACCACTTCCCAGTCTCAATCACTTCAACCCCAACCCATCCCATGCACACATACAGATGATCATGCACACAAGACATCACAAAAGAGTGGCACAGTCAAACACAGGCACCACACTTCAGCCCACAAGCACTCACACAAACACCAGACAGTTGCAGACACAGCCACATCCACTGCCTCCACTGTCTCCCCCTCCTCCTCCTCCACCTCCCTCACAGTCACATCCACACTCACACCTGCATGCACTGAATCCACATCCACCACCAGCATCACCACACAAAGCAGCACACACACCTCACTAGCTGACACCTCCACAACATCCATCCACACATCCCCTGTGTCCTCTCCCACCCTGTCTGTCCCCCCTCCTAAAGGACACAAACACAAGCACTCAGGCACCCAACAGCCATCCACCTCACACACACACTGTCCGTGCACCTGCAATGAAGTCCAGCAAACATATACCTCCAAAAATCACTCCCTCAACCTCCACTCCCATCCCTCCTCCTTCTTCCCACTCCACCATCTCTAAGAAGCTTTTCCTTACCCAACTTGATCTCTTTTCTCCCCTTCCCCCCGTCCTGCCCATGAGAGCAGGGTCACAATGATGCAGCCCAGCATTTCAGCCAAACAGTCCACGGGGACAGTGGAGGCACCTCCTAGTCATGGAGACAAGACAGTGAAGGATCCCACTCCACCAGCCAGGAAGGGTATGGATCCCACACCTCCTGCCATGAAGGGGAAGAAGCCCTCACCTCCTGTCATGAAGGGGAAGAAACCATCAACTCCTGTCATGAAGGGGAAGGAACCCTCACCTCCTGCCATGAAGGGGAAGAAGCCATCAACTCCTGGCATGAAGGGAAAGAAGCCCTCGACTCCTGCCATGAAGGGGAAGAAGCCATCAACTCTTGACATGAAGGGAAAGAAGCCCTCAACTCCAGCAGAGGCTAGCGGGATACCACCAGTGGTCACAGAGCCCTCACCTCCAGCTGAGACAGTGCAGTCCTCAGCTCCAGCAGAGGCTGCCCAGGAGGCACCTTCCCCAGCTGAGGCAGTGCAGCCCTCTCCACCTGCAGTGGCTACACCTTCACTGACTGAGACAGTGCAGCCCTCACCTCCAGTTGAGACAAAGTAGGCCCCCCCTCCAGCAGAGGCTGGAAGGGTAACACCACCACCACCAGTGGTCACGGAGCCCACACCTCCAGCCAAGACAGTGCAGCCCTCTTCTCCTGCAGAGGCTGCACCTTCACCTGCTAAGACAGTGCTGCCCTCCCTTACAGCTGAGACTGTGCAGCCCTCACCTCCAGCAAAGCATGTAGGCCACCCTCCAGGGACTGCTGTACAAAGAGCCCCCTCCGGAACCAGTGTGCAAGTCACCTACCTGAGAGACTGTGACCTTGCACTCCCCAGCAAAGATAATGGGCATGGAGCCCTCTCCAGAACCAGTGTGCAAGTCACCCACCTGAGAGTCTGTGACCTTGCACTTCCAAGCAAAGATAATGGGCATGGAGCCCCCTCCAGAACCAGTGGACAAGTCACCCACCTGAGAGACTGTGACCTTGCACTCCCCAGCAAAGATAAAGGGCATGGAGCCCCCTCCAGAACCAGTGAGCAAGTCACCCACCTGAGAGACTGTGACCTTGCACTCCCAAGCAGAGATAATGGGCACAGAGCCCCTCCAGAACCAGTGGGCAAGTCACCCACCTAAGAGACTGTTACCTTGCACTCCCCAGCATAGATAAATGGGCATGGATCCCCTTCCAGAACCAGTGGACAAGTTCCTGACGTCGGCTGAGGTGCCCCCCACCCCCATCCCCCTGAGGTGCCTGCCCACTTGCAAAATGATGCCCCTGCAGAGTTCTGTGCAGATGATGTCAGAAAACAAGTTGGGCCTTGGACTAAGCCCTGTGGCCATGTGGGCCCTTAGTACTTTGAACTGGGCATTGGCCCTTTGTGGACATTTGTACATCTCTCTTTGTTATCCAATTGGTTCATTTGGTGGCTGTTCCCATTCAATACATTTTCATTACTGCCTTCTTGTTGTCCTTGCATTATTATGACGTGTGTCGTGTGCCATTGTTTTTCGTCTGCAGCTGGTTGTGTGTATGGTGTCTGTGTGTCTGGTATGTGTTGTGCATGTGTGTGTCATTCTCCTTTTTCCTCACTCAATCCCTTGAGTGCTAGGTGGCTGTACTCACCGTCGTTGTCTTGGTCGGCGTTGGTGTTCCAGGTGAGGCATGGCATAGAAGAGCATCGGGAAGACTTGCAGTTCTGGTTCCATGGCGGCGGTGTCCTTCTCTGTGTCTCTGATGGTGAGTCTTTCGTCTTCTGTGTAGTGTTTCTCTCAGGCGTTTGATGGCGTTGGTTCTGCCCTGGAAATTGTGGCAGTGTACTGTGTCGTGATATGGTGGGCGGTACTTTGTCTTCCGCCTGGCTGTTGATGGCTACCGCCATCGTGCATGGTGTTAACGTCCTGGCGGATGGTGTGGTACATTGGCTGTCAATGGGAGGGATCACAGCATTGTCATAATTTGGCAGTAATTACTGCCGGCCTGTTGGCGGCATTTCCGCCACTTTATCACTCACCACCAATGTCATAATGACCACATAAGTCTTAGTTGGGAGTGGGTTGTTTAAGGTTGAAATCCTACAGTTCTCTATGGAAATTTATGTGCTCCTCCAAAAGCGTCAGTGAGCATATTTCTCATAATTCATGTAAGGCACATGCTCTCGCAGTTGGATTGAGGGCCTTCCATAGGTCAGTTGGGGAATGACACTTTTACCATCTTTCATCAGCCTGCAAGGCAAAGATTCCCGCCAACCTACTATGGCCCTCATTCTGACCTTGGCGGGCGGCGGAGGCCGCCCGCCAAAGTCCCGCCGTCAGGTTACCGTTCCGCGGTCGAAAGACCGCGGCGGTAATTCTGACTTTCCCGCTGGGCTGGCGGGCGGTCTCCTTCAGACCGCCAGCCAGCCCAGCGGGAAAGAGGCTTCCACGATGAAGCCGGCTCGGAATCGAGCCGGCGGAGTGGAAGCTGTGCGACGGGTGCAGTTGCACCCGTCGCGTATTTCACTGTCTGCGCAGCAGACAGTGAAATACATGTAGGGGCCCTCTTACGGGGGCCCCTGCAATGCCCATGCCAGTGGCATGGGCACTGCAGGGGCCCCCAGGGGCCCCGCGACCCCCCCTACCGCCATCCGGATCTCGGCGGTCCGACCGCCGGGATCTGGATGGCGGTAGGGGGGGTCGGAATCCCCGCGGCGGTGCAGCAAGCTGCGCCGCCGCGGAGGATTCAATGGGGCCGCGGTACACTGGCGGGACCCCGCCAGTGGTGCCGGTCCGACCGCGGCTTTACCGCCGCGGTCGGAATCCCCATTGGAGCACCGCCGGCCTGTCGGCGGTGCTCCCGCGGTCCTCCGCCCTGGCGGTCAAAGACCGCCAGGGTCAGAATGACCACCTATATGTGCTCGAACTTATAGACAATGCAGATTGGGGTTTCTTGTATAGAATTGAGGGTCAAATCTTGCGTCTTCTGATGCCTTGTGACACCATGGCCGCTACGGCTGCTCTAAAGGTTGAATTCAGTCTCAAGAGCACTTATGTTCTATGCCTGGCAGGGGTGGTACGTGGACCTTTTTGTTTATTCCACGCTGATAAACATTCAATAAGGTACTAAGGCCCTGATTTATACTTTTTTACGTAAACCTGCATGAGTGCAGGTTTGCGTCAAAACGTTTGCCACCGTCTACCGCCATTCCTGGACACCAGCCGGTCGTCATATTTAAGGAATGACGCTAGTAGGCGCTAAGGCCGGTTTGCGGCAAAATAAATGACGCTAACCGGGTAGGGGAGGCGTTGGGAAGTCTGGAAGTTGTGCGTGAAAGAATGGCTCTAGTCAGGTTAGAGTAAAACAAATGACTCTAACTAGCATAATTTTTTGACGCACAACCCCCATAGACATGACTCCTGTCTTAGTAAGACAGGAGTCACGCTTCCCTGCCCAATGGCCATGAACCAGGGGAGTTATGTCCTCTGAGCATGGCCATGGGGCACAGTGACATGTAGGGAAGCCCAAGTTAGGGCCCCCTACGGTGCTGAAAAATAAAACTTACCAGGACTTACCTGGGATGGGTCCCCCCATCCTTAGGTGTCCTCCAGGTTTTGGTGGGGGTGGGTGGGGGTGTCCCTGGGTGCAGGGAAGGGCACCTGTGGGCTGCTTCCATGGTCTCTGTTAGAATTTTGATCCTTGTCGTGGTTTCCCCTTAACTTTTTGCCTCTGTTCCCCAGGTTGTTGATGTGTGCTGGACTCTGATTTTGCTGTTTATGTTACTCTGGGCACTTTACCACTGCTAACCAGTGCTAAAGTGCAAGTGCGCCTGTACAAAGTGTGTATGTAATTGGCTTATCCATGATTGGCATATTTGGTTCACTAGTAAGTCCCTAGTAAAGTGGACTAGAGGTGCCAGGGCCTGTAAATCAAATGCTACTAGTGGGCCTGCAGCACTGGTTGTGCCACCCACATAAGTAGCTCTGTAATCATGTCTCAGACCTGCCACTGCAGTGTCTGCAGTTTTAACTGTAAATTCGACTTAGCAAGTGTACCTACTTGCCAGGCCTAAATCTTCCATTTTCTTACATGTCTGATACCCCTGCGGTAGGCCCTAGGCAGCCCCAAGGGCAGGGTGCAGTGCATAGTTAAGGTAGAACATATAGTAATGTGTTTTATATGTCCTGACAGTGAAATATTGCTAAATTCGTTTCATAGGTTAGCATGGGGGCTACCTTTAAATCTGATTAAAGTGTAGATTCCCTTTGGGAGCAGATGGACATGTGGAGTTTGAGGTCTTTGAGGTCTTTGAGCTCACAATTTAAAAATACATCTTTTAGTAAAGTTGATTTTAAGATTGTGTGTTTGAAAATGCCACTTTTAGAAAGTGGGCATATTCTTGCTTATACCATTTCTGTGACTCTGCCTATTTGTGGATTCCCTGTCTGGGTCAGTTTGACAGTTGGGCTGGTTGCACCTCACACTAGACAGTGAAACAAAGGGAGCTGGGGTATAGCTTGCATATCCTAATGAGCCATCTGTGCTAGGAGGGAAGGGAGGAGTGATCACTCACACCTGAAAGGGCTGTGCCTGCCCTCACACAATGCAGTCTCCAACCCCCTGGTGAGTGTCTGGGCCTGGCCTGGGCAAGGCAGGATTTCACATTCAAAAGAGACTTTACTTTGAAGTAGGCCTACTTCAAAGGAGAAATTGCTTATGAGAAGGGCACCCAAAACCACAGAAACACTTCTGGAAACAAGAGGAACCTCTGCCTGGAGAAGAGCTAAAGAGCTGAGGAAGAAGAGCTGCCCTGCCTGTGACTGTGCTTTGTGGAGCTATCCTGCAGTTGCAGAGGAAGAGGGCAAAGACTGGACTTTGTGTGCCTTCCATTTTGAGAATAAATCTCCAAGGGCTTGATTTAGAGCTTGCCTCCTGTTGTTTGAAGTCTCAGGGACAGCAAAGACTTCTCTCTGCCAGCACCTGGAGTCTCTGGAGAGACTCCTTCTCTGCCCTGTCTAAATACAAGGAAATCCACGCACAAAGCGCTGTGGAGGGAAAAGATTGACGCAACTCTGATCTGAGGCCGAAGAAATGACGTGCTGCCGGCTCCGCAGCTGAAAATCGACACTCGCAGGAAACGTGATCAAAGAATCAACGCACGGAACAGGAGAAACGACGTGCAGCATCGCTGACGGAGGCTGGGAGAACACAACCCGCACTGGGGGTTTTTCGGATTATCGTGCGGCTGGATTTCCGACTCAAGTACCGCTGGGCGTGGAAAAACAACGCAAGGCCTGCCCGGACCCGAGATTGCTGACCGGATCAACGCATCGCTCTCCTGCGGAGAGAACAAACGATGCGCCCAACCTGGTGAAAGGAGAAACGATGCACGGTCCCACTTGTGAGTGGAATCAATGCATCGCAAGCCCTTTTTGACGCGCACTCGCACATGCGGGTTATTTTTGACGCACCCAAGGTGCTCTTTCATGCTGACAGTGTTAGTGTGTGTTTAAAACTACTTAAAGACTCTTTTTGCAATTTTATTAATAACTAGACTTGTGTATTGTGGATTTGTGTCGTTTTGGTATTGTTTTGTTTAGATAACTATTTCCTATTTTTCTAAACTGGTGTTGTGTCATTTTGTTTTGTTTTCATTGAGTTACTGTGTGTGTTGGTACAAATACTTTACACCTAGCACTCTGAAGTTAAGCCTACTGCTCTGCCAAGCTACCAAGGGGGTAAGCAGGGGTTAGCTGAGGGTGATTCTCTTTTACCCTGACTAGAGTGAGGGTCCTTGCTTTAACAGGGGGTTACCTGACTGTCAACCAAAGACCCCATTTCTAACAGTCTCTGACCATGGAACTTAGCCCACAGGTCACCTAACGCCTGCCCTGATCCAGACGTTAAATAATGGTGCTAAGAAAGCTTAGCGCCTTTATTTAAGGCCCTCTTCCTCCCGTGCGTGATTTTTGCATTGGAAGATAAATAAGGCGCTAAGGCCTTAGAGTAATTTTTTGCCCGGGAATGCCTACCTTGCATCTCATTTATGCAAGGTAGGTTTTCACGGTCAAAAAATGACACTAACTCCATAACTTTGGCGCTAGACGGGTCTAGTGCCAAAGTATAAATATGGACTTACGTTTGCGCCGGATTTGCGTAAAAAAAAAAAAAGAGGTAAATCCGGTGCAAACAGAGTATAAATATGCCCCTTCATTTATAAAGAGACCCTCAGTACCTTGACAAATCACTCTCAGTTCTTTAGAAATGTCATATATGGCCTAGAAAAGCTGGAGCTAGATTTAGATTCCATTTGTTTGTTATCCCCTCACAGCTTAAATTGTGCTTAAAGGCTTTGACGCTGTGGAAAAATTTCCAGCAAGATGTAGATTTACTTTCCCAGGCCTACTACAACCATATTTGTCTTGGAGTCTTCCTCATGGGTTAAGAAGGTTATTTACCCTACTAAGATTAAATATAGCACCTTCAAAAGCTCTAACATATATGTGGTGTGGTTCATCTAATATATGTGGTCTCTTTCACTCTGATGTTCAGGGTCTAAAACATGTGGTCTTTGTTTGCCCAAGATTGTTGCATCTGAGGAAAAGGTGTTTGAAACCACCATGCCAAACAATTGGGATATGTTCAAGTAGAGAAATGCGTGATCTTTTATTTCATCCTCCTAATGAAATGTTTTATTATTGTTTTTTTAAACATTTTTAAAGAAATGTTGTGATTATATTAGTTGGGGCCCTAGTATCCTCACTCTATTGCATGCTACGGTGAATATCATGTGGTGGATATTTCTGTTGTAGGAACTTTAAAATCTGTTCTCATGCTATTAGCCCTCTATTGTTTTTCTTATCTAAATAATTCTCTATTTTTGAGTTGTATGAGTCGTATGTTGCAGACACTTTTCAATTATGATACAGCAGTATTGCGACTCCCTCCTGAGTACTATTTCCCTTTTTAGACATGCACTTTAGGCAATTTGCTGCTCCAGCATTCAATGGGCATGTCTTGTATTTGCACATTTGATTTATAATTTTTGCCTAATCACTTGATGAGATGTATTTTATAATGTTTTACAATTTTAATGTATGTTTATATTTTAAATGTGGACCTCCAAGGAGATCCAAAACATTAATACAATTAAAATGATTGAGGTCAGATGACCTATATGAAAAAAACATCACGCAATCAGGTGGGAGGAGCAGCTTAAAAAAGCCTCAACGTGGTCGCGTTGATGAAGGTGAGGCGAGCCAGGAAACCTCAGCTATAACTGGTTAAGTCATGGTGGAAGGTGATGAAGAAAAGGGTGACATCCTCATGCAAAGCAGCCCTGTCCTCAGCAGTGTGCCAGAATCATCAGCCTCAGTGACCTCGCAATAGCACAGGAAGACTCAGTCAGATGGAGACACCACAGCATATGGTGACTGCACCACCACCACTTGCATTGAGTCTACCACCTCCTACATCTCAAAAGTTGCCTGTGTCAGTGGCCCCAAAAGAAGAAAATACTGGCTACAATTACAGCCATGTTTAAGCAGGAGGAGCCCTATGATAGCAGCCACTTAATGGCACTTTTGTACAATGGGAAGCTGGCACAAATGTTAGCGCTGCACCTCCTCCCTTTTTCTGTTGTGGAAGGGGTATGATTCTTTGAGTTTGTGGCAGCCCTCTGCTGTAAAAATGGAAGGTTCCAAGCCAGACCTATTTTACTAGAGTTGCTGTTCCAGCACTACATCATGATGTGCTGCAATTGGTTGGACAAGCTTTACATCAAAGTGTTGTCCACACTGTCCACCTGATGACAGACATGTGGACCAGTTGTCGGGCAACTGATTATTTGTGCATCACTGCACACTGGATCTCTTTTGTGGGGGTAAAGAAAAAGCTACCTACTGGTCTTGGCCTTTAAGAACATTCGGTGGCATGCAACAGTAGCCATGTTCTACATGGAGAAATCACACACAACTGCAAACATATTGGAGGAATTTAATAGCAAGGTGTCTGAATGGCTGCAAGCCGAGGACATCGAGTTGGATTTCTTGCTGTGGACATTGGCAGTAACATAGTCAAGGCCATGGCAGACGGTGGCTATTTCAGGGTCTTGTGTTTGGTACACTTCATCAACCTGGTTGTTCTAGACTTTCTTAAAAAAGAAGAGATAGGCCCTCATTACAACCCTGGCAGTCGGTGTTAAAGTGGCGGTAACACTGCTAACAGGCCGGCGGTAAAAAAAATGGGATCACGACCACGGTGGAAACCGCCAATATAGACAGCCACTTTAACATTCCGACCACCAGGGCGGTAGCAACAAACACTGCGGCAGTCACCGCCAACAGACAGGTGGAAGACAATGTACCGCCCACTGTATTATGACAGGCCAATCCACCACCTTTTCCAGGGCGGTACCAACGACATCAAAAGCACAGAGGAAACAGTACACTGAAGGGGAACCACTCACCTTTCGACACTCAACGAAGAACCAGGACGCCATGGAGCTTGAGCTGGAGGTCCTTCCCTTGTTGGTGTATCTACTAGTACACCAGGAAATAGAAAGAAGGCGGCGCGATGACGGTGAGTACTGCACCTAGCACACAGGGGAGGGGGGAGGAAAAAGAGAGTGGCACACACACGCAACACGCAGCACCTCCACCCCCACCCTCACCCACAACACCATAAACACTATCACATCCAGCAACATTACAGATACACTCTGTTACCCCCTGGAAGAACACAAGGACAAAAGGAATTGGGTTCAATCAGTGATATTTTGGAACATGCAGATATAGCAAATGAATTTTAAAAAATCAGTATATACAAATATTTACATTATGTACAGAAGGCCTTACACTGTCCCTTGTAAATGTCCGTGGACCAGTGGGCCAAAACATCATGGGCCAAGCCCACACTTGACTCCTGCCTCAAAATGGAGAGAACACTGCAGGGGCATCAGGTCGAAAAACACAGGCACCTCAGGGAGACGGGGAGGGGGTGCACCTCAGCCGGAAGATGGTACTACTCCACTGCTCCTCGAGGGGGCAACATGCCTACAGCGATGTCCTGGGGAGTGCAAAGCCACAGTCTCTCAAGAGGGTGGTTTGCCCACTGCTTGGTCCTGGGGAGTGTGAGGCTACAGTCTCTCAAGTGAATGGCTTTTCCACTGGTTCTGGAGGGGGCTTTGTGCCCAGTGTGCTTCATCCTGCCAAGGATTGGGTTAGTGGATGCATCTCTCCACTGGTTCTGGAGGGGGCCTTGTGCCCAGTGTTCTTCATCCTGCCAAGGATTGGGTTAGTGGATGCATCTCTCCACTGGTTCTCGAGGGGGCCTTGTGCCCAGTGATGCTGCACCTGGGGTGGGGCAGTTCCCATTCCGTCACCTGGGTGTCTGAGGCACGAGATGTGCAGGGAACAGGTAGCATGATACTCCATGGAGGTTGAGACACACTCCATCCTGCAGCGACTTAGGCTGCAACCTGCTGGCAGTGCCAGTGCTGGTGGTGGTGCCTCATGTGGTGTGTGCAGGGTTCAGGATGTCTCCTGCAGCCTCAGATGGCTGCCTACTGGGGATGCTGTTGATTTCCTATGTAGTGGCTCTGGCTGGGCACGTGGCGGTGCAGATGGCGGTGGCTGCAGCGAACATGCTTCTGGTGCTGCCCGTGGTGCAGGTGTCTGTAGTAGTGGAGGGAGACACCAGGCCGTCTCCAGCAGCCTCGGATGGCTGACCACTGGGGAGGATGCTGGTGACTGTCATTGTGGCAGCGGCCGTGCAGGGGGTGGTGCAGGTGGCGGTGCAGATGGCGGTGCAAATGGCGGTTGTTGTGGCGGTGCCTACCATGATACAGGTCGCTGGCCTGTCAGGAGAAATGGTGGTCACCAGTCCCTCACCAGAGGGCTCTGTGCCCTGAGGTGACTTTCCCTTGCTTTTGTGTCCGTTCCCCACCTTGGTAGTCGCTGCTGGGACCTTGGCGCTGGCCTCTTTGGTTTTGGATGAGGCCTTGCTGGGTGGGTGGTGTGTCTTTTCCCTCCTGCATGCCGGGCCCTTGTTAACTTTGGCAGGTGGCAGAATCAGGTTGTCCTAAGCATTGGTAGGTGGCACACTGGCAACCCTGACGGGTGCCCCCTTTGATCCTTTCGGACTTGCAGGGACCACAGCAGATGCTGATTTTGTGGCTGAGGTGTTGGCCTGGGATCAAGGCATCCTGGCCCTAGGGGAAGGACAGGGGGGGAGGTGTAGGGAAGAGGTCAACGTTAGCCAGGAAAAGTTTTTTTGACACACTGGGACGGGAAGATGGAGGGGGTGTGGGAGTGGAAGAAGAGGTAGTGGTTGTAGGAGGTGTACGTCTGCTGAGTTTGGGTGAAGGTGCATGGGCTAGAGGCTGTTGTGAGGTGGATGGCTGTTGAGTGAGTGTGTGCCTACATTTGTGTACTTTGGGAGGAGGGCTCACAGACACACTGGGAGAGGACACACAGGACGTGTGCATGGTTGTGGGGTAGTGTTTGCTCATAAGGGGTGTGTTGTGATGGGCGTGCTAGTGATGGAGGCAGTGGCTGATGATGTAGTGCATGCAGGTGTGAGTGGAGACGCTACTGGGAGGGAAGTGGGCGAAGAGGAAGAGGGGGACACAGTGGAGGAAGTGGATCTTGGTATGGGTGCATGGGTATGGTGTTTGTGTGTGTGCCTGTGTGATGATGTGTGATGCTTATGTTTTCCTGAGCCACTTTTGTGTGTTGATGTGTGTGCATGCTGGTCTGGAGGTGTGCTTGGGATAGGCTGAGGTAAAGGTGATTGGGTCTGGGTAGTGGAAGTTGGAGGGGGAGGCTGGACACAGGGACAATGGCTGCCATCAGTGCTGAGGCCAGAGCCTGAAATACTCTCTGTTGGGCCGCCACGCCAGAATGAATGCCCACCATGTATGCATTTGTTTGTTGCAAATGCCTCTCGACATCATGGATGGCATTCAGAATGGTTGACTGCCCAACAGTGAGGGATCTCAGGAGGTCAACAGCCTCCTCACTGAGGGCAGCAGAGCTGACTGGAGCAGAGCCTAATGTGCCTGGGGCAAAGGAGATGCCCACCCTCCTGGGTGAGCGGGCACGGGAAACACGCTGCGGAGCTGCTGGGAGGGCGGTGCTGGTAGGGGGTGTGGTAGCTGTACCTGTTGTTGGGGTGGGCACAGAGGTGTCCGCCACCGCCAGGGAGCTTCCATCAGAGGAGGAGTCGCTGTCACTGGTATTCCCTCCTGTCCCCATCGTGGAGCTCCCCTCACCCTCCGTGCCACTATTGCCTTCACCCTCAGTGGATTCACGCTCCTGGGCCATGTGGGATGCAGCTCCCTCCATCGTCGGTGCCTCTGCTCCTCTGCCAGATGATTCTAATGCACACAAGGACAGAGTGACAAAACAAGAAGGGGGGATAGGCAGAGGATACACATGGTCAATGCCAGCAACACCACCTCCGTTGGTGTACACAACACACACTGCGCTGCCCTATTCACTAGGCCATGCCCAACCACTCACTAAGGTAGTCACAAGCCCATGGGGTACAATGCCTAACGCCAGCACCTGCACACCTGCATACCTGACACCCACAGGACCCTGCCCAGTAGTAGTTGGCCACTTGTACCATTGGGGTAGAGGTTCTTCAGAGCCTGCACACAAGGGAACTACCCTGACATGATTGCCCTGGCCTAGGGCCACCCACAGCCCAAACCCCCCACCCAGCTACCTCCTAAAGCGCGCAAAGTCAGGATTCTGTACTCACCCCTTGTGGCTGCTGTGATGCCCTCAAGCACCCATCCAACTCCGGATATGCCACCTCCAGGATGCGGAACATCAGGGGGGTCGTGGTGCGACGATCACCCCTTTCCACTTTGGGAGGCCAGCCCCAGCTGGGCCTCCGCCATCTTCTTGGTCCAGCGTCGCAGGTCCTCCCATCTCTTGTGGCAGTGGGAGCTCCGCCTGTGATTGACCCCCAGGGTCCACACCTCCTTGGCGATGGCACGCCAAATACCCTTCTTCTGGTGGGAGCTGACCTAGAGGGATAAGACAGCGGAAAATGTAATTACTCACCCTTCCGGACCGTCATACTTATTGGCCACCAGTACACTCCCATACCCTGACGCACATAAACTGACCACCTCTCATGCAACATTCAGGCCAGGACGCCATAGCACCCCCCAACATGTGGCTTACATCCACACCACTCCAGACATTGCCCACACATCATGTTCACAGTGAACTCACCTGTTTGTCTGGAGGACCGTAGAGTAACGTGTACTGTGGGAGGACCCCATCCACCAGTTTCTCCAACTCCTCTGCAGTGAAGGCAGGGGCCCTTTCCACATACACTCTAACCATTGTTGCTTCCAGACTCAAGTCACAGCAGCACTTGCAGTGTAGGTCCTCTCCTGCTGATGGTCAGGTAGCAAGTGAGTGAATAGGAAGAAAATAGCTGTGGCGTCCGCGGCAGTGCGTACTGTCACCATTGTCGTACATCGCCATTGGCTCCTGGAACCCATAGGGCTGAATGATAACCAATGCGGAGTTGCGCTGCGGTCTTCGACCGCCTACCGCGACGCTGCACAACACCAGCACAGTTACCTCATTTCCCCTTGTCCCTCCTCACAGGTCAGGCAGTCGCCATTTCAGGGGGGCACATGGCACCTAACTGCATCACAGCACATATTGGCATATATACTGAATCTAGATTACACACACTGCTTCTGTGACATTAATGCAAACACAGTTGTGCTATCTATGTGGTAAATGACCTTCTGCTCACTGTTCTACTCCATAGGCTACGACCGCTGAGGCAGCATATGAGATGGCGGCATCCTCCGGTGTACAGACCCCTGGCGGACCTGTCGACAATGGAGGACAGACACATTATAATCACATACAGATTGATCGTGCTACAATCCAAGAACTGTGTGCCGAATTGGAGCCAGACCTGATGTCATCTATCCGCCACCCCACAGGAATCCCCCCTCTACTGCAGGTCCTGTCAGTGCTCCATTTCCTGGAAGTGGCTCCTTTCAAACTACAGTGGCCATGGCATTAGGGATGTCTCAGCCAATGTTCTCTAACGTGTTGACCAGAGTGTTGTCTGCCCTGCTGAAACACATGCACAGCTACATCGTGTAACCCCAGGTGGAGGATTTGGCCACAGTGAAAGCTGACTTCTATGCCCTGGGACATATCCCCAACATCATTGGTTACATTGATGGTACGTATGTGGCATTTGTTCCCCCCCCCCGAAGAAATGTACAGGTGTACAGGAATAGAAAAAGCTATAATTCAATGAATGTGCAGATGGTGTGTTTGGCGGACCAGTACATCTCCCATGTGAATGCCAAATATCCTGGCTCTGTGCATGATGCCTATATCTTGAGAAATAGCAGCATCCCTTATGTGATGGGCCAACTCCAGAGGTATCCGGTGTGGGTAATAGGTGAGCCCAAGGTCCCCACACAGTATATGTAGGTGTCTGGGTATGGGGTTGTCCCTAAGGGTTATTGTGTGTCTCACAATTGTCCCTCGATATTTACAGGTGACTCTGGTTACCCCAATCTGTCATGGCTATTGACTCCAGTGAGGAATCTCAGGACAATGCCAGAGGAATGTTACAGTGAGGCACATGGGCGAACAAGGAGGATTATTGAAAGGACCTCCGGCCTCCTGAAGGCCAGGTTCCGGTGCCTCCATCTGACAGGTTGATCCCTGTACTATTCACCCAAGAAGGTGTGCCAGTTCATCGTGGCATGCTGTATGTTGCACAACCTGGCATTGAGACACCAGGTGCCTTTTCTGCTGGAGGATGAGCCTGGTGATGATCTTGTGGCAGTGGTGGAGCCTGTGGACAGTGAGGAAGAGGAGGCAGATGAAGAAGATGTGGACAACAGAACAAACATTATCTAGCAGTACTTCCAGTGACACACAGGTAAGAGACTGTAACTCCTCTTCACATTTCAGTATACTTTAGGACATTGTACATGGCAGCCTCTTACCCTCTGTGTATGGCCACTGACTGTTCCTTTTGGGTTTCCATTTTTCGGATCTGTGTACCCCATTCTGACTTCTGCTATGTGTACTGCTGCCCACCAACTGTCATACATTGCTATTGTTCAATGAACATGGACATTGCAATGCTTTGAGAATGTGTAAGAATACATCTTTCGAATCATTACACTGACTCAGTATGGTTTATATTTCAATGATGTTTATTTTTTGTGCTAAATAGTATGGGGGTACGTGCAAGGGGCTGGGATGATGGTGGAGGAAGGTCCATGGTAGAGTCCAGTCTCTTGGTATCACAGGTGCATTGTCCAATGGGGCATAGGAAGGGGAGTAATGACAGTTCAAAGTGGACAGGGTGACATAGTGGGACAGAAGGGTGACAATCAGGAGAGTCCTATTGCCTGGTGGGGTCTTGCAATGTTCTCTGTCTTCTGCCTGGATCGCAGGGACTGTTTTCGGGTGGTTCTCCTTCTGCAGGGGGTGGGGTGCTGGTGGGCTGTTGATCCTGTGTTGGGGCCTCTTGTCCAATAGCGCCGGCGGAGGTGGAAGGCTGTTCATAGGTTTGGCTAGTGTCAGGGGCCCTTTGTTGTGCTACTGTCTCCCTCATGGTCTTGCCCATGTCTTCCAGCACCCGTGCGATGTTGACCAGGATGGTGTAGATTTTTGTGAGGTCCTTCCTGATCCCCAGGTACTGTCCCTCCTGCAGCCGCTGGGTCTCCTGCAACTTGGCCATCACAGTGCCCATGGTCTCCTGAGAATGGTGGTATGCTCCCATGATGTTTGAAAGTTCCTTGTGGAGGGTCGGTTCCCTTGGCCTGTCCTCCCCCTGGCGCACAGCAGTCCTCCCAGTCTCCCTGTTGTCCTGTGCCTCTGTCCCCTGAACCGTGTGCCCACTGCCACTGACCCCAGGTCCCTGATCGTCCTGTGTTTGTGGGGTTGCCTGTGTCCCTGTAGTGGTGGACACACTGCTGACTGATGTGTCCTGGGGACAGAGGGATGGGCCCGCTGGGTGGGTGCTGTGCTGGTGTTTCCTGAGTGGGGAGGCTCTGTGGTGGTATGGGACTGTAGCAGGGACTGTAGAAGGGTAACCGACTGTCCAGAGGTCCCTGATGGGCCAAGTTGGTAATCGTGATCCAGGTGTGCAGAGCTGCTGGCATCACTGTGGGCCTCTTCTGGGGGGGGGGGCTGGATGTAGTTGGCATCTACTCTCCAGTGACATTGGGTAGGGGTCCTGTTGGGATGCAAATGCATTGTTATTATATCCTTGTGTGCCATTTGTGCAATGGGTGTGTTTCCCTTATATAATAGTGGTTTCTCAATCACACTGGCCTTGTGTGATTGCTGATTGAGTGGGCTGGGTGAGTCTCTCTATTGGGTATGCTGTGGTGATGGGTATCCATGCATTGGTGTTGCATGCAGGGCTTGGTATTGGGATGTGTGGGTTGTGATGGTGGGGTAGATGTGAGGTGATGGAGTGATTGGAGTGAGGGTGAGGGTGAGGATTTGTGATGGCATGCAGGTAGGGTGGGGGATATTGTAGTAAAGATTTGACTTACCAGAGTCCAGTCCTCCTGCTACTCCCGCGGGGCCCTCAGGATGCATGATCGCCAAGACTTGCTCCTCCCATGTTGTTAGTTGTGGGGGAGGAGGTGGGGGTCCACCGCCAGTCCTCTGTACAGAAATCTGGTGTCTTGAAACCATAGAACGCACCTTCACCCGTAGGCCACCTCTTCCTGATGTCATCCCTGGTTCTTGGATGCTGTCCCACGGCGTTGACCCTGTCCATGATTCTCCGCCATAGCTCCATCTTCCTTGCAATGGACGTCTGCTGCACCTGTGATCCGAATAACTGTTGCTCTACCTGGATAATTTCCTCCACCATGACCCTTATCTCCTCCTCAGAAAACCTGGGGTGTCTTTGAGGTGCCATGGATGTGGTGTGAGTGATATGTGTGAGGTGATGTGTGTGGTGATGTCTTGGGATGTATACTGTAATGTGCATGGATGGTGTATGAGTGATGGTGTTCTGTGCCTCTGTTGGGTGTGTGCTCTTTGCTTGTCTCTCTGTGCTTGGTCTCTTTTTTTATCATTGAAAGGGTTGTGGGTAATGTGATGTGTGTTTTATAGTGTTATGGGAGTGTGGGTGTGGTGTGTGTATGCGTGTCAGGTGTGTGTATTTTGAATTGTCCAATGTGGTGTAGTGTTGTCAGTGTGTGTGTATTTTGATTGCGGCGGTGTGTACCGCCAATGGTTTACTGCGGTTTAAAGACTGCCGTGTTGATTCGTGAGTCGTGATACTGTGGGCGTATTCCTGTTGGCGTAACGGTGTGGGTTTTGCTATCGTCAGTTTATCACTGACCTTTAGTGTGGCGACCTTGTGTGGGTGTCTGTATAGCGGCGGTATTCTCTGTGTGGCCCATAATACCCATGGCGGATTACTGCCACAATATCTTGGCGTCCATCGGCATGGCGGTCAGCCGGATTTACCACCAGGGTTGTAATGAGGGCCATAGTCAGCAATATACTGACCACCTGCAGATGCATCTGCACTCATTTCAGCCATTCTTTTAAAGCCTGGAAACAGTTGCAGATTATTCAGCGTGATTACAAAGTACCAGTTAAAGCCCTGATTCACGAGGTGCCAACATGTTGGAATTCAACCTATTATATGTTGCAACATCTGTCTGTGCAGTACAAACAGATCAATGACTAGGTCAATCAAAGGGGAGCTGATGTAATTGGGAAAGCCATGACAATGGATGTGGACAAATGGAGCCTAGTCAAATGCCTCATACAGATGCTACTCCCTTTTGAGGTTTTCACGTGGGAAGTTAGCAAAGAGGAAAGTACAATGGGCCAAGCTATCCCATTATTGCATCTGCTACAGGAGCAGCTAAAGAAGGTGTCTGAAAGGTTCGCATTCAGGGATGCGAACGAAAACCCAGAAGCGCATGCCTTGGTTAATAGCCTAAGCTATTGCTTGACTCGTAATGCAAGGTTACAAAATGACATCATCTCATCCAAGCAGTACATTTGTGCCAGCCTACTTGATCCACACTACAAAAAATCTTTCCGATATCATTCCTTTTTCTGAAGGGGATGTTTCACAATACAAGAGGTGGATTCTTGAGCAAGCAAAAGAACTGGAAAAAGATGGGCTTGAACTTAGAGTCCCACTCTGCAGTTCAAGGTTCCTGCCTTCAACTTCCAGAGAGGGCAGTCTTATCTCACATCCGCCAACCCCAGCAACAAAAAAAATGATGACAACAGCAACACAAGAATCAGACCCAACCTCTGAAATGGCTTCGTTTCAATTGGCTGGTCTCACATCCAGTGCATAGTCAAAGGAAAAAGCGATCGAGCAGGTGGCAGCATCAATGATAATTCAGAGGATGTTCCAGGAGTATCTGGATGACTCAAAAGAGGTGTGTGTGGATCAAAACCCATTGGTGTATTGGTATGGAACGATGCGCCATTGGCCATAGCTCAGCAGGCTGACAACACATTTTCTGGCTTGTCTTCTAGCCAGCGTGTCTGCTGAACAAGTGTTCAGTGCAGTTGGTGCAGTTGTTACAATGAGAAGGACCAGTCTTTCACCTTAAAACGGGGAGTGATTGACCATGATCAAAATGAACCAGCATTTTATATCACCTGATTACACCATTCCCAAAGCACCACAGGAGGAGGGAAAGGATGATTGGTCAGAATCAAGCGTGTCATCTGACCAACTTCTGGGAGAACCATCAGAGTTTGAGGATGAACTCTACTTCTCGGATCGAGTACGCCAGTGCCACCATAGAACTTTTTAATTATTTCTTGTTCAGCTTCTTTTTTCTCTTTCTTTCTTTGAAAAAAAAGAAAAATATGCTAGAGCAACATTATGCTAGTATTGATTTGTGCTGCCACACCAATGATTTAATAGTCACATCTAAGCCCAGATTGGAGCTGGACCGCATGCACTGAAGAAGCCCCCACATACCCTTCAGTACATTGGGGATGATGCCTGCCTCCCTCACATGCCATTGCCTATCCGATTTTTACATCAACTACCAGGGCTGCCCTAGAAGATCATTGATTAAAAGACTACCAGTGCCAGCGCCTAATTTTAATGTGTGGATATCATCGAAGAGGAGGTTAATTTGTTCAACCACAATGCTTGGATTGGAAGAGGTAACTACGTAACTATTGCACCAATGACTGGTGACATATTGATTGATTGTGATTTGTGAATCTGTGAGTGATGACTGATGTATGTGGTGGCTGACAGTGAGGGAGGGAGTTTAACAGATTTGTGAACCTGTTTCTGATGATTTGTAATGTGTGGGGGCTGATGGGGGAATCAGTTTTTCCTGAGAGTGATCTGCCTTTCAAAAGTAGTGAAATTTACCTGCAGGGTCTACTCCTTTTTTCTGGTTCCTCATAACAAACCAGCTACTTTAGTTATCAAACTCAAATCTACCCAAAAATATTCCAGTTCTGTTTCTCTATTTGTTCTTTAACAACAGTACACCTCACCTGTCTACCTTGCTCGGTTTGGGACTGGGACGGAGTTACTCTGAATCCGGAGGAGGAAGATGGAAGGACTCAGGGTGACACCACCTCAACAGCTAGAAAGTAGAAAGTTTTCAACTTCAAAGAGAACCTATGATGATGGTGAAGACTCTGAGGCCTAATACTCACTCAGCTCTGTGAACTGGAGAGAGGTGCATCAATTTGCAATTGCTGCTGGGTACGTGATGCATTGCTAGCTCAAACATGAAACTCCTCTTATGTTCTTGTTCTGCCTCTGAGTGTTCTTGGCATACTAATAACTCCTCATGAAGCTTACCTTGCATTCTCTTGTCCTTTTTCTGTAATCTATAATGCAGCTACTGCGTTTCAATACACAGGCTTTCTGCTAGTCCTCTCCTTCAGGAACAAAATTTGGAAAACTCAAGACTCCAGCTTACCTACTGGACAGGTTCAGGCACCAAGGTGATGGACATTCCTAGAAGAATGGAGATGCATCACCCAATTTGGCAATACAGTATCATGTTCCTTTCAACAATCACAATGTTTCGAACTTGGTGGGGTACATTTAATCTTCCATATTTGAAAACTAGAAGACATAACACTTAGGGTACACTATCTGGGGTCTCTCTGGGCAGGACTCTTTCCAATTACTTTACTGAACTGTGTCATACTTACCTATCCCTTCGCTTCCTTCCACAACATATTGATGATGGTGTCCTGCTCAGTGGCCCAACAAATATTGTTGTGGTTTCTTTTGAGTAGTTCTTGTCTTTGTCACACCTTTCCCCAAATCCCCTTCCCCATCCATTCACTGAGCCTCTAACCCTCTTCCCACGCGCTGTGTGATTTATTAAGGTGTTACCTAATTTTACACCATAAATGAATCACACACTTGTTGGGGTGGGTGTGGCGAAAGCATCACCAACTCACGTAATGACTTTCTACCTTCTATTACCTGAGCAATATTCCCCACCGGCCCCAGCAACATCTTTATTCACACCTTGTACCTATGTTCCGTAAATGCTTAACCTGGTCCAAACACTCTTGAGTCTGAATCCACTTCTCCTAACTCCATGATTTCATTTCCTAAGTTTAGTTTTATACTATGGCTCCCCACCATTGTTCAGTCAAAATTGATATTGCTAGATTTTATTATCATATTAGGTCTTCTTTGCTGTGTTTCAAATACTGTCATTGTGGTAGTCTCATCTCAGCCTTCCTAAGGTTATGATAATATGATGATTACCCACTAACTCTCTGTTTCCTTTCAATTGAGTTGGCAGTGATGTGCAAACCTTTCATTAATCCTGTAGTTGGAGTTTGCATAGATGAGACTGGCACCATCTGTGAAGTTATGTTTTCCCTGGTAGAGTGCTAGCCTATTACTATTACTACTACTGATACTATCAACCTACTACCCCCTTAAGATGCCATCTTGGGAAAAACCCTGCAGTAAGAAGACTCCCTTGCTTTATCAATTCAGGTAAGAGGAGAACTATGGATTGAAGTAAACTTGTTTAGTTAGTATTTAACTCCTACTGAAGAAGATGTCTGTGTGTACTGGGTTTTGTAGGCAAATTAGGCAAGGGCAATCATCCTCTAGTGGTCAATAATAGTTGCAACAGGCAATAAAGCAATGGTCTAAGTAAGTGACATACACTGTTTTAGCAGATGAAAAATAACAGCCTTCACTAAAAGACAGAAGTACATACTAAAAGTCTAAAACACCAAAATAAAGATTTGAGATGCAAATTAAGTTTAAAAAATCCCCTTTATTATTTGCAAATAGAAAGCTCTCCCTCCCAACTGACAACAATCCCACCCCTCTCCCCAAACAAATAACCCTATCCCCAAAAAGTCTAGCATAAAGTCCAAAGTCCAGCCCAAATCCCTCCCCACCCTCTCCACCCACCCACCAAAACAAATAAATAAAAAATAGGGCTTAAAAAGGGGCACTTTCAATATGGGTCCGCAGGTGGTCGAGGCTCTGCTCAACGCTGGTGAGCTGGTTCTCCATCTGGTCCATCCCCAGCAGGCTGTATTGGAGCAATGCCCTGGTGGAGCGAGAGTCTGCAGCAGCAGGTACAGTCAGGGATCCTGTGGCTGCACTGGTGGTGTACTGGCTGGGAGGCTGGGGGCTGGTGTGCTGCTCTGCTGGGTCCTGGTTCTGAGGCAGCTGTTTCGGCCTCTGCCTCCTCCAGGATCACCAGGAGCTGGTATTCTGCCTAAATGTTCCGCAGCCTCTGCTGCTGCAGTCAGGCTGATATCTCTTGCCTTGTTGCTTGTGGTCATCGAGCACAAGTAGCTATATCGAGAAAAAGAATAATAATAAAAGATAAATTGTAAACAATGCTCTGAACAAATACTTTTTCAAATGATAGATAGTGAGTGACACAATAGCACTACATAGCTCGCTAGGGATATTGACATTTGATGTGATTATTTATGATTAGGAGAGTCACAAGGCCAATATTTCATTTGTTGACCTACACATGCCTCAGATAAGAAGCACTAAGGCCCATATTTATACTTTTTGACGCTAAACTGCGCTAACGCAGTTTAGCGTCAAAAAGTTTTGCGCCGTCTAACGCCATTCTGAAGCGCCATGCGGGCGCCGTATTTATGGAATGGCGTTAGACGGCGCAATCAGACCGGCGCTGCCTGGTTTGCGTGGGAAAAAACCACGTAGACCAGACAGCGCCGGCGTAGGGGGAAAATGGCGCATGGGCGTCTTAAAATGGGGCAAGTCAGGTTACGTCGAAAAAATCGTCTTAACCCGACTTGCGCCATTTTTTAACGACGCCCATCCCCCATCAACATGACTCCTATCATTGTAAAGATAGGAGTCATGCCCCCTTGCCCAATGGCCATGCCCAGGGGACTTCTGTCCCCTGGGCATGGTCATTGGGCATAGTGGCATGTAGGGGGGCACAAATCAGGCCCCCCTATGCCACAAAATATTATTAAAAAAAAAAAAAAAAATACTTACCTGAACTTACCTGAATGTCCCTGGGGTGGGTCCCTCCAGCCTTGGGTGTCCTCCTGGGGTGGGCAAGGGTGGCAGGGGGGGTCCCTGGGGGCAGGGGAGGGCACTCTGGGCTCATTTTGAGCCCACTTGTCCCTTAACGCCATGCCTGACCCAGGCGTTAAAAAGCGGCGCAAATGCGCCGCTTTTAGCCACGCCAACTCCCGGGCGTCTCTTTTGCCCGGGAGTATAAATACCACGTAAAGGCCTGGGAGTCATTTTTTAGACGGGAACGCCTCCCTTGCATATCATTAACGCAAGGATGGGGTTCACGCTAAAAAATGACGCACATTCCGGGAACTTTGGCGCTATTCGCCTCTAACGCCATAGTATAAATATGGCGTTAGTTGGCGTTAGTTTTGCGTCGAAATTGCGTCAAAAAAAACGACGCAATTTCGGCGCAAACGGAGTATAAATATGGCCCTAACTGTCTGGTAGAAAAGAATTAAGGGAGAAAAGACCAGATTAAAAAACTGAGATCTCATTTTTTTTCTTTTAAAGGCTTTTCTAGTAATTAAACAGACACATTTAGTGGAAACATAAAAATTAATTACATTTCATTATGATGAGTAAGGCATTATGCACTATGGAGTACAAGTTGTCATAATTGGAAGCATGCTAGCCAGCGCTTCAGGTACATTGCTACTGTCTGCAACTCAGGCAGCTGTAGCTAACAATTCTCTATCTTTAATTCCCATGGCCCTGCTCTTTCCCACATGCGTTTCACTTAGTTTAGTTTTTATCCTGAAACCAAAGAGGCAGATAAATAAATAATATATGTCACACATGCCATGTAAAAAATACTGATATATATTATCCTGTCTGCCGTAAGTAGACGGGGGTAAATGATGCACTGCACTACAGAGAAAGGAATGGGCTATATAGGTTGTATTTGGCACAGAGTATCCACTACACCAAACTTGAAATCAAATCAGGCACTTATTAGTTCCACTTTACTCACTGGTCTCGCCCACCATCACAAATTTTTTCCAACAAATTGATTCGCTGGGCAGTAAGGAAAGTAAAGAAACTTGACTTACTTTACTGCCGAGTAAGGTAGATGGATTAGGCAGGTAGGTAGAGCTTTTATTATAGAAGAATAGAATACAACATTGGCGGTAAATGCCGCCTACCGCCATGCCAACATACCATGACAGCGGCGGTATATCGCTACAGGTATTATGACCCACACATAGAAATCCGCCACTATACAGACACACACACAAGTCCGCCAGACCAAAGGTCGGTGATAAACTGGCGGTACCAAAACCCACACTGTTACGCAAACAGAAATATGCCCACAGTATCAGGACCCACAAATCACCGCAACGGTCTTTCAACCATGGTAAACCATTGACGGCACACACCACCGCGCTCAAAATACACACACACTAACAAAACTACACCACATTGGCCAATTCAAACTATGCATACCTGACACACATACACACAACACCCACACCACTATAAAACACACACCCACATTACCCACAACCCTTTCAATGAAAAAAAAGATTGCCAACTGAGAGAGAGACAAGCCAGGAGTACCCACTCAATCTGAGCCACAGAACACCATCACCCATGCACAATCCACACACCTCACAACACACACCCTAACACAGCACCCCACACACCCTCACACATACCACTCACACCACATCCAGGGCACCCCAAAGACACCCCAGGTTTTCAGAGGAGGAGCTAAGGATTCATCTGGGTAGAGCCACAGCTATTTGAATCACAGGTGCAGCAGACCTCCGTTGCAAGGAAGGTGGAGCTATAGCAGAGAGTCGTGGACAGGGTCAACGCCGTGGGACAGCACCCCAGAACAAGGGATGACATCAGGAAGAGCTGGAACGAACTACGGGGGTGAAGGTGCGTTCTGTGGTAGCAAGACACCAGGTAGCTGTACAGAGGACTGGCGGTGGACCCCCACAACTAACAAGGGAGGAACAAGTCTTGGCGATCATGCATCCTGAGGGCCTGGCAGGAGTAGCAGGAGGGCTGGACTCTGGTAAGTCAAATCTTTACTATTATATCCCCAACCTACCTGCATGCCATCACAAATTCCTACCCCTACCCTCACCCCCATCATTCAACCACCTCACATATACCCTACTATCACAATCCACCCATCACAAAACCAAGCCCTGCATGCAACACCAATGTATGGACCCCCATCACAGACCTTCATGGACACCCATCACTAAAGCATGCACATTAGAGAGAATCACCTACCCCACAAAATCACAACTCACACAAGGCAAAGCTGACAGGACAATCACAACCATACAGGGAAACACACCCATGCACAACATGGCACATGCAGATACAATAACACTGCATTTATATCCCAACAGGGCCCCCACTCAACGTCACCGGGGAGGAGGTGCCACCAACATCCAGTCCCCCCCCAGAAGAGACCCACAGTGATGACAGCAGCTCTGCATGCTTTGATCACGATGACCAACTTGGCCCATCAGGGACCTCTGGACAGTCGGTTACCCTGCCACAGTCCCAAACCACCACCGAGCCTCCCCCCTCAGGAAACACCACCACAGCACCCACTCAGCTGGCCCATCCCTCTGTCCCCAGGACACATCAGTCAGCAGTGTGTCCACCACTACAGGGACCCCAGGCAACACCGCAAAACCAAGACAATCAGGGACCTGGGGTCAGTGGCAGTGGGCACACGGTTCAGGGGACAGAGGCACAGGACAACAGGGAAACTGGGAGGACTGCTGTGCACCAGGGGGAGGACAGGCCTAGAGAACCCACTCTCCACAAGGCACTTGCAGGGATCCTGGGAGTACACCACCATTCCCAGGAGATCTTCGGCCAGATACTGGCCAAGTTTCAGGAGACCCAGCGGCTGCAGGAGGGACAGTACGTGGGGATCAGGGAGGACCTCAAACACATCCACACCATCCTGGTCACCCTTGCAGGGATGCTGGCAGACATGGTCACCACCATGAGGGAGGCAGTGGCACACCAATGGGCCCCTGACACTAGTGACACCAAAGAACAGCCCTCCACCTCCGCCGGCGCTAGTGGACAGGAGGCCACACCACAGGACCAACAGGCCATCATTACCCCACCCCCTGCAGAAGGAGAACCACCACACAAAAGGTCCCTGCGATCCATGCAGAAGCCAGAGAACATTGCCAAGACCCCCGCCAGGAAATAAGATTTTCCTGATTGTCACCCTTGTGTCCCACTCTGTCACCCTGTCCACCTTGAACTGCCATTGCTCCACTTCCTATGCCCCCTTGGACAATGCACCTGTGGTACAAAGAGACTGGACTCTATCTAGACATTCCTCCACGATCACCCCAGCACATTGCACATCCCCCTCCACCTCTTAGTACTTAAATAAACATCCTTGGAACAAAACAATTATGGAGTCTGTCAATTGATTGAAATATATATTAGTTCAACAAACTGTAAACATTTCAAATCATATGTACAGTAATATATACATTGGTATGACCTGTAGTGGCCAGCACTAAACACACCAGGAGCCAGAGTGGGCCACAGAGATCTGAAAATAGAGATGCCAAAGGGTACAGTAAGTGGCCATAGACATAGAGAAATCAGGTTGCCATGTCCAATGTCTAACACAAAATTGCAATGGAAAGTGAAGTTACAGTGTCTTACCTGAGTGTCATTGGAAGTACTGGTGTATGAGTGAGCTTCTGTTGTCCACATCTTCTTCCTCTGCCTCATCTTCCTCACTGTCCACAGGTTCCACCGCTGCCACAACACCATCTCCATGCTCATCTTCCTGCAGAAAAGGCACCTGGCATCTCAAGGCCAGGTTGTGCAACATGCAACGATGATCTGGCACACCTTCTTGGGTCAGTAGTACAGGGATCCACCTGTCAGATGAAGGTGCTGGAACCTGGCCTTCAGAAGGCCAAAGGTTCTCTCAATGATCCTCCTTGTTCGACCATGTGCCTCATTGTAACGTTCCTCTGCCCTTGTCCTGGGATTCCTCACTGGGGTCAGTAGCCATGAGCGGTTGGGGGAACCAGAGTCACCTGCAAATATTTGTGGGACAATTGTGAGACACACAATAACCCTTAGGGACAACCCCATACCCAGACACCTACATCTACTGTGTGGAGGCCTTGGGCTCACCTATTACCCACACCGGGTGCCTTTGGAGTTGGCCCATCACATAAGGGATGCTGCTATTTCTCAAGATATAAGCGTCATGCACAGAGCCAGGATACTTAGCATTCACATGGGAGATGTATTGGTCTGCCAAACACACCATCTGTACATTCAGAGAGTGATAGCTTTTTCTATTCCTGAACACTTGTTCATTCCACCAGAGAGAACAAATGCTATATGTGTACCATCAATGGCACCAATGATGTTGGGGATATGTCCCAGGGCATAAAAGTCAGCTTTCACTGTGGCCAAATCCTCTACCTGGGGTTACACGATTTAGCTGTGCATGTGTTTCAGCAGGGCAGACAACAATCTGATCAACACGTTTGAGAATATAGGCTCTGACATCCATGATGCCATGGCCACTGTCGCTTGGAAGGAACCACTTGCTAGGACATGGAGCACTGACAGGACCTGTACTAGTGGAGGGGTACCTGTGGGATGGCGGATAGCTGAAATCAGGTCTGGCTCCAATTGGGCACACAGTTCTTGGATTATGGCCCGATCAAGTCGGTAAGTTAGTGTGAGAGAACAGGGCTGATTGCAGAGGCCCCCTAACTTTTTGCCCCTTTTTTCCACTTTTTGCTGGTGTTTTCCTGACTCTGATGGTGCCCTGGGTACTGCTAACCAGTCCCAGGGCCTGTGCTCTGTGTAAAATCAATATGCAAATTAGGCTAATTATAATTGGCTAAGTCAACCTACCTATTAGTCACTAGTATATGGTAGGGCATGGAGGTGTAAGGACCCCAGCATAGGTAGTGCCCCCATGGGTGCACTGCTGAGGTGCTCAGTGTCATTTTAAAGGCAGGCCTGCCTTGCTGGCTGCTTTTAAATTAAAGTTACATGCAAATTTGACTTTGGAATTAAAAGTAGTTCCACAGTCTTAAACTACCTTATTATTACATATAAGTCACCCCTAAGGTGTGCCCTATGTGCCCCTAGGGCTGGGTACCATGTAACTATAAGCAGGGACCTTATAAAAATAGTTTTATAAGCCCTGGTGAGGTAAGAGAGCCAAATTTGTTTTCCCCTCACTGTAGTGAATGGCCTCTATAGGCTAGAATGGGGAGACTTTATTTTAATTTTAAAAGTCCCCTTAAGTAACAGATACCAGAAGTTTGGTATCAATTAATTGTTATCATAAATCCCAAAACTTCCAGTTGTTGGATTTAATATAACTTTTTCAGGTAAAGAGTTTAAAACTTTACATGAAAAGTTGCCAACTTCAGCCCTGCAGTGTTTTTGCTGCTGTGCTCTGATTGGCCAGCCTCTGGCAGCCTGGCCAGGCTGCCTTGATGAGGTGTGAAGTGGCCTGGCTCCACACAGAGATTTGCCTGGGGGAGGAGATCTCCCCTCATCAGATGGTAAAACAGGAAGGGGGAGGGCTGCCAAACTGGTCTTCAAAGGCAGAGAAGGAAATTTGGAGCAACCCAGCAACACCCTCACATCCTGCAAACCCAGACAATTAGGTGCCCCCTTGATTAGATTAGGAGAGGGGAGGAGAAGGGTGTGTTTAGGATTTTTTGCCACACCAGTGGGTGGGCTCAGCCAGATATAACCTCCAACAATCACTTTCAGCCATGATGGATTTTTGAGGAATGTTGATCACTGGGACTGATTTTTGCCACACTTCCCAGGAAGTGGTCATCACAGGGGGAAGGACCCTGCCCCTGATTGGAGAACCAAGACCCCCTGTTTTTCACTCAGGAGCAAGGATAAAACTGGCAGACCTGCACCCACACCTCAGATCCCTATCAGATTCCAACAAGGAAGAACAACAGGAGACGAAGGACTGCCCTGCTGGACCCCTGACCTACACCTGGGCACTGCACTCTGGAGGATTGCACCAGCTGCACACTTGCGCTTCACCACTAAAAGGACTTTACCTGTCTTCTACTACTTCAAAAAAAAGGGACTCCCTGTTTGCTACAGGTACATAGGAGCTGCCCAGAGTCCCCTGCATCAAGTCCTGCAAGCAGAGCCCAGCTGACCAGCGTCAAGTGGCCATTTGAGGATTCTGACCGGATGCATTCTGGGAATTGTAGTCTCAACTCCCAAGGAGCAACTCAGAGCTTCTGGAACCTTGGATCAAGTTGTGGGCACTTCAAGGACACAAAAAGGACCTCTGGAAGAAGATCCAGAAGTTTGGAGACGTTTGGAGCAACTCCATAAGTTGAAGAGGTGCATTGTGGGAGTTGTAGTCCCAGACCCCAAGAAGCACACCAGAGCCTCTGAAACCTTGGCTGGTGCTGTGGACCACTTTCCTGAATCAAACACTTCTGAAAGTAAGTGTGACAGTGTTACCTCGTGGGTGGCCTGAACTCTGGACTTTGTTCCTTTCCAGTGTGACCTTTTTTAACCCTTTGAGCGCTAGTTGCTTCTATGCGCTAGAACGCATTAATTCTTTAAAAATTCATATCTCTGGTTCCCTTATCTGATTTTATTCGTTTTGGTGTCATTTCAAAGATAAAAATATAATCTATTGTTATAAATAGATTTTGGATTTTTAAACTGTTTCCTGTTTTATATTTAATTACTGTTTTGTGATATTTGAATGCTTTACATTTTGTCCCCTAAGTTAAGCTTTGCCGCTCGTTGCCTAGCTACCAAGGGTTGAGTTGGGTTTAATTTACTGTGACCTACCTTGACCTGAGTGGAGGTTAGTGGCCTATTGCTGAGTGTAGGTACTTACCTGCCCCTACCATTAACTCATTTTCTAACAGTTAGGATAATGTGTCTGTCCTCCATTGTCGTCAAGTCTACCAGGGGTCTGTACACGGGAGGATGTCTCCATCTCATATTCATCCTTAGCGGTTAAAGTCCAGGGAGAAAAACGGTGAGCAGGAGGTCATATTCACACATATGATATAATAAAATGCATTTCTTCGTTTACAGAAACAGTATGTGAATTTGAGAGCCTGTTGATGTGCCATTGTCTGTTGTGACGCAGTTAGGTGACATGGGCTGTGCCCCCCTGAAATGGCGGCTGCCTGACCTCTGTGGAGAGGGAAGTGGGAATTTGGTAATTCCGCTGGCTTTGTGCGCTGTAGCAGTCGGCGGTCAATGACCGCCGCGCAACTTCGCATTGGTTAACATTGGGCCCTATGGTTCCAGGAGCCAATGGCGAAGTACGCCGCGGACTTGACCGCCATTTTCTATCTGTCCACTCACTTGTTACCTGACCTTCAACAGGAGAGGAACTACACTGCAAGTGCTGCTGTGACCTGTGGCTGGAAGCGAGAATGGCTCAAGTGTCTGGGGAAAGGGCCTCTGCCTTCACTTCAGAGGAGTTGGAGAGACTGGTGGATGGGGTCCTACCCCAGTACACTTTACTCTGTGGTCCTCAAGACAGACAGGTGAGTACACTGTCAGCATGATGCGTGGGCCATGAATGTGTGGATTGATGTGTGTGTCAGCCTCATGTAGGGAGGCTAAGGGGTACTGGGCACAGTGCTGCATGTATGGTGGTCAATGTATGTGCGTAAGGGGATGGGAGGGATATGGTGGGCCATGAGTATGGCAGTCCATGACTAATCCTTTTTCTGCTATCTTTTCCCTGCAGGTCAGCGCCCATCAGAAAAAGAATATTTGGCGTGCCATTGCCAAGGAGGTGCGGTCCCTGGGGGGTCTTTGACAGGCGGAGCACCCACTGCCGTAAACGGTGGGAGGGCCTGCGCTGCTAGGCAAGGAAGACGGCAGAGGCCCAGCTGGGGCTGGCCTCCCAACAAGGAAGGGGTGCCCGTCGTACCCTGACCCCCCTGATGTTCCGCATCATAGCAGTGGCCTATCCGGAGTTGGATGGGCGCTTGAAGGCGTCACAGCAGCTACAAGGGGGTGAGTACAGATTCATATTCCTGACTTTGCGCCTAGGCCAGGTGCGAACATGGCAGGGTAGGTCCATTGTTGGGCAGGCTCTGAAGCACTCCAACCCCAATAGTGTTAGTGGCCATCTACTACTGGGCAGGGTCCTGTGGGTCTCAGGCGTGCAGCTAATGGCGTTAGACATTGTACCCTATGGACTGGTGACTAGCTGTGTGACTGGTAGTGCATGGCCTCGTGCATAGGGCAGCTCCCTGTGTGTTGTGTACGCCAACGGTAGTGGTATTGCTGGCATTAACCAAGTATACTCTCTGTGTCTCTCCCCCTTTTTGTTCTGTCACTCTGTCCTTGTGTGCATTAGCATCATCTGGCAGAGGAGCAGAGGCACCGGCGACGGAGGGAGCTGTATCCCACATGGGCCTGGAGGCCAAATCCACAGACGGTGAGGGCACCAGTGGGATGGAGGGCGAGGGGAGCACCACGACGGAGACAGGAGGGGACACTACAGACAGCAACTCCTACTACAAAGAAGCTCACTGGCGGTGGCGGACACCTCTCTGCCCACCCCAACAACAGGTACAGCTGCCACTCCCACTACCAGTACCGCCCTGCCAGCAGTCCCTCAGTGTGTTTCCTGTGCCCGCTCACCCAGGAGGGTGGCATCTTCTTCACCCCAGGCACCTCTGGCCCTGCCCCAGTCAGCTCTGCTGCCCTGAATGAGGAGGCTATTGACCTCCTGAGATCCCTCACTGTTGGGCAGTCAACCATTCTGAATGCCATCCAGGGTGTCGAGAGGCATTTGCAACAAACAAATACATACCTGGAGGGCATTCACTCTGGCGTGACGGCCCAACAGAGAGCATTTCAGGCTCTGGCCTCCGCACTGATGGCAGCCATTGCCCCTGTCTCCTGCCTCCCCCCTCCAACTATCTCTACCCAGTCTCAATCCCCTCAACCCCAGCCTATCCCAAGCACACCTTCAGACCAGCAGTCACCCAAATCAACACACAGAAGTGGGTCAGGTACACACAAGCACAACACTTCATCTCGCAGGCACTCACACAAGCACCATCCCTATGCAGACACACCAATATCAACTGTCTCCACTGTGTCCCCCTCCTCCTCTTCATCCACCTCCCTCCCAGTTTCGTCTCCACTCACACCTGCATGCACTACATCCTCATCCACTACCTCCGTCACTACACACCCCTCACTGACAGTGACCACCCATACATCCATGCACACGTCCCCTGTGTCCTCTCCCACTGTGTCTTTGACCCCCCTCCTAAAGTACACAAACGCAAGCACACACCCACCCAACAGCCATCCACCCTCACAACAGCATCCAGCTCATGCACCTGCACCCAAACACAGCAGGCTGACACCTCCTTCAACCACTCCAGCTTCCTCCACTAAATAACCTTCACCCTCTTCCCACCCCAATGTCTCTAAGAAGCTTTTCCTAGCCAACATTGACCTGTTCCCTACCCCTTCCCCCTGTCCTTCACCTCGGGCCTGGGTAGCCAGAACCCAGCCCAGCACCTCAGGCACCCAGTCCACGAACGTGTGGTTTCTGCAGCTGTCAGAGGCTCTAAGGGGGCACTTGTCATGCCAGCCAGTGTGCCACCAACCCCTGCCAAGGCCAAGAAGATTCCGCCACCTGGAAAGGTCAAGAAGGGGACAGCATCCAGCAAGGAGATGGAGCCACAACCACCCAGCAAGGCTACGTCAAAGAGTCCAGCTGGCAGACTCAAGGTGACACCACCATCTGCCAAGGACAGGAAGGGGCACAGAACACCAGCAAAGGCACTTCAGCTGTCCGAGCCTGCAGGTGAAGGCCTGGTGGCTACCAGCACAACCGCCAGCACCGCCACCTGCACCACCGCAAGCACTGCCACTTGCACCCCACCTGCACTGCCACTTGCACCCCCACCTGCACCGCCGCTAGCACCACTACTGTCAGTAGCAGCAGCCCAAGTGGGCAGCTGTCTGAGGCTGCAGGGGGAGGGCTGAGACTCCCCTCACCACTGGCAGCACCAGCACCTACACCACAGTCAGCACTGCCGCCAGCACCGCCATAAGCACTGCTGCAAGCACTGCCACCTGCACCGCTAAAAGTAGCACCACTGCCAGCAGCAGCAGCCCCAGTGGGCAGCCGTCTGAGACTGCAGGGGAAGGGCTGGAGCCTCCCTCCACCACTGGCAGCACAGCCACCAGCACCAGCACTACCACCACTGTGCAGCCATAGCCGTTGGCGGATGGACTGTAGTCCGGCCTCCATGGAGTATCAGGCATCTTGGCCACTGAAAATCTTGTGGCTATGACACCCAGGTGAGGGACTGTGACCTGGCACCCCCCAAGTGCTGCATCACTGGGCACAAGGCCCCCTCCAGAACCAGTGGAAGAAGGCATCCACTCACCCTATCCTTGGCAGGATGAAGCACACTGAGCATCAAGCCCCCTCCAGAACCAGTGGAAGAAGGCATCCACTCACCCTATCCTTGGCAGAATGAAACACCCTTGGCACCAAGCCCCCTCCAGAACCAGTGGAAAAAGGCATACATTCACCCTATCCTGGCAGGATGAAGCACAATGGGCACAAGGCCCCCTCCAGAACCAGTGGAAGAAGGCATCCACTCACCCTATCCTTGGCAGGATGAAGCACACTGTGCACCAAGGCCCCTCCAGAACCAGTGGAAGAAGGCATCCACTCACCCTGTCCTTGGCAGGATGAAGCACACTGTACACAAAGCCCCCTCCACAACCAGTGGAAGAAGACATCCACTCACCCTATCCTTGGCAGGATGAAGCACACTGGGCACAAATCCCCTTCCAGAACCAGTGTAGGAGCCACCCACTGGAGAGACTGTGGCTTTGCACTCCCCAGGACCAAGCAGTGGGCAAACCATCCACTTGATAGACTGTGGCTTTGCACTCCCCAGGACCACACAGTGGGCAAACTACCCACTTGAGAGACTGTGGCTTTGCATTCCCCAGGACCAAGCAGTGGGCAAACCACCCACTTGAGAGACGATGGCTTTGAACTCCCCAGGACCAAGCATTGGGCAAACCACCCACTTGAGAGACTTGAGAGACTGTGGCTTTTTACTCCCCAGGACCAAGCAGTGGGCAAACCACCCACTTGAGAGTCTGTGGCTTTGCACTCTCCAGGACCAAGCTGTGGGCATGAAGCCCCCTCCAGGGAGCAGTGGCATTGTACCGTTTTCTAGCTGAGGTGCCCCCCCTTTCCTGTCCCCCTGAGGTGCCTGTGTGTTTTCGACCTGATGCCCCTGCAGTGTTCCCTCCGTATTGAGGCAGGAGTCAAGTGTGGGCTTGGCCTATGTGTTTTGGGCCAGTGGGCCATGGACATTTTGAGTGGACATTGTCCCGCCTTTTGTAAATATTGTATATTTTGAATATACTGTTTTTGAGTTCTAAACGTATGTATAACTATTTCTAATGTAACACTTATTTGACTCCAGTCCTTTTGTCCTTGTGTTATTCCTGAGGGTTACAGGGTGTATATGTAATTTTATTGCATGTGTTTGTGTGTCTGGTGTCGGGGGTGAGGGTGGAGGTGTTGCGTGTTGCGTGTGGGTGTCACTCTCTTTTTCCTCCCCCCTTCATGGTGTGCTAGGTGCAATACTCACGTAGTCGCCAGCGTGGGTACTCCTGGTATATGAGCAGATACAACAGCATGAGAAAGACAAGCAGCTCGGGCTCCATGGCGTCCTGGTTCTCCCTTGAGTGTCGACGAGCGAGTGGTTTTTGTTGGCGTTGGTACCGCCCCGGAAAAGGTGGCGGATAGGCCTCTTGTAATACAGTGAGCAGAACCTTGTCTTCCGCCTGACTGTTGGCGGTTACCGCCACGGTGTTTGTTGCTACCACCATGGCGGTCAGAGTGTTAAAGTGGCTGTCTGTGTTGGCGGTTTCCACGGTGGTCATGATTCCATTTTTTTTTACCACCTTCCTGTTGGCGTTGTTACCGCCGCTTTAACACCGACTGCCAGGGTTTTAATGAGGGCCTATGTGTGCTTTTGCTGAGTTGCAGATAGAAGAGGTCATAAGTAACCCAACCACCGCCGCTTTAACTGTAATGCGGAGGGTCACGAATCCGATGACAACAACTCCCTTGTGGCTAGTGAGCAAGAGTAATTGTCAATAAGTAAGCAATGTTCTTTTACACCCCCCATCCCTGCCCCTGCGTCTCTCCCTGCTCCATCTGCACCTGCAGCAGTCGAACTTGAGCCGGCTCCCCTGGTTAGTGTGGCTATAGTAAAACAATATACAGTTTTTAGATGATAGGTCCCATTCTTAATTTTTTAAATCAAAAAAATGTCACCACAATCATTACAGTTCAATTAGCACTGCAGTATCTTCTGTCAAATATATCACTCTGGGCATTGTGTTGGAATGTTAAAAAAGCCAGGTAGTCAAGCCAAGCAAAAGATTTGCGTGATAGAGTGGCATGGCTTGGACTATGATTGACGAGACTCAGAATCATTGAAGAACAATGAAGGGGTGCAATACAAAATGGTCAATGAAAGACAGAAAGAAGGATAATGGAGGGATAACAAGAATTAAACAAAACTTGGAAAGGGTAGTTGGGAAACAAGGGAGACAGTATTAAAAAAGTAAAGAAGGCAAAATCACAAATAGTGGACAGAGGTAAAAGTTAGGGAAATATTAATAATAATATTAAATCATAGGATTCACTGGAATGAGCAGAGCCTCCCCAGCTCCTGCCAGACCCACCGGTGCAGTGCCCCTCTGCTTGCCCTTGGCTGCTGATGTAAGTTTAGAAAGAAGGTAAAAAAAATACATTAGGGGTACTGTTAATCTCCACAAAATTAGTATATAACAAGCAAATGCAATAACATTGTACTTAAATCAGATCACCTACAGTATTATACTAGTATGATCAGCTATCGTTGAGTTGCTATACTCCTGAAATCCTATTCCAAATTTCCTTAACAAAAGCTACAGGTGGAACTAATGCATTGCATTTGCAATGAATTGATCTTTCATTCTATTCTCATTTCTCAAGCCCCTTGATAGACCAACTTGGTCTCTCTTTTTGTACTGCAAGCATACTCGAATCACTGTGAAATTGCTTGGGACTGTATGAGCTACATAAAGTTACCAAGAATGCTAACTCACCGATCTCACTAATTCATTATGAAGACAGACATACAGAGGGGTCTACATTGCAATGGCTTCTCAAATAATCAGCCAAAGCGAGTGTCTACCTACAAGTACGATGATGTAGCGCTGAGCACCTGCCTAGCTCTAACTGGATCACATAATTAATAATATTCTTAACATAAACTAAACGTAACGTCCCTCTGTTAGTGAAAGCCGCATGCTATTTGGAAAAAAGGTTAGTGTTGTACAACACAAACACAATAAAAATATTATACTCACCAAGCCCCTGGATCTTGACGCCTAGCAGGTTGAGCAGGTCCTGCTGACGGTCAATGATATCCACCCAGCGGTGCGTCAGCTTCTAGGTGGTGCGTTGGACCTGGGTGGTGGCCTTGACCAACCGTCAGACCGTATCCCAGCACCTCTGAAGCTCCCGCAGGGGGTAACCACTTCCAGATAGAAAAATATGTGGGGCAGTCCTATCCAATAAGTCAAGTCATCTCTAAGTAATCATACAAAAGAAACCAATGTAATTACATGTATATGAAGATCAAGCAAATATGTACAAAACTTTTTTTTTTAGGAGAATATAAAATAACACATTCGGAGATGCAGTACATGGAAACCAAATATTTACTTTCAATCTGATAATTCAATATTAATTACAGTTTGGACAACATTTAACACATAAAATAAACAGTACAAATTGGACATCAGTACATGTTAGACATACATGAATCAAAAACAGACATTAAGATGGTATACATAACAAGTCCATCCAGAAAGAATCCTGATGGTAACAAGGAAGTTCCATCCAATCCTAAGAATCAAACATATATGTTTTTCCGTTCGTGACCATGTAGTCCACTCTGCTCAGAAAAAGCAGTCAGAAACTCCAGCCAAGTTTCGTCCAATTCTGGACTTTATCAAGGCTCTTGCAGGGGTATGTCTCCATGTCCAATTCTCAGATGCCTTACTGTGATCTTTTGATTGTATGATGATTTATTAAACATGTCCAATGGTGTGCAGAAAGTATTTTGACAAATCACTCGTCTGGTAAGTATTTATCCAACAGACCACATTTGGGATTGCTCGCAATTCATTTATGCATAAACGAAAGAAACCGGCATTGCGTCCGTGTCAGAAAGCAGGTAACCACTTCCAGGCCTGGATGGGAGGTGGTGCTGCACATCAAAAACCATTGCTGCCACTTCCTCCTTTGCTAAAGATCGGCAGAGGCTGCACTCTTTGATGGTGACACCACCCAAAGGGCAGATGGATGCTGTTGCCCCACTGCTCTGCCATGGTGCTAATTGGGGTAGGAGAAAAGAAACAGAAGGAAAAGGAAGGGAGAAATAAGGGAAAAATAAAAATACAAAACATCACAAAACACAAAAAAATTAAAACACCATAAAAATAATAAGACTCAAAAAGACACACTAATGCAATAAACAAATATTAAAATAGAGGCAGATCAAGTGTGGGGTGGAAGATTACAAAGATTGGGGACAGATTTAAGTTGAAGGCCCAGCACCATAAACAGGGTGGAAAACAAGATGGCCTCCTCCATGTGAACCATGTGGTGCTGCTCGCGTATGATTATGAACTTGAATACTTCATGTTGCGTTTGACGTCAAACGCAACATGAATGGGGCAATGGAAAACTTTGCTCGCTAGCGGAGTTGTGCGTAGCGCAAATCCGGGCACTCCACCCATGTCCTGTTGGAATGTGTGATGACCTGCTCCTCCATTGGGTTTAACTCTTCCTGGACATCCCATCCTCCTGTGGACCTCTTTCAAGCCTTCAGGTTCCTGACCAGTTTTTCTTTTGGCCTCCATTTGTGATTATGCCACCTCTTATCATATTTAACTACAAACCTTCTTGTTGGTGCTATTGAAATGATCTTATCCACCATTGCCTGCTGTAAGGCATCCTTCTTGGCTAACTGTAATTTTGAGTTGAAAAACAAAGGAAGCTCGTTTTTGGTCATCTCACTTAGCTTTCCTCCTTTGAAACTTGATTTTTCTCTTCCTTTTGATCTTCATGTTAGACCTATCTTCAGTGTTGGTACCCTCCTGCCTTCCTGATGGCCTTTCCATGCCTCCAAAATGGTGGTGTGTTTGACACTACTTGGCTTTTTTAATGTTGATTCAGGCTTTGGACTCCTGTGTGAGACAAGGCTGACTTGTGGCCTTGAAAGATTGTAAGAAAAGATCGAAGATGGGGCCTTATCGTGCAGTACACTGGCATTTATCTCCTTCAGACCAGTCAGAGTTACTTGTTCAACCCTTTGGTAGCTATGGCACAGAGCAGCAAGGCTTTGCAAAGGAAGAATGTGTAAAGCATTTCATAGCACAAACAACAAAATTAGAAAGTCACCAAACAAGAAAGAGATGCAACAACAATTTACAAAAATGGAGCAGATGTTTATGAATTTTTAAATTCATTGATGACTAAGATCCACCCAAGGCTTCAGGAGATATGAATTTTTAAATTTTTAAACTTTAACATCAAGCCCAAACAAGCACTGGCAAGTCAAAATGTTGTGAACTTTTGGAAACTTTGTAAAGGTTTGAAACACTCAGTTTGGCAACACCAACCAGGGTTGGGTGACCAAATCTGACAGGATAGAGATTCAGGAGTCTTAAAAGGAAACTTTGTCCATTTATCTGGCCACCAGAGTGTCTTTAAAGTGAGTTCCAAACTTTACAGGACAACTAACATGCTGAGGGATGCAGGCTTTAGGATCCTCAGTGGATACTCCAGATGCTGTGCAGTCCATGGGGATGAAGTCCGGTCGAGTCCTCAAGCCACAGGTGAATAGGGACGACTTCAACCATGGATCTGAGTGTCCCATAAAGCAAGCCAACTTACCATTGGAGTCTCCGCTTCAGATTGGGACCGGGAATCAACTTTTCCACAAGCTAGGCACACAGAGCAGAGAACAAACTCCACTAGCTAGTGCAGCAGGTGCAGTCGCTAAGCATTGCAGACTCTCTTTGTGCACTTCCAGTGGGTAGTCTTCTTCTATCCTTGGTTTAAATCCAGCAAGATCTAAAATCGCAGGTGCCTGGGGTGCCAATTATATTCCAGTAAAGTGCCCATAGGGGACAATATGGTCACTAGCCAATGGGCTAGTATGTCCCCTCCTACCTGGTGGCACAGTTTTAGTGATGTGAGGCATCTGGCTAGCCCATAGTGCATCTTGTATGCAACAACCAACATGGTTGAAGTCTTCCTCAAGTGTGAGGACCTTGGCAGCCCAATTCTGAGGGTGTGGCTACCATGGGCAGCACGCCCACTGAAAACTGGTTCTGAAACCAGTTTTCCTTTCCTTGGCCCTAGCTCTACTCTGTCTAGGGAAAACAAAAGGCTTCCCGCATGGGAGCGTTGTCACAACGGCCCTTCAAAGGTGGCATCTCCCTTTGATGCTTGCCTTTTGGGCTAACACCCCTTTGCAGCCCATCATGTGGTTGGAGGTCACACTTCTAATGATGCAACATCCGTTGTTTTCAGTCTGGGAGTCTTTCACATGTCTCTCCAGGTGGGCAGAAACCTGTCTCAGTCCCTGTGCCTCTGTAAAGTCACTGTACTAGCGGTGTCAAAGTATGGCAACTTTCATGAAAGTGGCCAGCATCAAATAAGACATACATATCGACTGCACCATTGAGTCACATTTGATGCCCCCTTTAATTTGATACTTTATATGACAGGGTTAGGTAGCCTCTGTCAGAGGTTCCATGCATTGGAGTGCCAACCCTCAACTTTGTAATTATCTTATAAGGCTATTTAACTGTCCTCAGCAAACACCAACACTTTAGGGCTCTACTGTATAGACATTTCAGAAAATACATGTCTATCTTAACAATAAACAGCTCTTTGCCATAGGGCTTTATAGACCTGGCCTAGAGGAGACTTACATATTTAGTTAATGGACTAGTGAACTTTGAAAATAGTGGTAATGGTAGAGTGATGTGTGCAGTGCATGCACAGCCTCCTCAGTCTGCTATGGCAGCTGAAAGTCATGTTTTGACTTTGTCAGACAGAGAGGGGCACAATCAGTGCTGTAGGTTTTGGGTGGACAGCAAGCCTTACACACCTTTGGTACCTGGGGACCTTATTCTAGGGACTTATAAGTAAGTCAAGACATGCTAATCGGGAGTACACAATTCAACATAACATTTTGAAAGGGGAAAGAAGACCATCATTGAGGTCTGGACAGCCAGACTTAGTGGACTATCAAAGTCAAAAACAGCAGCTAGCCGCCCAAAAATGGTGTAAAATGAATGTGGGAACCCTCCACAAAAGCCTGTTTTCTTACAAAGGTATTCTATCGCAGGCAAGTCAGCTTTGCATCATCCAGGTAGCAGTTGCATTACAGCGTGGTGCGCAGAAACTATAAATTTGCGTCATGCTGCGTGATGTATCTCTCGCCCCTCGGCACGGTGAACAGTATAGTAAATATAGCACCCCCAAGACGCAAAGAAGTGCTGTAACACCACGCAATTCAATCTAATACAATGCAGCACTGAGTCTATGTAAATCTGGGCTCAAATTGCTACATCTTAAGCTCACTACAGTGTGCTCCCATAATATCCTAATAATAGCGGAATGGAAGCAGTAGGATAAAAATAATCAGCTACAGTGGAATACAACGAGTAATTCACTCACAAGCAGACATACTCCTCTGTGGGTTAGTCACTAGCCATTGCAACTTTGTAAACTTGCTACAACATGTGCCCATAAACTGCTAGAAGGAAATGTAAAAATGATTCCAAAATATAGTATACAGTAATTTTGTAAGCCAGCTACAGCATAGGACTAATGAAAAAAGACTGCAGCAGGGAAAGAAAATTTAAAAAACGTAATTGCTTTCTGTTTGGAATACATGTGTAAGAAACAGGATTGAATCAGGGCCAAATTGGAAACCACAACCAGCTCTGGCAAAACATACCCCCTGCTAAATGAAGGCCATAACTTGAATGAAACTATGGGGGAATGACAGTCTGTCTAGGTCTGAAAGCATGCCTCCTCTCCTGAAGCACATGTAGTGGCGTAGCTTGAGCAATACGATTGGGGTGTGAGCTTCCGATTGCTGATTCTGTTGAGCCAGCTCATGGGCTCTGGGTTGGAGCAATTGGGAGACACAGGAATGAAGATTCAGAGTCTTTGAGACTGACTGTGCTGGAGCCTTATGCACTGCTAATGAAAAATTGTCGTCTCTGCTAGGGTGAAAAGTCGAGACAGTTTGCTCATTTTTTATTAGGACACTAAACCAGGTGCAGGTGTTGACTCTTAGGGCCTGATTTAGATCTTGGCGGAGGGGAATACTCCATCCCAAACATGATGCATGTCCTGTCCATTTCTATTACGTTCCCATTATATCCTATGGAGATCATAATAGTGCAGATGGGATATCCGTGTGACAGAGTATTCCGTCTGCCAAGATCTAAATCAAGCCCTAAATCTTTCAGGGAAAACCCTTCAAAAAGGCCAGCTGTTACACCCAAAACTCAGAACAGCAAAACAAGACAACAAACAGCTGGGGAGGAGATGGCGCACCAACAAGGATGCCTCCGACAGAGCAGCTTTCAAGACCCTCCTCAACCTCTACCACCGCCTGCTGAAGGCAACATAAAAAATGTACCTTGCCACACGCATTGAAACCAGCACCAACACCAAGGAACTTTTCAACATCCTTAAGGAATTCTCCAGCATGGCTGCCAGTGAAAACAACATCATGCCCTCCCAGGAGCTGTTTGACAACCTCACCCAATTCTTCCACGACAAGATCGCAACCATAAACAGAAACTTCAAACTCCAACCCACACCTACGCGCTTCGTCGATAGGTACACCACCACCGTAACTGAAACGAGCCACACACTGACCACCTTGAACATCCTTTACACCCAGGACATCACCTCCACCATAAAATCTATCCACTCGGGAGCTCCCACAGACCCTTGCCCGCACCAAATTTTCAACCTTGGAAAACAAAGGATCAACCGGGAACTCACCACCTTGTTCAACACCTCTATCACCACAGCAACATTTCTCAATGCCTGGAAATACAGCAACGTCAGACCACTACTCAAAAAACCCTCTGCCGACCCCAGCAAACCCAAAAACTACCTGCTAATCTACCTGCTCCCATCCCAGCGAAGACACTGGAAAAGATCATCATCAAGAAACTCATGACACACCTGGAGCAGAACCAGCTACTCAACGCCTCCCAATCTTGCTTCCGCAGCAATCACAGCACTGAAACTGCCCTGATCGCAGCCACAGATGACATCTGAACCCTCCTTGACTGAAGGGAAACAGCAGCTTTGATCCTCCTTGTCCTCTCAGCAGTCTTCGACACGATATACCACAACAGACTGATCAAAACACTCCACTTCATCGGCATCCAAGGAGATGCTCTCAGATGGATCACCTCCTTCCTCACTGGACGAATGAAGAGCATCCACCTCACCTCTGAACCCAAGGAGATCACCTGTGGTGTTCCTCCAGGGCTCATTCCTCAGCTCCACGGTCTTCATTGCATGTATGACCCCGCTGGCCAACATCGTCAGATCCCACAGTCTCAACATAATTTCCTATGCAGATGACACCAAACTCATCCTCTCACTCACCGATGACCCCTCCACCAGATCCAACTTCCACAGATGCATGACAAGCGTTGCTGACTGGATGAAGAACAACTACCTGCAGCTGAGCACAGACAAGATGGAAGTAAGGATCTTTGGCAATAGCAGCAACACATGGAACAACACCTGGTGGCCATCAGACCTAGGACCCGCTCCCACTCCCTCCGACCATGCCAGAAACCTCACAATCATCATCAATAAGCTCACCATGAAATCACAGATCAATGGGTCTCCTCTGCCTGCTTCCGTACTTTACACATGCTACATAAGATCTTCAAATGGCTACCCCTACACAGGAGATGCACTGTGACACTGGCCCTCATAACCAGCTGATTGGACTATGGGAACAGTCTATGTAGGAATCAAACCACACCTCCTACAGAGACTTCAGACCATACAGAACGCCGCAGCCAGACTCTTCCTCAGCCTTATCCTACGAAATCACATCACACTCCACCTCAGGCAACTCCACTGGCTCCCATATAGAAGAGATGGCAATTCAAGCTACTGACCCAAGCACACAAGGATCTACACAACCAACGACCTGTGTACATTAACCGCCGCCTGAACTTTCATCAACTGCTGAGAAGACTACGCTCTGCCTCCCTTTCACTTGCTCATATTTCCCATATCTGCCAAAGTAGAAGTGGAGGACGCTCCTTCTCTCTTGGCAGCTAAATTTAGTGCTAGGGGAAACACAGGGGTGTGCCATATTTTGTTAATATGGTGCATCCCTGAATTTCAGCACTGATGCAGCACTGACAATTTTGGTGCAATGCCATGCTGCACCAGTTTCTTGTAAATATGCCCCTTGTGTGGTTTTCCCTGACTTTTTGCCTTCTAGCCTCCTGTTTTGTTGACCTAATTTGTCTTGCTTCAGAATTCTGTGTACTTTAACACTGCTAACCAGTGCTGAAGTGCAGGTGCTCTGTACTGTAAGCATGGCGATATTGGCTTATCCACAATTGGCATATTTAATTTACTTGTAAGTACCTAATAAAGTACACTATATGTGTCCAGGGCCATTAAATTAAATACTACTTGTAGGCCTTCAGCACTGATTGTGCCACTCACTACAGTAGCACTATAATCATGTCTCAGGCCTGCCACTGCATAGCCTCTGGGTGCAGTTTTAAGCTGCCATTTGGACTGGCCAAGTGCACCCACTTGCCAGGCCCAAACCTTCGTTTTTAAGGTTGAGTTCGCAAGCGCTCTGACCTGTTGTAAGTATTGTGGGGTTTTAACCACGCCCACCTCATGCCCATCACGGTCATGGGCTTGCCTTTCAAAAATCACTTGATGTCATTGGTAATTGCTTTACGTTTCTCCCGCCTTGAGGCTGTTCTTGTCACGCCTTGCAGACTGCCCCTGTTACAGGGATTATTGCATAGTTGCCAATATACTTCAGCGTGGGTAAACTATTTTTTTGTCTCTCCCCTTCATGCTGCCTGGTGACCATGGTGCTCACAGCCCAAACAGGCACAACAGCGTGAACTTGATTGGCAATGTTGATGCGCTGGTAGTACTGTTCACAGTTACCTATTCAGAGTAATTTCTGGTGGCTCTCCTCTTAAAACACTTGAAATTTATAAAACAGAAATCCTCAAATTGAAAATGGCTCTATCAGCACAGCAGGAGAGCTGATACTACAATATTCACTGCACTCAGGAAAACTCGACCCATAATGCTTTGCAAGCATTCTTTTTCACAACATTTTTGTCCTTAACTCAGCCTGTGGTGGTCCTAGGACAATGGGACCGCCGCTAAAACGTTCATGAGGATGCACTCTTTCTGTCTAGGTCATCTTTGGGTCCCCACATTAGGTTAGTGGGGACACCAAAATAATAATCTCTCCTACCATGTAATGTCTTTTGAAGTATTTTCATGGTTGGCACTTTTGTTTTCTAACTGGGATTAGTTTTGTTTTAAGGGTTCTTGTTTGTAATATTGTTGTTATAGCCCTGCTAGCCCTCAAAATGTGCAATGTACTATGTTCTTAAGGGGCTACATATATGGTTACTCTGCAATATTTATTGCCATTTTTGTTTTGTGTGGTTATGACCTGTAGGGGCTCACTATATAGTTAAGTGACCATGCTTCTTTCATATGCAATTGTCATTGTGGTGTCTTCTAGGGTCTGTTCTAAGCATTACAGCCCTATCAGTATATTAAAATATTTGCGGCACAGAAACTTGCCCATAATGCTTTGCAGGGCATTTCATTTACAAAACATTTTTGCTCATAACTCAGTCAGTGGTGGTCCTAGGACAACGGTACCACCTTCAAAACATTTGCCACAATGTGCACTTTCTGTCTTCATCATCTCTGGGTCTCCACACTATGTTACTGGGGCCTCCAAAATAATAACCCCTCCCACTGTTTGATTACTTTTAAGCTTTGTTTTAGATAGAACATATATATATAGATATAGATATAGATATAGATATAGAGAGAGAGATAGAAGGAATTTTGTTTTAAAGTTCTTATTTGTGATGTTATTGTACCAGGTCTATTAGCCTTAAAAATGTCCTCTGGGACCTAAATATATGATTACATTGTATTACTTTCTCCTGATTTATTTGGTTTTTCATGGGGTTAAGTTATGGGTACGTGACCATGTTTTATACAATTAATATTTTTGTTATGGTGTCCTCTAGTGACTGTTTTGAGCATTACAATCTAATGCCAAAAGTTTGTTTCTGATAAAGGTTTAAATTATAATTGTATATGTTTTAATAATTTCTTCTTAATACAATTATGACCATAATTCAGTCCAGCATAACATCTTGATTAAACCATGATTGTTTAAACACTCTTGATATGGTTTGGGTGACCCTTCTAATTTATTTCTCCTCTGTGGCTGTCTTGTGTCTTTTTGGGGGGAATTATGTTAGCCAGCCAGCAACTCTGATGGTGGGGTGGTGAAAGTGGTATTGTATTGGAATTAGCATAGCAGATTTAAATTAGGATGCTAAACGGCAACATTTTCATTTTCATTTTTTGCTGCAGATAGAGGAAGTGTCAGGAATAAGGCCATGCGCGGTCCAGGTCCCGCCCGAAACTCCACTGCACGGCTCTGCGGCGCTTTATGCGCACCTCTTGTCATCCCCTCTTGTTCCAAAGGTGGCCACCAGCGTCATCTGCCCTGTTGCAAAGCTCATAGAGCTGCAGGTTCAGGACATTGGTGGACAAGATGCACTTATCAGTGCTATTACATGAAGGGACTACAATACCCATGTTTTTAGAGGCAGCAGCCATCTTGGGGTTTGGCAGGCCTATAAAGCCCAGCCACACCCAAGCACGTTGCTCACTATTTTGAAGTCTTCAATGCAGTCAGACCTCGTGGGTCCCTCTGAAGAAGAGCAGATTTCCTGCATGGCAGATGGACGGCAAATTGGAGTACCCTTGTTTCCATGGTGAATTCAGATACGAGTAGGTCGTACTCATAGCGGTAAGGTCTAGATGAGCCAAATCTTGAAGGGAGTTGTATTTCCAAAAGGTAAAGCACCCCTTAGCACAACGAGCAAAGCGTTTTCAGTTTTCGGAGTAAAGTCGCCTTGGCGCGACGATTAAAGCGCTTCAGAGCACAGAAGTAAAGCGCCCCTTAGTACAATGAGCAAAGCGCTTCAGGATACACATGTAAAGCGCCGTTAGCATGGCAATCAAAGCGCTTCAGTCCACATGAGGAAAGCATCCTTGGCATGGTAATTACAGAGCTTCAGTCCACATGAGTAAAGCGTCCTTGGCACGGTAATTAAAGCGTTTCAGTCCACATGAGGAAAACGGCCTTAGCACGGTAATTAAAGCACTTCTGTCCACATGAGTAAAGCGCCCTTGGCACAACAATCAAAGCACTTCCGTCCACATGAGTAAAACGCCCTTGGCGCAACAATTAAAGCGCTTCAGTCCACATGAGTAAAGCGCCCTTGGCACAGCAATTAAAGTGCTTCAGTTCACATGAGTAAAGCGCCTTTGGCACAGCAATCAAAGCACTTCATTCAACATGAGTAAAGCGTCCTTGGCACTGTAATTAAAGCACTTCAGTCCACATGAGGAAAGCAGCCTTGGAACGGTAATTAAATTGCTTCAGTCCACATGAGGAAAGAGGCCTTGCCACAGTAATTAAAGCGCTTCAGTCCACATGAGTAAAGCGCCCTTGGCACAACAATCAAAGCACTTCAGTCCACATGAGTAAAGCGCCCTTAGCGCAACAATGAAAGCGCTTCAGTCAACATGAGTAAAGCACCCTTGGCACAGCAATTAAAGCGCTTCAGTTCACATTAGTAAAGCGCCCTTAGGACAGTAATCGAAGCGCTTCAGTTCACATGAGTAAAGCGCCCTTGGCACAGCAATCAAAGCGCTCTAGTCCATGAATAAAGCACTCTTGTCGCGGCAATAAAAGCGCTTCAGTCCACATGAGGAAAAAGCCCAAGAATCAAAGTGATCCAGGCCACAAGAGTAAGGCGCCCTTTAGCATAACGAGCGTAGCGTAGCGTTTCAGATGAAACAAATGAAAGCGCTATCTGGCATAAGGAACAAAGCGCTTCAAGTTCAATGAGGAAACACTTTCCGGCCTTTATAGTTGTGAATATGAAAGTATTTTTGGAGATAAGCAAATTATAGTTTTCATTGTTTTTTGGAAAGCATAATATGGGAAAAGCATATTTAGGGGCATATTTATACTCCGTTTGCGCCGGAATTGCGTCGTTTTTTTTAACGCAATTTCGACGCAAAACTAACTCCATATTTGTACTTTGGCGTTAGACGCGTCTAGTGCCAAAGTCCATGGAGTTTGCGTCATTTTTTTCCGTGGACACCTACTTTGGGTTAATGAGATGCAAGGTAGGCGTTCACGTCTAAAAAATCGACTCCGAGGCATGTGCGTCGGATTTATACTCCCGGGCAAAATTCACGCCCGGGAGTGGGCGGGTCAAAAAAAAATGACGTACGGCCGCTTTTGCGCCGTTTTTTAGCGCCTGCAAAAGGCAGGCGTTAAGGGACCTGTGGGCTCTGAAGGAGCCCAGAGGTCCCCTCCCATGCCCCCAGGGACACCCCTTGTCACCCTTGCCCACCCCAGGAGGACACCCAAGGCTGGAGGGACCCATCCCAGGGACATTAAGGTAAGTTCAGGTAAGTGTTTTTTTTTTTTTTTGTGGCATAGGGGGGCCTGATTTGTGCCCCCCTACATGCCACTATGCCCAATGACCATGCCCAGGGGACAGAAGTCCCCTGGGCATGGCCATTGGGCAAGGGGGCATGACTCCTGTCTTTGCTAAGACAGGAGTCATTTCAATGGGGGTTGGGAGTGAAAAAAAAATGCCGCAAATCGGGTTGAGGCGAAAAAATTGCCTCAACCTGACTTGCCTCATTTCTTGACGCCCAAGCTCCATTTTCCCCTACGCCGGCGCTGCCTGGTGTACGTCGTTTTTTTAACGCACACCAGACGGCGCCGGTGGCTAACGCCGGCTAACGTCATTCAATAAATACGGCGCCCGCATGGCGCTTCAGAATGGCGTTAGCCGGCGCTAATTTTTTTGACGCAAAACTGCGTTAGCGCAGTTTTGCATCAAAAAGTATAAATATGGGCCTTAATTCTTTGAGAGTTTCTAGGTCATGATCAAAGGTTTATGTTATGAATGCATAGATGTTACGTGATTGATATTCAGAGTATGATCATAGTCCAAAGCTCTTGCTATCTCTTGGTTCTGAGGTTGTAGTTTGTTCTTGTTTCAAGATTCAAAGAAGGGGCTTTGCCCTCACTTCAAAAGAAGTCTCTATCTGATATCACGGAGGCACATTTAGTCAAGAATTTATTGATGAGTTATACTGCTATGAATGAGTAAATGCATCGTTGTTCTAACCTTTTCTTTTCAGATCTCTCTCCCTGCTGTTTCCTACCCTAATTCCCTTCGCCCCGACTGCCTTCATCATAACTCTGTGCTATAATAGCTTTCTGAGTTGGTGACGCCGGGAGGTGGGCCTTTTGTTCAGCAACGTGCAGATCCCATGGAAAGGACACTGTGACAGGAAGAAGGTAAATGGCAGTGCTTTAGTTATATGCAGGACCACTAGAATTATATAGCAGAAAAAGACAAAATTAGGAGGCAGGGTTGACCAATTTATGTGGCAAGAAAAATCCAGTTATGAATTTACAATGCCAATAGCTCTAACTCAAGCAAATGTGAGACCTACTGCATTGCAAATATGTGTTAGTGTATGTAAGTCACCCCTAAGGTAGACCCTAGCTAGCACCAAATCAGGGCAGGGAGCAGTGTATTTTAAAAGTTGGACATGTACTTTTAAGTTTAACATGTCCACATTTTAAAATCACAGCTTATGGTGTTGTTGGATTTTAAATTGTAAGTTGAAAATGCCACTTTTAGAAAGTTGGCATTTTCTTAAGTTAACTGTTCTGTACCTCTGCCTGCCTCTGAGCACATGTCTGGGTTGGGTGACAGTTGGGCTTTGTGCATTCCCTCTAGATAGTCACAGACAAAGGGAGCTGAGGTGCGCCATGTACATCCTGATGGCCCATCACCAGGTTGATGGGTCTTCCTAGGCTGGATGGGAGGGAGGAGCTGACATTTGCACCTGAATAGGGCTGTGCCTATCACTACACATAGAGCTGCATACCCTCTGTAGAGTGTCTGGAGCCAGGGAAAGAATAACAGGGACCTTTCACACTTCAAAGGTCTCTCTTTGAAGTCCCCCCACTTCAAAGGCTCACCTGGGAATAAGTACTGGACCCCAAACCCTACCTAATCAGTACATATCTGGATCTGAATACATTCTGCAAGAAAGTAGGACTGGTGTGCTACCAAGAGGGACTGCCACTCTGCTGTACCGCTTTGCTCTGTTGACATGATGCCTGCTGCCTCTTGACTGGGAGTGAGAAGAAGTGGACATAACTCTCAACATCCTCCAAGAACTAAGGACCAGATTTATGAAAAGTGGCGCTATATTACTTGTAGTGCCACTTTTCTTGTGGTCCCTTGTGCCCCTCTACCACCCCCATGTGTGCGCCATATTTAAAACACTGCACGCCATGGTGCAGGGTAGGGGGCAATAACATCATAATTTCTGATGCTATTGATGTACTGTTCAGGGTTAGCGCCAACATTCTGGTGTTAACCTTGAACAGTGCATAGGGGCCCATTGTAAACAATGGTGTGCCCCCTTTTAACGCCTGCTCTGACCAGGCATTAAAAGTGCTGAAAAAAATGACACAGAGAAATCTCTTTGCAGCATTTATTCAGCCTTCCTAACGGGGGAACACCCCCTTTGCATACATTATGGTTGGTGCAGGCATAATGTAGCGCAAAGGGTTACAAAGTGGTGCAATGCATGCATTGTGGCATTTTGTAAATATGGCGTGGAGAAAAGGCCACCTAAGCGGTGCCTTAGCGTCAGCAAAATGACACTAAAGTGGCACTAGGCCCTCTTAAGTCAAGGCCTAAGTGACTCCATTGGTTTGCTGGCTTGCCTCATGTTCTGAAGGCTCAGGGACATACAAGACTTCCTGCCATCCTGCTTCAGATGCTGGACTCTGCCAACTGTGAGTCAAGTCCTGCCAAAAGGTGCCAATCCAGTACTGGGCCTTGGAAGTTGCGTTGTAGCTGTTCTTGTGGAGAAATTGACACATAAAACCTAATGCACCAAATGCATCCTCCCTCGATGCTGACTCATCGCTGCTGCCACCGAGGGCAGGGTCTCTACAGCAACGACTATGCAGCTCAAAATCAATGCATCACCACCAGCCTTCGCTCTTCACCTTCACTTCGCCGGCTGCTTGACTTGACAACAACACATTGCTTTCATTGCAAAAGGTTTGATGCTGTGCTTCTACAACTGAGCGGCTCAATGGTGACACATCACCTGACTGCGCTGATCGGAACCGGCGCATTGCCTTCACATTGTCTCCTCAACATTGACGCAACCCTTCATCCAAGGTACTTTTCAGCAAAGCCCTGCCTGGATCCTGTAGCCAGCCTGCCCTCCATCTTAGTCTTCTTAAACTCTGGATTTACCTGAGTCTAGTGTGACCGCAAGTAACCATTTAGCGCTATTGACTTCTAAGCACCATATTGCAGTTTATTTTTTAAAACTTCATATCTAAAGTTTATTGTATTTTTGTATTTTTGGTCTTGTATTAATAAAAATAGTCTTTATTTCACTAAACTAGCATGGAGTCTTTTTGTGGTGTTGTCACTGTGATTTAAGTGTTGCAAAAATACTTTCACCATTGCCTCTCAAATTAAGCCTGACTGCTGTGTGCCAAGCTACAAGAGGGTGAGCGCAGGTTAATTTAGGTTGCGCATCTGACTTACCCTGCCTAGGATTGTGATCCCTACTTTTCAGGGTGTATACCTCTGCCAACTAAAGACCCAATTTCTAACACATGCCATACCTATTTGGTATTTGGAAGTGACTCCCTAAACACACCTTTTCCAAATACAGAATTGCAAAAGCAAAATGTGATTTTGTAACATGTTACCAAATCACATTTTGCCTTTTGTACTTTAGAAAAAAACATTTGTCAGGTCGCAAACGGCCCAATGGGCCATTTTCGACCAGAAAAATGTTTTGCACATCTGGCCCTCTGTTCAGTAGGCCTAACTTGATCCCTGTTTTTGGCCCATAATCTATCATGGTTGGCCTGAACTTGTGACTTCATCCCAATCTGGCACAATTAGATAACCACAGTTGGCGCTTTGTGCTTATAGGCACTATTTTTACTTTGAAATTGTGCATCTGTGGTTCTGTTGATTGGATTTTTGTCATTTTGGACTCAAATAATGTATTCAATGTTACTCTATCATTCTGAACTGGTGTGGGATTTTTCTTGTGTTGTGTTTTCACTTTATTACTTTTTGAACAGTTGCATGAATACTCTACACATTGACTCTAAGTTAAGCCTGACTCCTTTTGTGTCACACTGTCAGAGGTTTGAGCACATGTTTGCTTGGGGTGTGTGTGTGTCTCACAGTGATGGAGATTATGGTGTGCATTCCGGGCAGATACTGGGAATCATACCCCTTCTTATGGCTTCCTATTAGGGATGTGCGGGGCTGAGTTTCAAGCAAACTTGCCGTGTTTTCCTCTCTCAAAGCGGTGAAGTTCCCATCCCATATATTGACTGGAACAGGGACAAATAGGACTTGAGACTTGAATTTCACCACTATTTTTTTGCATTGTTCTTATGCAAAGCGTGCATTCAAAACACTTATGATTGTAAGTTCCTCTGTGCAATCTACATGCACCCTCACATATACGTGCCTACGTAATGAATGCTCCTTCTATTGATTGTAATTTCTAAACTACTGCTAGGGCGCCACATGAATTATAGGCCTGTCGACTGCTTTACATAATTGCTTAAAGGTAAGCATGGCTGATTCCTCGCTTCAGGCTTCCCGACACCAGGAATCACTTCATCATTATTTCCTCGCCTTCAGAAAGGATTCCTGGAAATGGCCCTTTGCTTATCACGCCACCATGCATCATGTCACATTATCATTTAAAATCAGAGCCACAGGCGAAAACATTAGCCTCTTAGAAATATATTGACTTGTAGAGAGTGACAAACTATACTGTACACTTCTGATTCCCGGGTGGTGTGCTTGGCTCAAAGAAATTGATCACACTGTTTTTTTTTTTTTTAAGGGAAGGTCCCAAAGTCGTCTTTTAGACGTGCTGTAAGTTGCTGACTGAAGCTGTGCGGTGTGAAAGATAATATCCGACAGTTTAATTGTGCAGGTTATAACACTAAGACAACTGATGGTTAATGCTCTTGGAGTAATCTGTGTTCCGTCTAATCACAGATCTTACTCACCACAAAACATAAAGAGTTAGGGGCAATTTTAACAAAATACTGATGCTATGCTTGCAAAGTGACAGGAGGCCCATTAAAAACAATGGGAGCCTCATTTTAACACCTGCCTTAGGCAAGTTAAAAATGATGCTAGAAATTGTTCAGTGGAATCTCATTGATTCCACTGAGCCATTTTTCTGGGCCTCCTAACATCAGAACGCCCCCCTTGCATACATTATGACTGGCATAGGCATAATATGGAGCAATTGTTTACAAAGTGGTGCAATGTGTGCATTGTACCACTTTATAAACATGGCACAGCTTTTTTGCCAACCTTACCCAACATTAGTCTAAAAACAATACTTTAATGTGGTGCAATGTGGCGCTAAAGGCTTCTTAAATCTGGCCTTTATTGTGCATGCTGCAACCCGCAACTAGCACGCCAGAGGTGTGTATTTTATCTACACAGCTCAGTTGGTTACTGCTTTTTCTGCAGAGATCCTTCTGTTAACTGCAGGTCAGAAGGTAGAATGCTTGGAATATAGCTCACTGAATTATGAACTGACATAAAGAAGCTGCATGCAACCTGCAAGGCATAGGACATTTCTTAATCTTTGTTTATTCTATTGTTTCTAAAAAGAGGTCCTTTGAGTAGTGCATTATATTCTATTGGACTTGTAATACGGCAGACTGGATAACTGTCACGTTTGTAATGGGGTCACCTGTCCACCGAACTATAAATCAGTATCGTATTAGTAGTTACTTTAGAGATCAATATTGGTGCTGTTACTGACATGGACAGATATAGCGGAACTTCTTAAAGTGCATTCATATCCCTTACATACAGAGCTTGGAAAACTAAAAATCCTGTATAAAATTCTTAGTTTTGCTCAAAGACCTGATAAGTTATAAGCTGAATGTCATTGTCATCATTGTGTTAAATTCCAGCTAAACCCAATCCTGGATGAGACTTTAACAGAAGGAGTGCTGATGGCCTTTAAGTGAGTTAGTTGTGTTGGGTCGACGTGGAACAGAAATACTGCTCCGAACACAAAGCACGCAAAGTATGGGTGTCAGGATGTTGGTAAATTACACTGGGACTAAGTCAGCACATTTCAAAGAGTCCAGATCCGTCTCAGTAAATAGCTTCTGGATCTGGGGGAGGCTCCCCCTCATTTCGAGTTCTGACCGAATCAAAATGATTGCCCTTTCTTTCTTCAGTCTATCTTTGTTAGGATAACTTAACATGCATATTAGTACAGCGCACATTCACCGGAAGGGTATCAATGCGTTCCTATTAACAAGCTTATTTTCATTTGTGATGTACAGTAACGTTTCTTCAATAAGCATATTGATGACAACATCTATTTGGTATACCTTTGGCACCAATATTATCCAGTGATAGCTAGGGTTTTACATGAAACACTCATAGACTTATGATTCAGAAACACTGTCTACAAAATACGATCAGAAGAGCACGTATATCTTTAAGTCTAGAAGTGCGAGGTAGCAGTGATGCATATATTCTGGATTGTTTGTTACTTAAAGTGGGATCCTTTATTCAGTCTATGATTTTTTTACCTCGAAACTTTACCCCAATCACATGGTCACTGTTTTTTTATGAAGAAATAAAGCCAGCCCAGTGAAATTTTTACGAAGGTTTGGGATAGCCTGAAGGAAGCCGAGCAAAGCTTTTAGCGGGGTAAGTTTCTGAGGGCCAGATGTAGCATTGTTCGATTTTGCGAATCGGAAATTGCGAGTAGGTACGATTCGCAAAATCGGATGCAGACACCGACTGCGAGTCGCTATGTGGTCGCAAAGACCCACCTCATTAATATTAATGAGGTGGGTTGCATTTTGCGACCCCATAGCGAGTCCCTGCACTCACAGGGATGGTGGCCTGCTGAAGTCCGCAGACCTCCATGTCTGTGACTGCTTTTTAAATAAAGCAGTTTTTTTTTATTTTGCAGCCCATTTTCCTTAAAGGAAAACGAGTTGCAAAATACAAAAAATAACGAAACCATTTGGTTTCGGTTTTTCAGAGTAGACAGTAGTCCATTGGACCACTGCCTGCTCTGAAAAACCCTTTTTGGCAACATTCACAAAGGGGATGGACCCCTTCCCTTTTGCGAATGGGTTACCACCACCAGTGTGACACTGGTGGTAACTGCGAATTGCTTTGCGACCGCATTCGCGGTCACAAAGCAATTTAGCATAGCGATGTGAGTCGCAAATAGGAAGGAGACACATTTTCGCAGTTTGCACCATGCAAAATGCATGCTACATCCGGCCCTGAGTGCCTAACGTGAGCGTTGCTACTTAAGAAGTGGCTGGGCTGCTCCAAATAACACTAGCCTATTAGGTTAGAGCAGCTACTCAATATATGGAAAACCAAAGAATCAACACAGAGCTAAAAAGTATTTAAATGGCCTCTACCCTTCATTTCTTTTTTTTTCACAACAGGGTTAACCAACATTAACTTACATTTTTCATCTTGACTTCTTCTGTGCTTTGATTAAAATCTGCAGTCCAGCACATAATGTCCTCTTTAGAACTCATCAGCTGGGACTCTAAGTCAATATTGGCAAAACTGTTTGAACACAGCTATACTTTGTAAGTGTAAATTTGAGAAATGTTTCCGCAACATTTGCATTGGTCACAGGGAGCATAAAATATGACTCATCCATGTGTGTGTTCTCCTTGGTAAGTGAGGGACTGAAAAACTGAAGGTGCAGGCAAAACAAGAGGTGTGGCATAGGAATTTCAGCCGTGAGTGGCAAGAGTGTAAAGGAGGTTAAAGTGTTGTGAGAAGGACAAAAAACAGCAGTTTGAGAGGGGCTGGAAAATATTAGGGAAGGGTATTTGTGTATGTAAGAAATGGGGTTGATGGTTGACTGGGGTGTGCACCCTGGTCAAGCAGCAACTACACTCCTTATCAGGGTAAGGCACAAGCAAACTCCAACGTAACCTTTGCTCAAACTCCTGATAGTTTAGCACAGAGCAGTCAAGCTTATCTTAGGGGCATTGTCTAAAGTATGCAACAATTCCAACAGTAACACAGTGAAAACACATCACAAAATGAGCCCACAGTAGAGTTAGACAAATAGATCTTAATTTAATAAATTAAACAAGACCAGAACTACAAAAATCCACTTAGTAGAACAGGAGATTTTGAATTATTAAAGTTTTAGGTAAAAATAGTGTCAAGTATGGATATCCGGTTGTGCCACACTGGGACAAAGTCACAAGTTCAGGCCAACCGTGATGTAGCATGTTCCGGCTGCAGGGAGCCAATTAGGCCAGCTGAGCAAAAGTACCTTTAATCCTGGTTTACAGAGCATTGCATGGATCCACATCGAAGATTCATCACGCTGCTGAGCAAAGCAGGAGTCCATCGGAACATAGTCCAGCAGAGTGGCAGTTCTTCAGCAGCAAAGCAGTCCTTCTTCCTTGCTGGTTATTCAGAGGTCCAGAAGTGTACTGAAGTGGTGGTGTCTAAGGTCCATCTTTTAAACCCTGGTGCCCTGGTTCTGGAAGGCGGGAGGAACTTCTAGACAGTGGTTTTAGTGTGCAAGGAATTCCCTGCCTCCCCCGACCTGGATCCAAGCGAGCTGGAGTGACAATACAGGGTCATTAGTTGGGACAGGAAACAGGCTCTAGGCACAGGTAGTTACTTTACTAGGTACTTATAAGTAAATTACATTTATGTCAATTGGGTGTAAGCCATGTTTTAAGAAGAGAGTACAAGCACTCTAGCACTGGTTAGCAGTGGTAAAGTGCACAGAGGCCTAAAGACAACAAAAATAATTTCAACAAAAAGTAGGAGGAGGAAGACATAGAACGTGGGGATGACCCTGAAGAAAGGTCCAGGTGCAACAGTGTATACATGTGAGAGGGAAAGTGCATCATTGAGACTTTATGTGAGTTTTTGTGAGTATGATGGTAAGAGAAATGCATGTGACAGCGTGAAGGAATTTACAGAAACGGGTGTGAGAAGACATTTAAAATTAAGAGCAAGAAAGGAGATGTAATATGACAGCGATTATGACATTTTTGTTAAGCATAACACTCCAAGTCAGAGGTGCCCAACCTCTTTAGGTGGGACCCCAGAATACAGAACGTTTTATAGCCAGTGGGCCACTGGAGTGCGCAAGCCCAATCCTCTCAAGGAAGGAAGTCTTCGGGGAAGCGATTCCCCTCTAACATAAATGTTAAGATAATGGAGCCAAATGATGCATTTTTATTCCCCATTCATCAGTAAATGATTAGCATGTCCCAAGCTTCATTAATGAGCACTTCTGAGGAACCACTATGCTTTATGAGAGCTCAGCTATGTGTCATGTTTGTGATATCATGTTGTTTAGAACTTTTGCAGTCTTCTCAACCCTAAACTCAAATACTCAATTTTTCTGGTATACTCAAAATTTTAATCACCTATTTTGAATTAATGCAAGTCTTTATTCTTTGGAAGATGATGAATTAAATTAAATTGGGTGATGCTGGTACCAGATACCATAAATCAATGTCACCTTTTTAAATGTAAAAGCAACCTTCTTCTTAGGTTTTTGAAAGAATTTTATTGTCCTTGGCATTTTACACAGATAGAGAGGACCTAAAAGAGAAAGCTGATGACTGTAGAAAAAGAGAATTGAACGGTCTAGGTCATCTCTTGACTACAGTGTGAATCTGCGTTTCCCATAAGGACATGCTAAGTGGATTTTAATGCAGGATCAACACCTAATCAGACTCATATCGAATCAGATAAGTGTCCTGGGGCGATATCCTATTTGCTTCTTCTGCTTTTACAACCCATTTCAAAGCTGTAGCAGGAGAAAGAGATGGTTGGTTGCCTGCACGTTAATTGCCAATTTACCTCAGTAATTAAAAAAACAACCTCTCCAAAGGTGGGCTGCCTAAAATGCACCCCTGGGGTACACTGTTCGGCAAGGAAGTTTCATGTCATTGTGTAATCCTTATCCTTGTATAAATATAAAATTGGTAAACAAATGTGCTTGTTTCCATTTTTTTCCTGCTTCCTCCAATATTCCTCTTCTGAATGAAAACGTTTTACTTTGTGTTTTTAAACTGTTAACATGTACAATAGAGTATGCTAGGGTTACCTTAGTGATTACCTTCACATGTTCTGCGGCATTTCTACCTAAGGTCTTGTCTGTTGTTTGGTTATGCACCATGGGTGCATAGGTCATGTGGTCTCTCTCGTGATGATTGTCCAAACTATAAAACTATAAGGGTGCTTTCCTTACACCATTTTTTCTTTTTTTTCTTCTCAGCTCAGAACTCACTGAATACCATGATTGGGAGCGTCCCTTCTTACCCACTCCATCAGTGGTGCTATCACAAGAACAAATAGCGCAGGGGTGTAAAACTGTGTCCTTGTCTTAAACTGTGTATGAGTAGAAACTCTTGTCATAGTGTGCTATGCAGCCTTACTCAGGCTATGACATAGTAGATGAATCCAACCTTGAAATTCCAGGTCAAAGCCTGTTTTCTGCAACACATCCATCAGATAGGGCAGTTCAAGGGAGTCAAATGCCTTCTCGGCTTCAGGAGACAAGAGAACTGCAGGTTCTTGTATTAACTCTCTCCTGGTCAGAACCTCATAGAAGTGTCTAGGGTCATGCGGATGGATCTGTGTGGCATAGAGCCAGATTGAACCACAGCAATTACATTTTCAACAACCTGGCCTAATCTGTTGGTCAATATCTTTGCCAGTAGTTAGGCCCCTATTTTAAGGAATAAAATGGGTCTTTAAGAGGCACACTCTTCTGCAAGCTTATCCAATTGTATATAAGTGCAACATTTGCTGTTCTAATATCATGTGGAAGGCATTCGCTCTGGGCATTCAAAAATATTTCCAAATTTCTGTTACTGTGCTTCTTTTCCTGGGATAATATAGTTGTTCCAAATGTGTCGCAAAGTCAGGTGCAGGTTCAGATTTAATCATTCCTCTTGTTGGGGCTCAGACTCTTTGAACCTTTGGCCTTTGTCTCTGCAAGCTAACCAGGCCAGTAGTTAATTCGCCTTGTTAGCCATCTCATACAATTTTCTACAGAAGAGTGCCCTAATTTCATCTTCTAGCATCTATTGCTAGTTTTCTACAGCTAACTGTATGTGGTGCACAAACTCTGCATCTGGAGTAACCACGTATTGAGTCTCCCATTGGGGTAGATGAGCTATCAACTCTCTAATAGTCCTGTTTTGTCACTGCATTTTCTAGAAACTGTGTAGATGAGTTGTTCCCTGATGATTGTTTGGTACCCTTCCCAGACAGTTACTCTTGATTGCACTGATCCCCTGTTCTTAGCCAAGTGTTTCTTAGTTGCCTCTCTGAAATGTTGTTTGGTGTTCCAGTCTTTTATGTTCCATGGATTCAACCTCCTTCCATTCACTGCAGTATTGTCTCAGTTAGTGTTCTTGTGCGTTTTGGGGAGCGACTGATCACCCCACAGTAAAAACCTTGGTCGCAATATCTAACCACTTGATCAAATGGGACTCGAAAGTAATCTACTGTTAACATTTCTGCATGCCATTGCACATACAGGCGTACTGTTTAGTGCTGTGATGCTCCCCTCTCCTGAGATCTCTTAACTCTAGAGGAGTTACTTAATCCCTCAGTATATTACCTGTTCTCCCTCGTTGATTGCACTTTGTAACTTTGCGCACCACCACTGATCAACAGCACATCTGACGCATGTAATATATACCTCCCGCCCTTTTCAGGGCTTGTGTTTGGAGTCCCAGAAGAATATGCCATGTCATAACCATTATCCTGCTTTAATGTTCCACAGTATGGCACATTGCATCCCTGTGGGTTAGTCCAAATTTGTTTTATGATCTGTGGTCTGTGGGAGTTATCAAGGTGAATCTGGAGTAGAGCAGTGCTCTATACTTATCCCTCCCCAGGAAGTCACACTTGTTACCCATTAAATGGGTTTCTTATTGTAATATTGAGTCTGGGTCTTGCCTGTAGAGGAACATTTGTAACATTTGTAACCTCACACCATTCTGTTTCTGGTATAATGCTTTCCTGAAGCTCATTTTCTTGTGTATGGATATTCCTTATTTATGTTGTAGTCTCTGTTTGTGTAATGTGATGGATTCAACTTGTCAGGTTTTGCGAAGTGTTTGCATCAAAGAAAAGCAACCATAACTCCTATAAAAATCACTTTCTGGAACACATTAGGATCTTGATGCTTTGAAATTCAGGTTGAACTTCCAGTTTTAGAATATGACAGTGGGGAGAACATATATCCTTCTCCCAGGACAAGAACAGATTACTTGAGTATAATACATTAATAAGCCGAAAAAGTTTTCTGAAAAGGTACTGTGGAAAAGAGAACAAATCTAAACTGGTTTGCACCTGGAGCTACTGAATTCATGTTGTAACAATCTGTTTTCACTATTCTACAACAATCAGAGATGAATACCATATACTCTTTCTATTTTAATGAATAGTAAGTGTGGGTAGTACTATCTCTCAATATATATTACCTAGGGGTGGTTGCCACCAGGTAGTTATAGTTAGGTCTGCTTTTCCATGGCTTGCTAATAACCTTGGCCCTGTTTCATGGCTCTTCACGAAACCTTTGAAAAACAAAGTTCTTCCACCTCAGCTTATTCCTGGAATGTTTCAGCCTGATCTGTCAGACAGGGACCAAGAAGTGAGGGGGGGGGGCCCAAAATGTAAAATTCCCATGCATTTTCCAAAAACTTCTTTAGGCAGGGCTACAGCAAAAATCGCTGAACAGAATTACACCAAATTAGTCAGGAAGCTGGATTTCAATACACAGATTGTGCTTTTTGTGATTTGGTGTACATCCATAAACAATTTTTATTTAATTAAGGTTAAAAAATTATTGTATAGTTTGGCAGTTGGGCGTGTGAAAATCCTGCAAGCTGCCCTCAAGAGCACAAATTAAAAAATACAGCCCTGTGACAGGAGAGGCCAGTCCCTCCCTACACACTACTACACACAGCTGTTATCTGAGATAGAGGTGTGTGTAGAGGTGTGAAAGGACCGACCTATCGTTCTTCACACACTACTGAGTACACCTTCTTCTGAGACAAAAGTCTGAAAAGGAAAAGCCATTCTATGGGCACACCATACTATGTACACTAGTTATCTGAGAGAGAGGTCTGAAAGGAAAGGGCAGTCCATCCACACACTGTACTACACACACCTATCATCTGAGCGAGAGGTCTGAAAGGAGTGGTCTGTCACTCCACACAAAGTACTATGCATTCCTATCAACCGAGACAGAGGTCTCAGAGGAGATGCCAGTCTCTATCCACATACCTTACCATGCACACTCGTAATCTGAGAGAGAGGGATCTGAAAGGAGGGGCCAGTCCCTCCCCACAGCCCACTATGCACAGCCGTCATCTGAGAGAAAGAACAATGCATAATTCATTTTTCTACTTCAAACAGCATGTCTAATATCCTATTTTATTCACAATTACAGTAAAAGAATCTTAAATAACAATTCTAAATGTATGACCTTATGAGTGGTTTGCAAGAGCCGAACAGGAAGTACAGCCCTTTCAGAAGTCGACACAAGGGATTGTGTGTCGGACTTCCTTGAGTGTCTTGCGAGAGCAATCATTTTTAAAAAACAATAAATAAATATCCAACCATCTTTTATTTACAACTGTATCATAGATTTGTGTTAAATAACAACTGAAAACATGATAAAGAACCATACACAATTGATGACAATGAAATTTAAAACTTTAAGATCTCACGAGTGTCCCGCAAGCATCATGTAAAGCTCTCACAAGACTAATGACATCTCAAAAAACGATTGCTGGTGACATGTCTTGATATCAGAGTTACAGTAACTGAGCAAATAAACAATTTCCATTGAAATATTGAATATTTACCTGTTTAATACTCACACGCATTTTAGAAAGATTTTACAAACTGTAAACCATAACCTTTTATGTTACAATAAAAAAAGGTTTATACAAAATAATGTCTGAACATAACATATATCATAAAGTGATTCTACCATACATACACTCACAAAAATAAATAATTTAATTAAAAAAAACCTTTGAAAAAAACAAAGGTTAAAGTAACATTATAGTTAGGTGTAATAAAAATATCTGTTTTCTTTTTTTTAAAAACCTTAGAAATTCACTGAAAGAAAACAAAGATTAATGCAGTGTTATAGTTAAGTGAATTATTTCAGTGACAACATTAACATTTTAAACTGAAAAAACACAGAAATTCAGCAGTTAAAATTTTCAGCATTAACTGTAACATGTGCACCGCCATTTACCAGTTATGACCTCACCTAAGGCATCACTCATGACATGCTCTATTGCATAATTTATGACATCATTGATGACATCACTGATGACATCATACAATAAGTGTGCTAGTTTGTTTTATAGGAAGCAGGGAACTGGCTAGGCCTACTGGGCCCTTCAGACTCCTCCGCAGTCATCTCTCTCTCTCTCTCTCTCTCTCTCTTTCTCTCTCTCTCTCTCTCTCTCTCTCTCTCTCTCTCTCTCTCTCTCTCTCTTCCATCCCAAAATGGGAGGGATAGATTATTGTTATTGCAATGACTTCAACGTGTCAAACTAGCAAGATGTTTGGTGCAATTGTTATAGTTATGTTTTGAGGACAGCAGACCAGGGTAACTTCTGGCCTACTGGTACAGCACTTGGGCTATCAGTAGGTTGAAGATTCAAATCCTAGTATTGCTTGGCATTGTTTGTTTAGTTACTAGTGTTTTGACTGTTAAACCTTCCTAGTGATGGAACAGTCACATTTCTTTCCAATCATGTGCATTGGTTGACTGTCATAAGTATGTCTGGAAGCATCACAACAAGGAGTCACCTATCGCCTAAAGGTTAAGGTCACAGGTCCTCACACTGAAAGTTGAGGGTTCAACTCCAGGTGTATCCATGGTCATTTTCTTCTTTAAAACTTCAAAAGTTTAATGTTCATACTGAAAGGTGATCTCACTCTTTTTATTTGACAAATACATTTTTCTTTTTAAATTGTCCAAAAATATCTCATTCTAAGTATATCATTCATCATCAAAGCATAAGAAACTCTCTATTTCTCTCCCTCTCACTCTTTTTATCGCTCTCTCCAGCTCTCAGTTTCCCTCTTTCAATCTCTTTCTCCCACTCACAGACCAACTCAAACCCTCACCCACCCACTCACAGACCCACTCAGACTTTGATGCACCTTCTCACAGACCCACTCAGCCACTGACACACCCACTCACAGACCCTCTCCGACACTGACACACCCACTCACAGACCCATTCAGACACTCACACACGCCCTCGCAGACCCACTCAGACCCTCATGCACCCACTCACAGACCCATTCAGACACCCATCCACTGAATGACCTACTCAGACCCTCATGTACCCACTTGGAAACCCACTCAGACATTCATGCACCCACTCACAGACCCACTCTGACCCTTATGCACCCACTCACAGACCCATTCAGACACTGACACACCCACTCACAGACCCAGTCAAACCATCATACATCCTCTCACTGAACCACTCAGACCCTCACACAACCAATCTCACACCCAGAAAGACACTCTCATACCCAGAGTTACCTTCTCACACCTATTCTCACCCCCATAGAGACAGACCCTTCGGCCTTGTTCAGATTGGAGCTGGGTGATTATACGTGGTTGGCAGGAGGGCCTGGCCACAGGCCTGTCCCTGCAGTCAATCCCTGACGTGCATGGCTAAAATTACATTACATTGAAAAAACCTAGAAATTCACTGAAAATGAAAGGTTTCAGGGACGTTATAGTTAGGAAATAGAATAGAATTAAAATTTAAAAAAACATAGAAATTAACTTAAAAACATAAAGGTTACAGGGACATTATAGTTATTTACACATACAAAACCTTAGAAATTCACCAATTATAGTTAGCTATTTCAAGTAACTATGGCGGTCATTCTGACTTTGACGGGCGTCGGAGGCCGCCCGCCAAAGTCCCGCCGTCAGAATACCGCTGCGGTAATTCTGAGTTTCCCACTGGGCTGGCGGGCGACCGCCAGAAGGCCGCCCGCCAGCCCAGCGGGAAACCCCCTTCCATGAGGATGCCGGCTCCGAATGGAGCCGGCGGAGTGGAAGGGGTGCGACGGGTGCAGTTGCACCCGTCGCGATTTTCAGTGTCTGCTTGGCAGACACTGAAAATCTTGGTGGGGCCCTGTTAGGGGGCCCCTGCAGTGCCCATGCCATTGGCATGGGCACTGCAGGGGCCCCCAGGGGCCCCGCGACACCCGTTACCGCCAGCCAGGTTCTGGCGCTCAAAACCGCCAGAGCCAGGCTGGCGGTAAGGGGGTCGGAATCCCCTGGCGGCGCTGCCTGCAGCGCCGCCATGGAGGATTCCCCAGGGCAGCGGGAAACCGGCGGGACACCACCGGTTTTCTGTTTCTGACCGCAGTTGTACCGCCGCGGTCAGAATGCCCATGGGAGCACCACCAGCCTGTTGGCGGTGCTCCCGCGGTCGTTGGCCCGCCAGGGTCAGAATGACCCCCTATAACTTGTGTGCTAAGGTAACTATAACTTGTGCCCACACCGTGCACTACTATTTACCCCAGGTATTGCAGCACTCATGACATCTTTTATAACATCATTGGTAATATCACTGTAACAGTTGTAAAATTATTCATTAAAAAACTGTGCAAGGTGGAGGCAATGCACTGCAGGTGTGAGGGGCAGTTCAGTACAGTGGAACATGAAGTGCCGGAGGAAGGAGCAGAGGCATTCACATGCTAAAAGAGCGAAGAGGGTCTGGGGCAGCAAGCTGATCATGCAGAACAAACAGGAGAAGCAGTGGCAGCATAATGGACCACTGAGGGCAAGATGCAGGGAACAAGGGGATTCTCAAGGATAATGGAGGGTGAGGGGAGGTGTTTAGACACAGCAGGCTAAACAAGGAAGACAGGCAACAGGGGCAGTGGCAGCACAACAGACCTCCAAGACTAGGAGAGAGGGAGAAGGGGCACTCAGAAGGAGTCAGTGGCAGCAAAAATAATCCCATAGCATTGAAGAGATAGGCTGGGATTATGGACTCAGTTATTGGGGGATAGAGGGGAGGGAGAGAGGGGCAGCAAGTTAAGCACAGGGGTGAAGTGGGAAAGGTTGTGACAGCACAACCAACAATACATGGCAGGTACCTTGAGGGCCTGAGGGAGAGGCAGAAGCATTCACATGGATAATGGAGGGTAAGTGGTGAGGGGTAGCAAGCTCACCATGCAGGGCAGGTGGGAGGGGCAGTGGCAGCACAATGGATTATTCAGGGCAGCTGTGTTGGGAAGTGGCCGCACAACAGATCACGGAAGGCAGGAGGGAGGGTGCAGGGGCATGCACATGGACAACAGAGGGTATATTGGAGGGAGGCAAGGGGAAAGGGGGGAGTAAGCTGACCAGGCAGGGCAGTTGGGAGGGCAATGGCAGCACATCAGACAATGGAGGGCAGGAGGAAGGGGGCTGGGGCACACACCCCTGAAACCAGTTCAAGGATAATTTTTTTCTGTTCCATGGAGGACCTGACTTGGCAGTTCAGGCTGGACTGTTCCCTTGGGAAACAGGGTCAAGAATGGTTTGGATATGGCTGGGTCCAAACTGTGGTGGTGTGTTGGGCAAAAAAACCAATGGATTAAACCCAGATCTTTGTGACTGGGGGTGAATGTTTGCATTTTTACTACTGGTTGTGATATGCCACCAGAAACTGTCACAGTGTATTGAAAGGATCCTAGTGTCACAAAATTGTGTACTGCCATGACTTTGACAATTGATGTTATTGATGTGGGTTCCTTTTGTGAGATATGATGTCTGGTTCCAGCTGATAGCATGAATCAATAATAATTTGCCTATTAAATCTGATTTTTATGATTATATTCCATTATTCCATGGTGTCAAGGTCTGGAACTGTAAAAAAATATATATCATTGGTTTGGTTTATTGTTGAAGCCTTACAAAAGGTGCTTCTCTGACATGGCTTGCATTGGAAACTGAAGCATCATTAGCCTTGAAAAAGTCCTGTGGACAAAACACGTATTGGCTGCTTCTTTTGCGAATACCATATGTATTATAACAGACGATTGGAATGAATAAATAAATGGGTTTGAGTAACTTGACCTAATGACTACAGTTACTTACGTAGCAAGACATTTATGGAAACACTTCATAGTGTATGCTTTGGTACCTTCTGCATAATGTTTCTGAATAGTCTTACAGAACAGAATCTCGCACCCTAGGTGGCTGGGTGCTGTTACGATGTGAGCACCATTCCTGGATGCTTCTCTGTTGCTTGTGGGACTTATTCTCCCATTGTGTGGACTGCTGTTGCCCCTATATACTTTGCTGATGGAATGTGCAAACATTCGGCATAGCCACCCTTTTTACTGATTGAATATTTTGCTTCTGCATGGGTTCTATTTTTTTTTTCATTTGACATTATTTACTAATGTGTGAAATCAATACATTGATTTATAGTTTTTATAATATTTCACTTTGAAAAAAATGGGAGAAGCATTACCTAAATGTAACTTTTTTGGGGTACATGTTTTTGGATTATTTACAAGCATAAAATAACGATGGAGGCAAGAAATAAGAATTAAATACTGCAAGAAATAAACCACCAGTCTTTGACTTTGTGTTTTTAGAATGTATTTTACAAACACAAATGAAGTGATACAGGATGAAAACCAAATAACAGAGGGGAAAACCAAAAAAACAGTCAATCTTGGTGAATGGAACTATTGTTTTAGAGGCAAAATTGTTTGAAGTCTGATTTACAAAATACAATTGACATCTAAAAGGTAAATGTGTGAAGAATCTAGTCCACAGAGTGAATGCTAGTTACACACTAGAGGAAATTAGGTTTTTCTTCTCTTGCTGGTGGTTGTGGAGGTCTTGCTATCCTCTCTTGGTGGTCCCAAAGAATGTCCCCTCTTGGGGGAGTGGGGCACAGTTGCAGGGACTGAGGTGGTTACCGGTGTTTCTGCTTATTGCAGGGCCTTGCTTACTGTGGCTGAGGCAGGTATAGTGGGCTGAGATGCTATAGGACCACAGAAGGGGGTAGATGTTGCTGGGAATGCCCTGCACAAATGGTGGAAAATGTCAAACTGCACCCCAGGCAGGGAGCTCCAATTTGAGTTTAGAGTCTGCATCTCTACATTGTGCTTTCTCTGCAACTGCTTAATGTCCCCGGAGGTCTGTAAGGACATGCCACATCATGTCTTGGGACTGATGTGGGGATCCCAAGACTTGGTCAATGGTGGTCTGGGTGGCAGTGAACACAGTGGCCTCACTTTGCAGGCCCACAGATGTCCTCCCACATACTTTACCCCCACTACCCTGTGACCACCTTGAGCCAGTGTGCCCAGTCCCACTGGATTCTGGCTGAACTGGAGGTGGTGGCTGTTTTTGCTTAACAGCAGCAAGGACTGGGAGAAACGACTGGGTTGATTTTTCTTTGGACACAAGAAGTGGAGGTGTCCATTGACTGAGGTGTTGTAACTGTAGGAGTGAGAGGTGTAGGTATGGGCTGAGTGAGACACACTGGAGCTGTCTGCACAGATAGACCATATGGATAAGGCTGCTCCATATTATCCAGACTTGCAGGAGTGGAATCCTCAGTGAAGGCTTGATCCTGATCTGCAGTGCATGTATCCTTAATAGCAGATGGTTGTCCACATACTATAGATGTAGGACCTAACATGAATTACAAAAAATCATATTTTAAAAGTCTGGCTTATGTAACAAATTTATTTTGAGCTACAAATGTAACAAATTAAAATTAATAAAATAGTATTTACAGTATGTTTAGTCCTTTCTGTGTTTTTTATGCTAATTACCCAAACATTATAATTTATACACACGCAAACTTCAAAAAAGGCATTTGAAGAGATATCCTGAAAAAAAAGATGGCTTAGGAAGTGTACATAAAAGATAAAAAATATTCAACTGAACTCAGTATGGAGGAGAAATGAGAAATCAACCTTTCCGAGGACTAGCAGGCTAACATTCAGACTGTTATACAACCTGGTAGGATTAATGGCATTGGTCGTCAAATGAACTTTGCTAAGTAAATTTATGATACTTACAACTTAAATTCTGCATACAACATAACATGATATAAATTCTTTAGATCAATATATTTTGAGCTGTGAAACCGATTACATCACTTTAATGAAATGACAAGAAATTGACAACATACAAAAATCACATGAAATAATCCACTTTTTATTAATTGTAAAAAATGTGGTTTGAGAAATGCCTGACATTTTGACATAAGTGTATATATGGAGGAAACAAGGAGATTACCAACATCGCATTGTAAACATGTTTTCCAGATACAAAAACAAGGCATCATGGTAGATGTAGAATTTTCAATTTGACATTGTCAACACTTGAAAAATTGTAAGTTGAACATTCCTAGTAAACTATATACAGTGAAGATTTACACACATTTACTGAATTATGACATATGTGAAATATGTTAAAAGGTGAAAAAAGACTTACAAGCGCCATCCCTTCATAGTATAATGGATGGGTTTTGAACCTGTTATCTTAACTACAACAAAATACATTCAACCAAACAAACAAGCAAGTATAAGAAATGATCAATCAAGAACAGCTCATGCATTGACCACACATATTGCCCAGTAGTAAAATGAGTGATGACATCATTATGCTAATAATTTGATGAAGACAATAGATTTGTGTTTTTTTAAAATTGTATTTATATGTTTTACAAAGATGGAAAACACATAATCAACAGCAAAGTTAAAAGTAAAAACTACATTTATGTTCAGTGAGACATACATAAGTCTACCCCACAAGTCTCCACTCCACCTGGGATTCCTGTCAAGCTTTCAGGATGTAGGACCTGTAAGACCTTCTCCTGCCAGGGAAAAAGTTATAAGGGGGTGCTGGTAGAGCCCCTACCAGTCCTTTGGGCTGCAAGGTGATGCTGGGAGGCCCGGGAACACACTCTCTTGCACAGGTCGTTCCAGCTTATCCTGATTTCCTCCTGTGTGTGAAGGTTGTTTGCTACAGCATTCACTCTGTCAACTATTCTGGCCCACATTAGCCTTTTCTGAGATATGATTGTATTTTGTACTTGGGCTTCAAACAATCGTGGCTCTATTCTAATGATTTTATCCACCATGACTGACAGTTCTTCCTCTGCAAAACAGGAATTTCTTCTCCGTGCCATTATGAGTAAATATAAATAAATGAAATAGTGGCCCACAAGTTAGTGAAAATAAATGCGGCAAATGTAAAATAAAAAGAAAAAATCTTGACTTCTGAGTTGCAACTTCAGCAGCAAAATGGTGTTCTGCAGTGGAATGGCAAAGGACCATGGTATTCAGGTGTTCACAATTGGTCAATATACATCAGGTGTGTGCTGCTGGCATCCATCCAATAATCACAGTACAATGTTGAGCGGGTCCCACAATGGACTCCCGCCGTCAGGAATCCACCTCCAAAACAAGGCCAGCACAACTGTGAAATCTAAATATGTTTGCCACAATCCCACCACCGTGAAGGTGATAGAGTACTGTTAGCCTGCATTTGAGTCCCTCATGTTGGCAGCGATAAATGGTTTCCACGGCGGACAACACACTGTTGATGCAGATGGAAGTTTAGCAACCATACATCTAAATATGGCAGTCAGAATTACGTTAGCTTGATGGAGTACTTGGAACCGCCATCACGGTGTGATGACAGAACTCCCATCAAGATCTAAATCAGGCCTGAAGTCTTTAACAAAGGGTAACTATAATAGTAAATTAATAATAACATTACTATAGCAGTTAATCCCAAAATGACACACCTATTTTGGCACATAAATAGCTCTTTTTCTAATCTGGCAGTTTGTGACACTGACTTCTCCATCTGTAATATTTTTTAGATAATGTTTTAGTTATAGGTATATTTGCTCCGTGACTTTCAAATGAATCCTTGCAAGGTAAATGTACATTTTCTTAATTTTCCATTTTTAACATTTCCACATTTAAATTGTTGCATTAGTTTAGGCTTGGCATCAAACAAACAACAGGTGTCGATTTTAAAAGAAGTGAATGCATAACTGTAGGAAAGTGCCCTTTTTACATGGTCACCTGCCACTTTTTGCTCTAGATGCTGTTAGTTATGACTCTAAAAGTGCACTGGAGCCTGCTAACTAGGCCCCAGTGCTAATGCTTTCTCCCTAAATTGGTATATGTGAATTGGTATCCCCAATTTGGCAGGCACTTTAACCTCCTTGGTAGGTCACTAGTATATGGTCCAGAGGTACCCAGGGCATGGGTGTTAAAGGTGTCACCAAGGTCTGAAGTACTGTTTGTGCTAGCCTGCATGACCAAAGTCACCTCAAAGGAAAGCCTCCTGAGCCCAGAAGGCAGGGTGTACTATATTAATAGTATACACATATAAGTGCAAACCTATGTCCCTATAGTAGCCTTTTCCGTTTAAGGCTACTATAAGTGAAGGCGGTACATAGGACAACATGGGCTAGCACCCGGACAAACCTGAGATCACCAGCTCCATTATGGTACCCCTGAAGTGTGTCATGTGTTGTATCAAACAATGTGCCTTCTTACCCCTGGCATGAATCTGGTGTTGAGGATCAGATGGCATGTACCCAGGTGGCAACCTTAGAGGTTGCCCACCTTTTTGTCCCAGTTTTCCTGTGCTCTGGCTGCCAGCCTGCAGCTTCTGCTTCCAAGATAGGATTGTGACTCCCTGGGCAGAAGTGTGAACACTCCCAGAAGTCAGGAAAAAGGCCTTGATGGGAAGGAGGCCACACTTCCCTCCTTCTCTCGTTCCTTCCCTCCCAGGGCATACCACCTCTGATATGCAAGAAGGCAGTCCCATAGGGGAGAACAATGCTGCCTCCCTGCCAAAGGCACATTTGTACTCGGACAGATGTTAAAATTAGTCAGGAGGCGTACACCACCAGAAGGCTAGCCACACCTCTAGGGTGAGCATCCTGGTCTGTGGAGCTGAGGAAGACATCTGCCATCTTGAAAAGTGGCAAAATACAGAGATCTGGGTAGAAAAGTTGCCACAACCCTCAGATGTGGTGACCTAAGGGGCAGATTAGCCGCTGGGGTTAGTAGCCCATTGGCTACTTGCACCCACACCTCTAACACCCCTAAATCTAGGATTTAAGGATACTCCTAGCACCCGAACCTTAGATCTGCAACAACTTGTGAAAAAAGGGCAGACGACCTGCAGCAAAGACAACAGAAGCCTGCACAAACCAAAGACATGATACCTTGAACCTGTGACAATCTTTCTGGAACTGCTAGACTGTGAATTGTCCTGGACCAAAGACTGATGCCCCCAGCAAGAGGGAGCCCTTTGCAAGCCAAAAGCAAGACCAGGCTCCCTTTGAATAGTAGTGCTACTCCTCTGCACACCACAGGCAAAAATCACTTACAGGAACTGAAGAAGTGCTGACCATCAGGCCCTCCCCAAGGGCACACCACAACACCTGCATCCAATGTCACCAGTGGCTCCATTGTTGAGTTTTTGCATTTGCTCCCTCACCTGCACAGTCACAACGGTAAAGCTAGTAACCGCAGCTCCCGTTCAGCTCCAAGGATGGCCAAGCAGACCTCTGCACCTAAAACACCTTAGCTTGGTGCAGTTGTTCTGCCTGGTGAATCTTACTCCTGAGGCCCACACAAGTTTAACCGCCAGTGGGCTCCCACAAAGTCGACTTGCAAGTGACTGGATGTCACAAGTACAGTTTTTCCGAACCCATGGCTCCCTTGTTCAGCACCAAGGACAGTTAGGACAACTCTTGTTAGAAATGGGGTCTTTGGTTGGCAGTCAGGTTGACCCCTGTCCAAGCAAGGACCCTGACTCTGATCAAGGTATGCCACACACAATCCAAATAATCCTGTGCCCACCCTCTGGTAGCTTGGCACTGAGCTATCAGGCTTAACTTAGAAGGCAATGTGCAAAGTATTTGTGCAATAAATCATGCAATAACACAGTGCAAACACCACAAAAATACACCACACAGGTTTATAAAAATATAGTATATTTATCTGAGTAGATTAAGGTCAAAACTATCAAGATTTGATAAATGCAAGTTGAAATATCACTTTTGTAATGACAAATAGAGTCTTTAGTTCTTAAAAACAACAATGGTCTCTTGCGAGGGCAAAGTACCTGGTTTGCGTCAAAATTATCTGCACAGGACCGTAGACGAGGAGATGCGTGGAAAACGGGGAGGTGTGCTTTGGTTTCTCTGGGAGTACACAGACGATGCGTTGATGCTTTTCCACGCAGCAAGGGCCTTGTCGATTTCCGCCACACAGACTTGTATCCTCTTTGGGTTGCGGGATATTTGGATGCCCTGGAGACGATGCAGAGAAAACCTGGGCGTGCAGGACGAAGTCACAGGAGCTGCGTCGATCCGGTGGGCGATGCATGGAAATTTCTGTCAGACGGCAGGTGCTGCGTCGATTACTCTTGCAGGAAGTTGGGCTGCGTCATTCCGGCTTGGCGATGCATCGATCCAGTGGGCCGTGAGTCGAACTTCTGGTCGCAACGCTGGAACTGTGTCGATTTCCACTCAGGGAGCCGGGATGCATCCTTATGGTTCGGCGCTGTGGTGATTTTCTTACTGCAGGGCAGGCTCTGCGTCGATTCCAGCAGGCTGTTCGTCGATTTTCACAGCACAAGGAGTTCTATGCAGAGATATTTAGTTTTAAATATTCAAGTTTATTATTGTGCTTCACTAGTAGTAATAGCAGCTGATGTAATGTTAATTTCTTTAATATTATGTGTGGCTAATCTAGTTGGAGCTGTAACATCACAAGACAAGGTTGAATTGGTAAGTTGCTAAAGGCAAGCTATAACTTCTATAAGAAATGTTTACCTCTACCAGCTTCACATGATCTACATATTAATATAGGCTCATATTCAGAACTTGTACATGAACCATGTTCATGTTATAGTCCTTGATCAACCATTCCTTTAATTTCTTCACATATTGCATGCTGATCACAATTTAATTGTGATAACATGTACTTAAAGTTTTCTCCTTCATTATGCATTTCTACCATCACAGCTTCTACCTCACCCATAGCAATTGTTATTTCATTGACAATATTTAGGGCACCAAGCAGGTCTTCAACCCTTCTATTAGACACTTTATTTGTACTTCCCGCGCCAGATGTTATTTTCTCTTGGATTTCTTTTCTTCTACATTTCTTGCTCCAACATCTCAACATACATCTTAAACTCCGGTATTGTGATATTTGGTTTCTTGTCATAGCAAGCTCCCTCATAAGACATGAATGTTCCATTCAATTCTGCCTCTTTTTGCCATGGTTTAAAAAGCTGTAAGAGGCCAAGGAATACAATTCTTTGTTTGCTGGATTTTCATATGTAAGCTTGCCACAATTTATGAGTGTAGGATTTGAATAGTATATTAAGCAATCGTCTGTTCCCTGGACATGAATTTTTCCACATCAAAATCGTCAACCACATTATTTCTGTAAATATAAAATTGAGCAACTTAATATAGCAACACGCTTTCCAATAAGGGGCTTCTGTTAGGATAGTATGTGTCTAATAAATTTGTTTTTACAATGTCCTTGTTTTCTGGATCAAAGTGAGCAAGATATTCAAATTCGGGCAACTGTTATAAACTTTATTTATCAATGAGGCTAATACTAAACTGAGCCATGTAATGGCGTGAGATTTAGCATATAACCTGGATGAGCTTGAACAGTAACATGCTTCATAACTGCTAACCCCTCTATGAAATAGCATTTGAAGGCTAAGGCCCTCAGTACAAGTGTGGAAGTCTTAAGACCGCCACACTCACGGCGTCAGTCTTACTGCGCGGTCCCGGCAGTAAAGACCACTGCATTACGAGTTTGGCGGTTTGGGCGAAGCCAAACTGCCAAAATGCACCAGTCCTGCCGGCGTGGCCGAAGTTGAGCTCCTCCAAGCAGGTGGCATGCCTAAGACCACTGGCCATATTACAAGGCAGCAAACCGCCAGGCTTTTCACAATGGTCGCCCTGCCATGAAAACCCTTGCGGTAACACACCCGGCAACAGGAATCCCCATTCCTGTTGCCAGCACATGTCAACACACTTGCAGGCAGATACCACCACTCGCTCCCACACACTTGCAGACACACACCCCCACTCGACCACATGCATATATCCAAACAACCCGACCTGACCGCACGCATACGTCCAAATACCCCCACCCAACCGCACGTGTACATACAGACACACCCACCCAACTGCACGCAAACATACAGACACCCCACCACCACTCACGCATACAGTCACACACACATGCACGCACACCCATTCCGACACACACCCACACATGCTCGCGCACATACATGCACACACCACACACATGTACCTACCACACACACACCTACCACACACACAGGTACCTGGGCCACTTACCTGTCTGGGCCGCACAGTAGCCCACATCAAGGTGGTTGTCTGGGAGGGGTTGGATGTCAGAGGTTCCACCGCCAATGCCGCCCTGCCATGCAAAGACCGCCGTGCCATATTACAGCTGGTAATATGACGGGCAGACTTCTTCTGGCGTGGCAGTGCTGAAAGGTGGAACTGCGTCTCACCTGCCGTCTGTCAGGCCGACGGTATTGAATTTCTGCCTGCTTATAGGTGGAAATCCGTAGGTGACATGTAATACGGTGGTCTTTAGACCACCAACACTGGTGGTCTTTTGGGGCCCGCTTTGACGACGGTCATCGCAAAAGACTGCCAAAGTTGAAATGAGGGCCTAAATTTATACAGAATTTTTCTTAAAGATTGCTCTGCCGCTTTAAAAATTTTATGTGTTTTAGGGACTATCTCTTGACAACATATTTAACAGGAGACATAACATTAATGACTCTTCCTTTCTTTAAAATTGGCCTTGGGAATCCCAAGTGAAATTTAGTACACACTTTTGATCTGATTTGAAATTTCCTTAAACAATATTTTCCACATTTGTGACGTTTAGTACTTGGTCAAACACTTTTTTTTTCCTATTATTTTACCTAGGATTTCGCAAGTACCATATTGCTCTGTACACTATCAGAATTGTATCCAAATTTTGGTGCATTCCTTATCCTTACCAGCATATGAAAATGAGGTGTATCTCTTGTTTGGTCTTCTTTTCTCCAGACGAATTCCACCACCTCTTCTATGACGTTTTTCTTTTTAGAGGTTAGGAACTTAAGCATAGTTTGGAACTTTTGATTAAAAAATCTGTATATATTTGTTGGATCTAAAGAACATAATTCCCCTGGTGTTTTCATGGATGCATCTGGCAAAGTATTGTTAGCCTGTAGTAGGAAAGTGTATAAATCATCCCATAGGAATGCAGCATAGCTTAAAGCGAGAAACCAAAAAGGCAGTCCCAAATTCCTTAACATACATTTTAGTTCTCCGGGTCTTCTGAACCAGTATTCAATTGCATCTCTTTGACATGATATTAATTAAGTTATATTCCAGGTTCTCATCACTACTTTCAACTTTATGTAAACACCTGTAGCTGTTATGTTATTAAACCCTGTTGTAGTTTGCATGACATGGGCAACAGTAGTAACAGAGGAACAGATAATTAATTTTCATATAGTAAAGTGAAATTATAAGGTATGTTTTGCCTAAAATGTGGGTTTTCAGAAAACAGTATTGTACAACAATATTCCAATGCAGAAATTGGAATCAGATGATCATCATATCGCCCACCTTTTCCAGTTGGAATTATAACTAGATAACACCAAGCCTCTAATTTTTTTCCCAAATACTAACATGATTTCTTGTACCTTCTCTCTTTTGATAGAGTTCTAAGGCATCACTCAATAAATCTTCAGATTACAATGGGTGTATACAGTAGTGCTTGGATATTTCTTCTGACTTTTCTTCATTAATTTATAAAGACTGTCCTACATTTGTTTCATTGTAGGTTATTTGTGTCATGAAAATCTTTGACTTCGAAGTTACTGTAGTGTATGTTATTTTGTAGCAAGTATGAAATAGCATCTTGTATTTTGAAATAGTTATCAATTCTTGTCATTTTTTATGTTTTGTAGGAACTCCATTAACTAACACAACTAAAGGTTGTTCTTATTTATGCTGCACTCCCAAAGTGTCAATATTTTTCTTTAAATCTAAAGGTAGGAAAACAACTGTTCCTTTCATGCGGACTGAAACATGCACTTTCAACACCAGTAGCAGACTGCCAGTTAACTCTCTGGTAATCAGTGGCTTTTAACATTCTGAATTTATAGGAAAGGTGTGACACATATGAATGACATCTTGAGGGAATCGAATTGGAATAATGAAAGCATTTTCTACTAAGAATACTGCAGTATATGAGTTGATTAGGGCGCTTCATAACAAATAAGTCTCCCAAGAGGGCCACCAGAGAAAAAAGAGCCCAAATGGAGCACAAATATCACAAAATGTAGCCCAATTATGGCTCAAAGACAGAAGTCGGCATAACACATAGGCCTAGATTTAAGGGGGCCTTCTTACACCACATTAGCATCATTTGTTTATGCTAATGTGGCTCAACGAGACCAGAATCGTCGCACCAGATTTACAAAGTTACACAATGTATGCAATGCTCCACTTTGTAACCCCTTGCGCCACATTATGTCTGCGTCAGGCATAATGCATGGAAGGGGCCATTCCCCAGTTAGGGGGGCCGAAAAATGGCGCAAAGAAATCTAAAATATTTCTCTGCGCTATTTTTTTCAGCATTTTTAACGCCTGCTCAAAGCATGCATTAAAAGGGGGCACACCATTTTTTATAATGGGCCTTAATGTGCTTTGCAGGATTATCGTAATAATTTTTTTATGCAAATTCTGCAAAGCGCCAAACTAGCATCAAAAATGTTGATGCTAGCTCCCCAACTACTGCCATGTGGAGCTATATCTTAAATATGGTGTACACATGGTGTTGTTACTGGGTTGCTAAAGGGTGCAAGAAAAGTGTTGCTGCATTGAATGCAGCACCACTTTTCTTAAATCAGGCCCATAATTTATTACTTTCTTTTGCAGTTTTATATAGCGCAGACTTGACCTGAAATTACTGGAGTGCTTTACATGAGCATCAGTGACATTACACAAGAACACATTCATTTTGGTTTTAGGCATTGGAGATCGCATGATTTTCCTAGAACCATAGGATGTCAAGTTGATGCTGAAACTCATACCTGGTTCCCCAGTTGCAAAGTCTGGCAGGTACGCCACATCCTCTCCCATAAGTGAAAGATATAATCGAGGGATCACCTGGATAAAAGAACATAAAGATAGCAAATAATTTATAACTGCTTTATCACTAATTGGGATTTCAGACAATATGCCATAATTGCTATGGAAATAAGACCCTTTGTTGGAAAGTGGAGTATTGGTGAGTGCAGGTAGGTACCTACACTTAGCAATAAGCCACAAATCCCCACTAGGTTCAGTCAAGGTCTCAATAAATTATTCCTTGCTCAACCTTCGGTAGCTTGGCCCACAAGCAGTTAGGCTTAATTTACGAGAGAGGCATGTAAAGCATTTAATATCAATAAAACAGTAATATGTAAAAGACAACACAAAATAAAAATCCAACACCAATTTATATCAATAGGAAATATGTTTATCTTTAATATGACATCAAAACAACAAAAATCGAATGTAGGTAATAGAATATATTAATTTGTAAAGATTATATTAAAAAAATGCTTTCTAGCTCATAAAAATCCAAAAACATCAACTGGGGACATCTGGTCGCACTCGACTGGGGCAAATTCAACATTTGAGGCTGACCACGATAAAGCCCTGCTCATATACACTGAGCGTGATGCCTTGGTTAATTTTTACCTTCACACTTAGAACATTTCTTGGACATTTTCTTCAACTGGGGCAAAGTCAAGAGTTGATGCTGACTGCAATGGAGCCCTTCTCAGATACACTGCATGGGAGGCCTCCATTAAACTTTTACCTTCGCACTTTTAGAAACCTTTCTGGAGCTTTTCTTCCCCAACGTCAGATGGCACTCCTCAGCAAACCGATTTCGATGTGATGTGGTTGGATTGCCTTTCTGCAACCCGCCAATCAAATCCTGGAAGTCTGGGGCTCTGGCGCTTTTCAGTAGGTCAAACTGGAAATTCAGGCTGGGCCACCATTGACGGTAGCCGGCTTGACTCTCGATGCTGGGTCATTCTACTTATGGAGTTTTTTTCCAAAGTTGCTCCAAACTTCTCCAAACTTCTGGATCTTCTTCCAGAAGTACCATTTGGGTCCTCAAAGTGTCCACAAACTTGCTCCAAGGCTCTAGAAGCTCTGAGTTGCTTCTTGGAAGTAGGGACTTCAGTTCCCAGAATGCATCTTGTCAGAATCCTTAAATTGCCACTGGACACTGGTCAACTTAGCTATTCATGCAGGACTTGATGCAGGGGACTCTGGTGAGCTCCTTTGTACCTGTATCTTATAGGACCTCCACGTCTGGAGCTGCAGAAGCAAAGCAAAGTCCTTTTCTTGATAAAGTTCAAAGTATGCAGTTGGTGTAGTTCTTCAAGTGCAGAATTCAGGTGCAGGTTGTGGGTCCAGCAGGGCAGTCCTTCATCTTCCAAGATGTCTTTTCAGCAAGGATCTGAATCATGGAGCAGCTCTAACATATTTCTTCTTGTTCCTGGGGTGGGGGACGGGGGGTGCTCCTGTCCAATAGAGTGCAGGCAACCAAAGTGTGGCAAAAATCAATCCCAGGGAGCAACATTTTCAAAAATCCAAGTTGGAGAAAAATTCAGTCTTAGAGTTCAGATCTAGCTGAGTCCACCCTCTGGTGTGGCTACGTATTCCTTAACACACCCCTTTCCAGCCCCTGTCCTTATCTAATCAGGGGGGTCCTGGCTGTCTCTGGCTGCAGGAAATGGGGGAGGGACAGTTTCTCTCCCAAGTGGCTTTCCTTCCTTTGAAGACTAGTTTGGCTACTCTTCCTCCATCCTGTTCTGCCATCTGCTGTAGCAGTTCTCTGCCCACCAGATGCTTCCTTTGTTACAGACCAGGCCACCTCACGCCCCATCAAGGCAGCCTGGTTCAGGCTGACCAATCAGGAAAGGACACTACAGGGATTAATTTGGTAACTTTCAGAAAAAAGTTCTACAACTATTTTCCTGAGTTAGTTATACTGAATTCAAAACTGGCTAGTTATTTGATTTATTATAACATTTAATTTGATACTAAACTTGCTATGTTTAGCTCATCCCTAAGGAAAATAAGACTTTATTATTTTAAAATAAAGTCTTTCCATGTTAGCCTATGGGGCACATTGACTACAATGGGGAAAAACTAATTTGGCTGTTTTTCCCTCACCAGGGCTCATAAAACATCTTTTATAAAGGCTCTGCTTGTATTTACACTGCAACCAACCCTGGGGGCACCTAGGGCAGACCTTAGGGGGTGACATATGTAAAAATACTGTAGTTTAGGGATTTGGAAGTACTTTTAATTCCAATGTCAAATTTGAGGTCAATTTTTACTTAAAAGTAGCCAGCAATACAGGCCTGCTTTTAAGATGACATCATGGACCACAGCAGTGTACACAGGGGTGCCCTATCTACCTTAGGGTCCCTAAACTTACATGCCATACCATATACTAGGGACTTATAGGTAGGTTGTCACAGCCAATTATAATTATGCCTAATGTGCATACAGAGCACTGGCCTTTGGACTGGTTAGCAGTGCCCAGGGCACAGTCAGAGTTAGAAACCACCGGTATCAGCTACAACTGGGGCCAAAAAGTGAGGGGGTTTCCGCAATCAGCCCAGTTTTCCCGCACTCTTTCATTGCTATAAGTTCTAAAGGAAATGCTTTAGTTATTATAGTTTTGATTAAATAAGCATGACAACAGGCATGCCATGCTTTTGAAATAAACATTGAATGTTAGCAAACTAGTTGTTCATTAGAATACTGTGGGGAGGCAGAGGTCAGGGTCACAGGCTTGGATAATAGAGGGCAGGGAGGATGGTGCACAGGCAACAAGTTGACCACGATAGGCAGGCGGAAGGGACAGTGACATCACAATGCACCATGGATGGCAGAGGAAACAAACCAACCATGCAGGATAACCAAGAAAGAATGTGGTAATACAACAGACCTTTGAGGGCAGAAAGAAGAGGCAGTGGCAGTACAATCATTCATGCCAACAGACCTCATTTAAGCAGGAGACTTCAAATGTTTTTAAGCCCAACAGGGCTTTATTTTATCCGTCCCCTGCCTGAAGGTTCTTCTTTTACAATGTGAGTCAATGGGAGAAAATCAATTCCCCAGGTTTCTGTTACAAAACCTCCCTCTTACCAAGTTCAAAATGTTGGCAAGTATGGTACATTGGATCAGGGAGGGCAGAAGGAATGGGGTAGGGATATGGGTTTGGATAACAGAGGGCAGGAAAGAGATGGGCAGGGTCACCGGGGCAGGTGTCAGGGGTTGCGGCAGCACAATACACCACACCGGGCAAGCGGAATGGCAGTGCAGTAAAACAGATCATGGAAAGTCATAGGGAGAGTACCCGGCCAAGCACATTGGCATCAGATAGCAGAGGGGAAAGAGGCAAGGGCAGCAAGCTGATTATACCGGACAGACAGGAGGGACAGTTGTAGCATAATGGACCATGAAAGGCAGGAGGGAGATGGCAGCGGTACGACAACGGACCAGACAAGGGAGGAGGGAGGGGATAGGGGCCTGCACATACAAAATGTGGGGCAGAGGACAAAGGAGCAGGAGCAACAAGCCCATCATGAGGTGCAGGCGAGATGGACACTGAAAGCACAATACACCTTGGAGCCACCAGTGAGACTATAATGGCAACCATGCAGACAACAGAGGGAAGGTGGGAGGGTGTCAGGGACAGCAAGCTGACAACATAGGGTAGGTGGGAGGGGCTGTGGCAGCACAGAAGACCATGCATGGCAAGCAGGAGGGATAGTGGCAGCACAACAGACATGGCTGGCAGGAGAGAGCAGGCAGGGACATGCACAAACCGCTTTTTATCAGAAAGAAAATTACCAAATACATCCAACAAAGAACCCTCCGCTCAAGACTGGCACCCCGCCTTAGAACACCACCATACAAGAAAAAGACTGTAGGTGGTACATCCTTCTCCATCCAAGCAGCCAAACTATGGAATTCATTACCCCCAACTATAAGAGCCACAGATAACTTTCTTGTTTTCAGAAAACTACTCAAGAGTTGGCTCTTTCCTTCATAACCACCTTTTTCAAACAACTATGAACTGCATATGCCTATGTGGATAAATATTTTTTCAGATTATATGTATATTTCTATTTATTTATAGTTTCTTTGGAAAATATGTATTGCTACTGTCATAACAATAAAATACACACACACTCTTTTAAACCTGTCTGACTAAGTATTTTTTACCCATGATTCTAATTATGTATTGTATGTGCATATGTGTGTGTATTCATGTGTGTGTGTATAAATATATATATATATATATATATATATATATATATATATATATATATATATATATGTGTATGTATGTGTATATGTTGTTTCTGTGCTTGGCATGTTTGTGGATCATTGCATGGCTCCTGGTTTTTGGGTTGTTATACTAGATATCTATGAATTTCTGCTCTCATTTTCATCACTCTTATGTCATGTCTCTATCAAACTATCCTCCATTCTCACTCTGACTCATCCCAAATCCCTTCGACCACTTTCATCTCCTAAATATCTGTCTAAACTCTTCCCTCCACCTCCACATCTAACTCACCAAACCTCACTCTACCTCTGTGACCTCCCACACAACCCTACTAAATTCTCCTGCATTCATCTCACCCTGCTACTATGCTCTCCCTAACCCTTCCACATACTCTTCCCCCCTCCGCCCTCCTTTATTCATCCCAAGCCTTTGGATTGAGTAAATGAAGAAATATACTCCCAATTAACACTTCTGGATTTCTTTCCTCCTCCACCCCTCCATTACTCCAGTCAATCTAACTAACAAACTCTCATATCCGCGGCTCAAATTAACTCATAATAATACTAAAACTGTACTCATTATTAAATGATACTAATCCATCACTAATTCTTGTTGGGTTCCGGAGTAGCGTGCTACTCATCGAAAAGCGCTTCGACGCCTCGTCAGGGGTAGTAAGCGCTATATAAATACGATTACAATACAATACAATACAAACAACGATGGAGGACAAAGGGTGGGGTAGGGGCTGGACACAGAAAAGAGAGGGCAGGGGACGGGGCTTCACAACAGACCGTGCAGGGCAGGCAGGAAGAGCAGTTGCAGCACAACAGAGCACGGAGGGCCGAAAGGAGTTGCAGCAAAATGGACCCTGGAGGACAGGAGGGAGGGGCTAACAGCATGGAACCTGGACAGGCAGGGTAGAAGTGGCAGAGACAGACAGCAGCCATCTGATCATGCTAGGCAAGTGGGGGGCAGTGCCAGCTTAACATAACATTCAGAGTAAATAGGAGAAGCAGTGGCAGGCCAATGGAAAATAGTGGGCAAAAAAGAGGATGAAAAGGCATGAACACAGACGTTGGAGGACAAGGAAGGAGGGTAGAGGCAGCAAGCTAGCATCGAGACTAAGCAGAAGGGCAATGATGGGACATAGAATTGGGCAACAAAGAGCAGGAGGAGTGGGCAGGGACATTAAGCTAAATGGATGGCAGCAGCAGCACATCAGACCAGGCAGGGAGGGAGAGGGCTAGTGCATCGACTTGGACAACAGAGGGTAGGCAGAAGGTGGATGGGGCAGCAAGCTAACTGTTCGGGTCAGGCAGGAAGGGCATTCGCAGAACAACTGCCACACAAAGCTATAATGAGGGAGCATGAACGTGGACAATGGATGGCAGGAGGAGCGGGCAGGAACAGCAAGCTTGGGTGGGGGCAGCACAATGCCAGTCCAGGCCCTGCGTCCAACCCCCCTCCAACGTGCAGTGTGATGAGCACTTTAGTTAACATTAAAAAAGCCCTAGAAATTCACTGAAAAAACAAAGATTACAGGGGCATTATAGTTAGGAAATAGTTACCTTTTGGCATGAGTTATTGTTCCTTGAGATACCTCAAACTGCTGGATTTCTATGGTTTTGTGTGTGTAAATTCTGAACATAACTATAACTTCACTGTAACCTTTCTTTTTTAATGTATATGTATATATATATATATCATCCAAGTTTGTCCTTGACAACGAAGACGCACTCGCACTTCAGTTACTTTAATTTATTAGTGCACCAACAGATCTGGTGTCCTTTCAAACATTCTCTGGCTGTTTTTCTGCCTTACGCATTTCAGACTCTCACCATCCAGACTGAACTGTGAGTGCGTCTTCGTTGTCAAGGACAAACTTGGATACAATATATATATATATATATATATATATATATATATAGAGAGAGAGAGAGAGAGAGAGAGAGAGAGAGGGAGGGAGAAAAAAGGAGGGCGTGAGAGAGGGGAAGGGAGAAAGCATAATGGGTGAGTATAGTCACACCATAACTCATAGAGCTGTAGTCAAATAGTTTGTAAATGTTGCTAGAATACTGAGATGGCATTATTGGACCATATAACGCATTCTTCCAGTGATGTATTTTTCATATTCCGAATTTTTGGGATACTTAGCTTGAAAAACTGTATTATTCACAGTGCAGCTAACGCTGGCCACTGATTGGAATTAGAAAGTTTAGGTTTTATATCTTGTATATAAATTAATAATATACCAATGGGCAATGGTGAGGGCCAGAGGACTCATGCAATTCTCTAGCTGCAGCTTTTACTAGTCATATATTTACTGCGTTTGCCACAAAAATTGCATATTTCCTCAAATGTTGCTTCTAGCTGAAATGAATGAAATGACTGAAAATAATACTTCCAAAAAATATGCCTCATAATTTGCATTTTTGTTGCATAATTTGGTGCTCCATGCCGCTGCTAGTGCTGATAGTTTGCATTTTGCTGCATAATCTGGTCCTCCATGATGCTCCCACGTCCTTGAAATATTTTATCTGACGGAATGCATTATGTTTCTGGGTATAATCACACTCTTCAATGTTTTTTGTGTTTTCTCTTTCAGTTTCTTCTCACAATAGCCTCTCCCCTACCCTTTCCTCGAGACTAGTGCATTGATCTGCAAGTATCTTTGCCCCATGCATTATTGGCAGAAACCATTAGGGCTGCGATGTGTTTTGCTTCTAGGTTGTGATGTCTTGACCACAACCTTCTCCTGAAAACATAGAATCAGGGGGCTCTGAAAGCAATAGTAAGGAATGACCATAAAGCTGAGATCTAGGTATCTTCAATCTGCCCTACCTTGCATAGGTACATAATTGACATTTCCACCCATTTAACTGTGCCATTTTCCCTTCCTTACCCTCTGGTGCGATGCAGTCCTCATGTAGACAAGGTTTGCAAACCCTTCTTGGGTACAACATCACTTATTCCCACTTATAACAACCAAAGTGATGCAATATGCATCCGGAGACACTCGGGCAGATTTATGAAAATGGCGCTGCACCTAGTGCAGCACCACCTTTCTTTCGCCCCTTAATGCCACCCTAACGCCACCATGGTAACACCGTATTGAAAATACTGCACACCATGCCGGTAGTCAGGGTGATTAGTGTCATAATTTTTTAAGCTCTTAGCAGGCGTTAAAAAATGCCAATAACAATGGCACAAAGGAATATCATAGATTCCTTTATGCCATTTTTATGGCCCCCTCCAGCTCCGGAATGCACCCTTTGCATACATTATGCCTGCCGCAGGCATAATGTGGCACAATGGGTTACAAAGAGGCGCAATGCAAGCTTTGCACCACTTTGTAAATATGATGCAACATTTTTCCCCTTCCAACACCACATTAGCATCAAAAATATGACTCTAATGTGGCGCTGGACGGTGCAAGGCCGGCATAAGTCTGGCCCTCAGACCATTAAATTAACCCTGCCACTGGTACTCAACTGCCACTCAAGCAGGTACTGCATTGGTATCACAGTTGCATGCTTGAACACCTTCACGAGTATTGCTTCTGGCATTCACATGTACACCTTGACTGGTACCCTCACTGACAATGATCCTAGAAACTTGAAATGCTGACGTATGAACCAGGAGGCTTTGAGGCGCATGGAGAGTGAGGCACTGGGACAAACATACATAAGTATCTAGGGACAGACTTTGGGACAACTGGACACTGGGAGAGATATACTAGGGTGTTAAGATCCAGGCCCTTGGAAATTGGTATACCAATATGCAGAGACACAGACACACCCACACACCCGAGATGGGGGAAGGGTATACAACAGAACAAGAGACCAAAGCAAATGTAACTGCCTTTTAGTGTTTAGGTGCATTCACTTGAGAGCACCTAAAGAAACTACAGGGACTGGTCACAGAAATGTGAGTGTCGTCATGGAGGTGGTGTCTTTTTGGGGGTTTATTAAATCTCTCAAGACAGATCAGGTCCCCATCCTATGTGTTAAACATGCCCAGACCATACTCCCCACACACCCTATCACACACTAATGCTCTTAATCTTGCATCTCCATACAGAGGGTCAAGGATGCACTGAAATAGCAAACACCAATTCGTTTTAACATGGGCCATCGGGACACACAGCTTCTCATACACCAACATCTAAAATCTATAAAATAGAGGGCAATATTAGGTTTTCTTCTGTAGGCCCAAAGGTGCGAGGTCAACCAAGTAATAACAAGCATTTGAAATGCTATAGGTCTCGCATTTACTTGAGTTGGAGCTTTTGGCATTGTAAATTTGTAACCGGCTTCTTTTGCCACATGAATTGGTCAACCATGCTGCATATTGTGGTACTTTCCGAATCCACGATGATCATTACAAAGACTTCATAGCGGAATATAAAAGACTTTAGCAGAAAAGTTTCTGGAGTCGTGTGTGACTCGAAGTAAAGTGCTTCGACGCTCATCAAGGGTGGTAAACACTACGTGAATACAATTACAAATACGCTACATATGAGTCCATTCAATCATAATCTGTTCTAAAACACTCTGCAAAGGTGGGTAGGAAGCCCGGCCCTTGTCTAATTGCGAACGGGTATGCGTGGTGCACAAGTCAACAAAATGATGAAGGCAGGCGCATCACAGACATATTTGTTTTTTTTAATAGGTTAAACTCTAAATGTTACAGCATCTCTACACAAAATGTACATTTCTCCTCTCCCTTTCTGTGTTGTCCTTGTCAGTTTGCAAAACCTAAGCGCTCTGACACCCTCTGCTGGGTTGAGAGGTGCAACATAATAATAGATAATGGCTTCTGTTTCATAGTTTGCAAAGCGCCTAGAAGGTACAGCTCCTTCAGGGTCGTCTACTTGCCCAGAAATATGCTGGCAGCAAATCTCTGTAGCGCCGAGCGGCATCGTGAGCCTACCTAGCCTTAACAAGTCTGTGTTCTAATCCCAGTTTATTCACTTGATCAAAACAGTCGGGGCGGTACAAATTAGAACTGACTGAAGGTCAACGTTAAGCGCTGTATGAAGAGCACACTTGTATATTTACTTAGAAATCTTGCCAGCTGTTTAAAGAACCAGGTTTTTCCCTTAAACAGATTTTTCCAATGGTATTTCAAGTTAGAGGCACCCCAGCAATGAGAAGTGCAGCTCTCAGCGAGACAAAGCCCCTCTTCTATCTGAACAGTGAGAGCAAAGATACCACAGTGGTCACGGTTGCGTGCATGGCGTGTGCCCTTGTTTGCTTACAAGGCGCCCAAAGGTGTCGAAGATGTCACAAGCACGGTCACAATTGCAGGCTGTGTAGTGGGAACTGACTGCCGCAGATATATGGTGAATGTGAAAGCGTTGCCAGGCCGCTCTCTCGGCTTGGATTCCATGCGGAGGTGGGCTTGAAACTGCAAGAATTTGTGCCTCCCAGTCCACGGGAAGAGATTTTGTGTGAGAACCTGTTTGTCCCGGAGACTCTTAGAGGGAAACAGAGACAAACTGTATTAAACAGCACCTCGGGCCGGATTTCAACGAGAGGAGGAAGTGCTGAGGGGAGGTGACCCGCATAGGAATGTGTGAGGGAGGCTTGTACTGTCTACACAAGGGATCTGCTGTCAGTGTTAGTGTAGGGTTGTACTACTTCTGCCAGGACTGTGACTGCGCCTGTGCTGTGTGAGGGAGGCCCATACTGTATGTGTCAGAGGGGCTTGTGTGGTGTGTGTGCAACAATTACAAACGTTAGCGCATATAACCTTATTTGGTCTTCTATAATTTAATTGACAAGGGGATGCGTTAGAGATTTCGACTGGCCTTTTGACTGTGCTTAGAGTGATTCCACCATAAATCATGACTTCTCTGGAAATAAAACAACCAAAATGATAATCAACATCAAATTGCTTTGGAGTCATAGAGCTTTATGCACCATGACCCATTTGGCCATGAATAACCACAGTTCTTTTAGTGGTTAAAATGTTTATTTTCCTAGGTTAACAATGCTAATATCACATAGATTAGTCTCAGAATCAAATGGTATACATATACAAACAACACAGGTTGACCAAAACGCCTAAAGAATCTCACTTTAGCTAAGGCATTTGTAACTACCCCCTCGAGGGCTACAGTACAAATCAATAACAGTAATAACTGAAAGACAGAAACAGTATACATCCAGGCTCATCAGATGAACATAACCAATTCTTGGTTAATGATAGCTGTTAACATGTGGCAATAGTAACTAACCTTTAGATTAGAATAGCATGTTTGGGCTTCATGCAAAACAGTTTTAGTTTTAGTTAATTAGGAAAACATCTAACTATGGATCTATCAAAATAGCAGTTGGTACCTAAAGGTAAAATACAAATACAACATAAATGAATAATGTTTCAGTATATCTCTCCGCAATGAGGCAGCAAGATATACTCCCTCATTATGACCTTGGAGGTGAGTGATAAAGTGGCAGTAATACCGCCAACAGGCTTGTGCTAATTACTGCCAAATTATGACCATGGCGGTGATAACTCTCATAGACAGCCAATGTACCACACCGTTCGCTAGGGCGGAAACAACACTCACCACGGTGGTAGCCGCCATTAGCCAGGCGGAAGACAAAGTACCACCCACCATATTTTGACCCTTCAATCTGTCACGTTTTCCTGGGCGGTACAAATGCCATCAAAAGCCTGGCGGGAAACTCATCACAGAAGAGCAAAGACTCACCATCGGAGACACAGGGAAGAACAACGCCGCCATGGAACCGGAACTGCAAGTTTTCCCAATGCTCATTTACGTCATGCTCCACCAGTAACAGCAATGCCGACGAAGATGATGACGGTAAGTACAGCCGCCTAGCACACAAGAGAGGGAAGGAGGAAAATGAGAGTGACACACACACGCACAACACACACCCAACACACATACACACCATACACACAACCAGCTGCACATGAAAAACAATGGCACACAATACACGACACAATAATGCAAGGACAACAAAAATGCGGTAATGAGAATGTATTGATATAAACAACTACTAAATAAACCAATTGTATGAGAAACAGATATGTACAAATGTACACAAAGGGTCGCTGCCCAGTCCAATGTACTAAGGGCCCACATGGCCACAGGGCACAGTCCAAGGCCCAACTCGAATCCTGAATTCATCCGGATAGAACTCTGCAGGGACATCAGTTTGCAAGTGGGCAGGCACCTCAGGGGGATGGGGGTGGGGGCACCTCAGCCAAAGTCGGGAACAAGCCCACTGGTTCTGGAGGGGGCTCCAGGCCCATTACTCTGTGTGGGGAGTGCAAGGCCACAGTCTCTGGAGTGGATGTCTTTCCCACTGGTTCTGTAGGGGGCTTCATGCCATTACTCTGTGCTGGGGAGTACAAGGCCACAGTCTCTGGAGTGGGTTTCTTTCCCACTGGTTCTGGAGGGGACTCTATGCCCAATATTTTGTGCTGCTGAGTGCAAGGCCACAGTCTCTGGAGTGGGTGTCTTTCCCATGGTTTCTGAAGGGGGCTCGATGCCCATTATTCTGTGCTGAGGAGTGCAAGGCCACAATCTCTCAGGTGGGGAACATGCCCACTGCTCCTGGGGGAGCCCTTGTACAGCAGTCCCTGGCGGGTGGCCTATATGGCTTCCGCTGGTGGTGATGGCTGCACGGTGTCATCTGGCGGTGAGCGTTGTACAGTGTCAGCAGGTGGAGGTGCCTCCGGGGTAGCCTCTGCTGGTGATAAAAGGCTGAACTGTGGTGGCAGGTGGAGGTGCCTCCTGGGCAGCCTCTGATGGTGGTGAGGGCTGAACTTTGATGGCAGGTGGAGGTGCCTCCTGGGCAGCCTCTGCTGGTGGTGAGGGCTGAACTGTGGTGGCAGGTGGAGGTGCCTCCTGGGCAGCCTCTGATGGTGGTGAGGGCTGAACTGTGGTGGCAGGTGGAGGTGCCTCCTGGGCAGCCTCTGCTGATAGTGAGGGATGCACTTCCTCAGCTGGCGGTGGGGACCCAGTGACCACTGGTGGTGGTGGAGGTGTCACCCTGACAGCCTCCGCTGGATCCGAGGGCTTCTTCCCCTTCATGGCAGGAGGCGTGGGATTCTTACCCTTCCTGGCAGGGGTTGAGGGCTTCTTCTCCTTCATGGCAGGTTTTGCATGTTCCTTAGCCTTCCGGGCAGGAGTCAAGGTCTTCTTCCCCTTCATGGCAGGAGGTGTGGGATCCTTAACCTTCCTGGCTGGTGGAGTGCGATCCTTCACTGACATGCCACTACTACTAGGTGGTGCCATCACTATCCGCGTGGACTGTTTGGCTGAGATGCTGGTCTGGGTCATTGGGACCCTGCTCTTACAGGTGGGGGAGAGGGAAGAGGTCAAGTTGGGCAAGGAAAAGCTTCTTAGTGATAGAGGGGTGGGAGGATGGAGGAGGGATTGGAGTAGAAGTTGAGGGAGTGGTTGTAGGAGGTGTATGTCTGCTGAATTTGGGTGCAGGTGCATGGGCAGTGTGCTGATGTGAGGTGGATGACTGTTGGGTGTGTGAGTGCTTGCATTTGTGTCCTTTAGGAGGGGGGACAGACAGGGTGAGAGAGGACACAGGTGACGCGTGCATGGATGTTGTGGAGGTGTGTGTGCTGCTTGGTGTGGTGATGCTGGTGGTGGATGTTGATGCAGTGCTTGCAGCTGTGAGTGTGGACGAGATTGTGAGGGAGGTGGAGGAGGAGGAGGAGGAGGAGAGGGAGACAGTGGAGGAAGTGGATGTGGTTGTGTCTGCACCTGTCTGGTGCTTGATTGTGGGATCAAGTGTGGTGCCTGTGTTTGACTGTGCCACTCTTGGGTGTTGCCTTGTGTGCATGCTCGTCTGTATGTGTGCATGGGATGGGTTGGGGTTGAGGAGACTGGGACTGGGAAGTGGTAGTTGGAGGGGGGACTGTCGGAACAGGGACAATGGCTGCCATCAGAGAGGAGGCCAGAGCCGGAATCGATCTCTGTTGGACTGCCGATCCACTTTGGATGCCCTCCAGGAATGCATTGAATGCTGCATCTGGGATGCCAGCCCCTGGATGGCATTCACAATGGTTGACTGCCCTACAGAGATGGATCTCAGGAGGTCAATATCCTCCTCACTGAGGGCAGCAGGGCTTACTGCGGCAGGGCCTGAGGTTCCTGGGGCGAAGGAGATGTCCACCCTCCTGGATGAGCGGGCATGAGCAACTCGCTGAGGGGCTACTGGGAGGGCGGTGCTGGTACAGGGAGCTTCCATCAAAGTCAGTGTTGTCACCTCCTGTCTCCGTCGTGGTGCTCTGTCCATCATCTGTCCCACTGGTTCCATTGGTGTCGGTGGACTCTACCTCCTGGGTCCTGTGGGATGCAGCTCCCTCTGTCACCGGTGCCCCTACTCCTCCACCAGATGATGCTTAGGCACACATGGACAGGATGACAGAAGAAAAAAGGGGGGAGAGAGAAAAAGGAAACACTGAGTCAATTACTGCATCAACACTACAGTTAGCATACACAGCACCGTTACACACAGGGATCAGGCTTGAGCACTATGCATTGCACTGCCAGTGATTTTGCTAGATGCCACGGCAAGATGAGGGTCACACACCGCCAACTGCACCCCTACTGGGACCCACAAAGCCCTGATTGACATGGAATTCAAACAAGCTAGGTTACCTGCATTTGCCATACACACATTACCCTAGAGTTGAATCACGCTGCAATGTCTGGCCTGGCCTTAGGGGTTCCCACTAATTGACATCCACCACCCAGATCCCAAGCAAGCGGCCAATCATTGTAATAATGCCTACTGAATTCACCCCTTGAGCCTGCTTTGATGCCCTTGATCGCCCATCCAGCTCTGGTTAGGCCATGGCCAGTATGCGGGCCATCAGGGGGTTCAGGTTCCAACGGGCACCCCTTCCTTGTTGGGAGGGCATCCCCAGATGGGCCTCTGCGGTCTTCCGTGTGCAGCATCTCAGATCCTCCCACAGTTTCTGACAGTGGGTGCTCTGCATGCCATAGACCCAGAGGGTCCGCACGTCTTTGGCGATGGCATGCCATAATCCCTTCTTTTGATGGGCGCTGACCTGCAAAGGTAACACCATTAACCATACAGTCCAGCCTGTCACACACATTGCCCACCAATCCCGTTTCCATCACCATTGTCACATACATCGGCTGGCGCACACCGTGTACACCACCACAAGACATCCCCCCGATGACATGATGCTTGCACACACATCTCCATGGATCCTTCACACATGCATTGTGCCCAAGGTGTACTCACCTGTTGGTCTGGAGGCCCATACAGCAGTCCGTACTGGGGTAGGACCCCATCCACCAATCAGTCCAAGTCCCCTGAAGTGAAGGCAGGGGCCCTTTCCCTGTCATACCGGCCATGGTAGGTTCCAGGCACAGGTCACAGCAGCACATGCAGCTGTAGGTGTTCTCCTGTTGAAGGTCAGGAAACAAGTGAGGAATTAGATAGAAAATGGCGGTGATGTCCGCACGGGGTACACCGACAACTGCCGGCGCAGATCTCCTTTGGCCGCTGTACTCCATAGAGCACCATATTATCCAATGAGGAATTGCACGGTGGTGCAAGACTGCCTTCCGCCACGATGCCCAACGTCGGTGGAGTTACCTCACTTCCACCTCTCCCTACATACAGGACAGGCGGTCGTCATTTCATGGCGGCGGACAACGGTCATATCAACCTTGACTGAGTCACAGCCCAGATTAGCACATACCTCGCCATTCCCACTGTCCCATCACATAAATGAACTATGTACACTGAAGTTGTGGTTCCATTGTTCAAATTGTGACAGCCTACTCACTCTTGTGTCCCTTAGATACCTACCCCTGCAGATAAATAGGAGGAGGAGACATACCCCCTGTGTACAGAGCCCTTGTGGACTTGGCTACACTGGAGGCCAGGCACATTGTACTCACCTATAGACTGAATAGGGCCAAAATCTCTGAGCTGTGTGCCCAATTGGATCCATACCTGATATCTGCTATCCGTCATCCCACTGGGATCCCCCCATCTTGTGCAAGTGCTATAGGTGCTCCATTTCCTGGCAACTTTCTTTCCAAGTGACAGTGAACTTGGCAGCAGGGATGTTACAGCCAATGTTTTCAAATGTGCTGGCAAGAGTTTTGTCTGTCCTGGTGAAACACATGTGCAGCTACATAGCTTTCCCCCAGGTGGAAGATTTGACCACAGTGAAGGCCGGATTCTATGCAATGGGACATATAGGCAATATTATTGGGGCGATTGATGGAACACATATTGTGTTTGTCCCCCCTGCCAGAATGAACAGGTGTTCAGGAATCGGAAGAGTTTCCACTCACTGAATGTGCTAATGGTGTGCCTGGCACATCTTCTTCTCACGCGTCAAACCTACAGAGTATCACTTACTAATGTGATGGCACAACTACAGAGGCACAGGGTGTGGCTACTAGGTGAGCCTGAGTCCCCATGCAATGTATGTCAGTGTATGCCTTCAGAAGTTATCCCCATGCCATTGTGTAAGGCTAATGTTAGTCCCTCAATACTTGCAGGTGACTCTGGCTACCCAAACCTATTGTGGCTCCTGACCCGTGTGAGGAATGCCATAACAGGGCTGAGAATCCGTAAAATGATGCACATGGGCAAACCAGGTGGATCCTCAAACGTACCTTAAGCCTGCTGAAGGCCAGGTTCAGATGCCTCCATCTGACAGGTGGATCCCTGTGCTACTCACCCGAGATAGTAGTAGCATGCTGCATGTTGCATAACTTGGCCCTCAGACGACATGTGTCTTATCTGCAGGAGGAGGAGATTGGAAATGTCCCTGTGGCAGCAGTGGACCCTGAAGACAGTGAGGATGAGGAGGCAGAGAATGAGGATGTGGACAACAGAACATTAGTTATACGTGAATACTTCCAATGACACACAGGTGAGACAGTGCAAATGACCATTACTCTGACTATTGGTGTTTTCTGTGTGGCTGTAGCATGAAGACATTCACGTCCTTTGCATCTCAACTTATTGTCACCTATGGCTTGTCATTTTACAGATGTTGGTGATATAACAACTGTGTACTGATGTGCTGACTACAGACAGCTACAGGTCATTATTTCTATTCTCTCACAGTGTTCAGATCATTTGCACCAGATGTCACTGTTTCCATAATTGCACATTTTCACCACAATAAACACTATCACTCAAGTTGTGTTCAAGGGTGTTTATTTTAGTGCAAATTATAGATGGAAAAGTGCAATGGAATGGGGTGATGGTAGAGGTAAGTCCAGGGTATTGTACTAGTCTGTTTGTAGCACAGGTCCAGTGTCCAAGGGGCCATAGGAACTGGAGCAAAGGCATTTCAGAGTGGACCAGGTGACAGAGTGGGACACAAGGGGGTCATTCAGGAGGGTCTTGTTTCCTGGCAGTGGTCTTGGTCTTGGCAAGTGTCTCTGGCTTCTGTCTGGCTCGCAGGGAACGTTTGCGGGGTGGTTCACCTTCTGAAGGGGCAGGGGTGCTGGTGGCCTGTGGGTCCTGTGGCAGGACCTCCTGTCCACTAGCTGCAGCAGATGTGGAGGGCTGGTCAGTAGACTGGCTAGGGATAGGGGCATGCTGGTGTGCAGTCTATTCCCTCATGATGTTGGCATATCAGCCAGCACCCCTGCTATGGACACAATGGTGGTGTTGAGGGCCTACAAATCTTCCCTGATCTCCTGATTGTGTAGCTCCTGCAGCCGCTTGTTCTCCTGCATGTTGGTAAGGATCTGGCCCATCTTGTCCTGGGATTGTTGGGAAGCCCCAAAGACATTAGTGAGTGCCTCATGGAGAGTCGGTTCCCTGGGCCTGTCCTCCCCCTGGCGCACAGCTGTCCTCCAACCGTCCCTGTCCCCCTGTGCCTGTGTCCCCTGAACGGTGTGCCCATTACCACTGACCCCAGGACCCTGATTGTCTTGGGTGTGAGGTAGGGCTGGGGTCCCTGTACAGATGGGCACACTGCTGATTGACGTGTCCTGGGGACAGAGGTGTGGGGACGTTGGGTGGGTGCTGTGGTGTTGGGTACATTGGGGGGAGGCTCTGTGGTGGACTGGGAGTGGGATGGGGTATCCGACTGACCAGTGGACCCTTTTGGGCCAGGAAGTTCATCCAGATCCTGAAGTCCGGGGTTACTGTCATCACTGGGGGCATTTCTGTGGGGGGACTGGATAGTCGTGGCAGTTCCTCGCCGCTGGGATTGGCTGGGGCACCTGTGGGGATGTAAGTGATGTATTATGCTTCATGTCTGTGACATACTGTACATACCTAGCTTCCCCTCTATCGTTGCTATTGCCCTGCCACATTTGTTTGTGTATGGTGATGTATTGTGTGATTGTTAGTACTTCATGCTGCGCATGCTTTGGTGATGGGTGTGCATGCTGGGCTGGGAGGGCTGCCCATAAATTGGTATGGCATGCAGGGCTTGGCATTGGGGTTGGTCACATGTGTAGGTGCACTGTGTGGTTTGGAGTAGAGTGATGGGAGTCAGGGTGAGGGGGTGAGATGGCATGCAGCTATGCGGGTGATAAGTAGTAAGTATTGACTCACCAGTGTCCAGTCCTCCGGCTACTCCATTGAGTCCTTCAGGATGCAGGATTGCCAAGACTTGCTCCCCCCATGCTGTGATCTGTGGGAGAGGAGTTGGGGGTCCACGTGTGTCCTCTGGATGGCAAGCTGGTGCCTTGCTGCCAGGGAACGTACCTTCCCCCGTAGGTTGTTCCACCTCTTCCTGGTGTTGTCCTTTGTTCTTGGATGCTTTCTCATGGTGTTCACCCTGTCCATGATCCTCTGCCATAGCTCCATCTTCCAGGCAATGGGTATCTGCTGTACCTCTGCTCCAAACAGCTGTGGCTCTACCCTGACTATTTTCTCCACCATGACCCGCAACTCCTCAACAGGGGGTGTCCCTGGGGGCGTGGGAGGGCACCTCTGGGCTCCTTCCGAGCCCACAGGTCCCTTAACGCCTGCCTTTTCCAGGCGCTAAAAAACGGCGCAAAAGCGTCCGTACGTAATTTTTTTTGACCCGCCCACTCCCGGGCGTGAATTTTGCCCGGGAGTGTAAATACGGCGCACATGCCTCGGAGTCAATTTTTTAGACGGGAACGCCTACCTTGCATCTCATTAACGCAAAGTAGGTGTCCACGCTAAAAAATGACGCAAACTCCATGGACTTTGGCGCTAGACGCGTCTAACGCCAAAGTACAAATATGGAGTTAGTATTGCGTCGGAATTGCGTAAAAAAAAAATGACGCAATTCCGGCGCAAACGGAGTATAAATATGCCCCTAAGGGTGTCCAAGATACCCCACACCAAGACCCTGAAAAGTAGGAGTAAAGTTACCCTTCTACCCCAGAAAGACAGTAAAGTCGAGATAGGGGATTCCGCAAGGACAACAACTGACTGCAAAGTACTGAAGACGTGTTCCTGGACCTGAGGACCTGTAAAGGAAGGGGACCAAGTCCAAGAGTCACGCAATTGTCCGGGGGGGCAGGAGCCCACTAAACCCCGGATGAAGGTGCAAAAGGGCTGCCTCCGGGTGGAAGAAGCCGAAGATTCTGCAACAATGGAAGGTGCCAGGAACTTCTCCTTTGGTCAGAAGATGTCCCATGGCGTGCTGGAGGATGCAGAGTTGTTTCCATGCAGAAAGACCGCAAACAAGCCTTGCTAGCTGCAAGAGTCGCGGGTGAGGATTTTGGGTGCTGACAGGGCCCAGGAAGGACCAGGAGGTCGCCCCTCGGAGGAGGAGACAGAGGGGGCGCCCAGCAACACAGGGAGCCCATGCAAAAGCAGGCAGCACCTGCAGAAGCACCAGAGCAGGCACTTAGAAGATCTGAGGATGACGGTCGACTCAGAACAACAAAAGAGGGTCCCACGACATCGGAGTCCAACTCAGCGAGTTGGGTAATGCAGGAAGGAGTGCTGGGGACCTGGGCTAGGCTGTGCACAAAGGAAGTCTTGCAAAAGTGAGCCCGAGCAGCTGCAGGTTATGCAGTACACAGGATTACTGTCTGGCATGGAGAGGCAAGGATTTACCTCCACCAAATTTGGACAGAAGTGGAGTAAAGTGTCTCCACTGTACTGTCGGAGACACTTGGACCCAGCTCCTGTGTTCCAGGGGCCACACTCGTCAGGATGAGAGGGGACCCAGAGGACCGGTGATGCAGAAGTTTGGTGTCTGCGTCGACCCACAGGAGATTTCTTCTTGGCTTCCAGTGCAGGGTGAAGGCAGACAGCCCTCAGAGCATGCACCACCAGGAAACAGTCGAGAAAGCCGGCAGTTTGAGGCACTACAATGCTGCTGGTAGTCTTCTTGCTACTTTTTTGCGGAAATGCAGGATTCCTGGAGCAGTCAGTGGTCGATCCTTGGCAGAAGTAAAAGAGGGAAGTGCAGAGGAACTCTGGTGAGCTCTTGCATTCGTTATCTGGTGAGATACCCACAGGAGAGACCCTAAATAGCCCTCAGAGGAGGATTGACTACAGAGAAAGGTAAGCACCTATCAGGAGGGGTCTCTGATGTCACCTGCTGGCACTGGCCACTCAGAGCTGTCCATTGTGCCCTTACACCTCTGCATCCAAGATGGCAGAGGTCTTGGACACACCGGAGGAGCTCTGGGCACCTCCCCTGGGAGGTACTGGTCAGGGGAGTGGTCACTCCCCTCTCCTTTGTCCATTTTTTGCGCCAGAGCAGGGCTGGGGGGATCCCTGAACCGGTGTAGACTTGCTTATGCAAGGAGGGCACCATCTGTGCCCTTCAAAGTATTTCCAGAGGCCAGGAGAGGCTACCCCTTCCAGGCCTTTCACACCTATTTCCAAAGGGAGAGGGTGTAACACCCTCTCTCAGAGGAAATCTTTTGTTCTGCCTTCCTGGGACTGGGCAGCCCAGGCCCCAGGGGGGCAGAGACCTGTCTGAGGGTTGGCAGCAGCGGTAGCTGCAAAGAAAACCCCGGAAAGCTGGAGTCCCGGGGATGCATGGAATTGTCCCCCCAATACCAGAATGGTATTGGGGTGACAATCCCATGATCCTAGACATGTTACATTGCCCTGTTCGGAGTTACCATTGTGAGGCTACATATAGGTATTGACGTATATGTAGTGCACACATGTAATGGTGTCCCCGCACTCACAAGGTCCGGGGAATTTGCCCTGAACAATGTGGGGGCACCTTGGCTAGTGCCAGGGTGCCCACACACTAAGTAACTTTGCACCTAACCTTCACTAAGTGAGGGTTAGGCATATAGGTGACTTATAAGTTACTGAAGTGCAGTGTAAAATGGCTGTGAAATAACGTGGATGTTATTTCACTCAGGCTGCAGTGGCAGTCCTATGTAAGAATTGTCTGAGCTCCCTATGGGTGGCAAAAGAAATGCTGAAGCCCATAGGGATCTCCTGGAACCCCAATACCCTGGGTACCTAGGTACCATATACTAGGGCAGTATAAGGGTGTTCCAGTGTGCCAATCAGAATTGGTAAAATTAGTCACTAGCCTGCAGTGACAATTTTAAAAGCAGAGAGAGCATAAACAGTGAGGCTCTGGTTAGCAGATACAGTGATACAGTTAGGCACCACACAAGGAACACATACAGGGCATACTTTATGAGCACTGGGGTCCTGGCTAGCAGGATCCCAGTGACACAGGCAAAAACAAACATACACACAAGTAAAAATGGGGGTAACATGCCAGGCAGGATGGTACTTTCCTACACCAGGAAGATGGAGCTATGGCAAAGAATTGTGGACAGGGTGAAAGCCGTGGGACAGCATCCACATGCAAGGAATGACATCAGGAAGAGGTGGAACGACCTACAGGGGAAGGTACGTTCTGTGGCAGCAAGGCACCATGTTGAGGACTCACGGTTGACTCCTACCTACTCCCCACAGCTCACAGCATGGGAGGAGCAAGTCTTGGCATTACTGCATACTGAGGGACTCACTGGAGTTGCTGGAGGACTGGACACTGGTGATTCAACATTTACTACTTATCACCCCCCAAACCTGCATGCCATCTCACACTCTCACCCTCACTCCCATCACTCCACTCCATCCCAGACACTGCACCTACAAATATGACTAATCCCAATGTCAAACCCTGCATGCTATACGAATGCATGGACAGCCCTCTCAGCCCTGCATGACACCCATCACCAAAGCGTGCACAGCATGGAGAACTAACAATCCCACAATACATCACTATACACAAGCAAAGTTGGCAGGGCAACAGCAACGATAGAGGGGAAGCTAGGGATGTACAATATGTTACAGACATGAAGCATAATACATCACTTACGTCCCCACAGGTTCCCCAGCCAATCTCAGCGGAGAGGAGGTGCTACGACTAATCAGTCCCTCAACAGAAGATGCCCCCAGTGATGACAGTAATTCTGGACTTCAGGATCTGGATGAACTACCTGGCCCATCGGTCACCCCAGCCCACTCCCAGTCAACCACAGAGCCTCCCCCATCAGTATCCAACACCATAGCACCCACCCAGCATCCCCACACCTCTGTCCCCAGGACACGTCAATTAGCAGTGTGCCCACCTGAATAGGAACCACAGTCCACACCTCACACCCAGGACAATCAGGAACCTGGAGCCAGTGGCAGTGGGCACACCGTTCAGGGGACACAGGCACAGGGCAACAGGGACACTGGGAGGACTGCTGTGTGCCAGGGGGAGGTCAGGCCCAGGGAACCAACTCTCCAAGAGGCACTCACCAATGTCCTGGGGGCCTACCAACAATCCCAGGAGACGATGGGCCAGCCAGATCCTTACGAACATGCAGGAGAACAAATGGCTGCAGGGGGAACACCATCAGGAGATCAGGGAGGACTTGTAGGCTCTCAGCACCACCATGATCTCCATAGCAGGGGTGCTAGCAGACATGGCCAACATCATGAAGGAATGGACAACACACCAGTGGGGCCCTACCACTAGCCAGTCTATTGACCAGCCCTCCAGCTCTGTTGCAGCTAGTGGGCAGGAGTCCCCGCCGCATGACCAACAGGCCACCAGCACCCCTTCCCCTGCAGAAGGTGAACCACCCCGCAAACGTTCCCTGTGACCCTGACAGATGCCAGAGACACTTGCCAGGACCAAGACCACCGCCAGGAAATGAGACTCTCCTGATTGTCCCCCTTGTGTCCCACCCTGTCACGTTGTCCTCTTTGAACTGCCTTTTCTCCCCTTCCTATAGCCCCTTGGACACTGGACCTGTGCTACAATCAGAGTGAAACAATACCCTGGAATTTCCTCTACCATCACCCCATTCCATTGCACTTTTCAGTCAAATATTTGCCCTACAATAAACACCCTTGAACACAATAAGAGTGCCACCATTTTATGTGTTGAAAATGTGCATTTATGGGAACAGTCACATCTTGTGCAAATGATCTGAACACTGTGATAGCATACAAACAATGACCCACAGCTGTCTGCAGAAAACACATCAGGACACTGTGGTCATATCACCAACATCTGTAGAAGGACAAGCCATAGGTTACAATAAGTTGAGATGCAAAGGACGTGAATGCCTTCATGCTACAGCCACACAGATAACATCAATAGTCAGAGTAATGGTCATTTGCACTGTCTCACCTGTGTGTCATTGGAAGTATTCATGTATAACTGATGTTCTGTTGTCCACATCTTCATCCTCTGCCTCCTCATCCTCACTTTGCTCAGGGTCCACTGCTGCCACAGGGGCATCTCCAGTCTCCTTCTCCTGCAGAAAAGGCACATGTCATCTGAGGGCCAGGTTGTGCAACATGCAGCATGTCACTACCATCTGGAAGACCTTCTCGGGTGAGTAGCACAGGGATCCACCTGTCAGATAAGGGCATCGGAACCTGGCCTTCAGGAGACCAAAGATCCTCTCAATTATTCTCCTGGTTTGCCCATGTGCATCATTATAACGGTTCTCAGCCCCTGTCCTGGCATTCCTCACTTGTCAGGAGCCATGATAGGTTTGGGTAGCCAGAGTCACCTGCAAATAGTGAGGGACAAAATTTAGCCTTCCACAATCCTATGGGGATAACACTTGAAGGCATACACTGACACACAGTGGGTGGGGACTCTGGCTCACCTATTAGCCACACCCTGTGCCTCTGTAGTTGGGCCATCACATTTGGGATGCTGCTATTCCTCAGAACAAAGGCGTCATGCACAGACACAGGACACTTGGCACACCATTTGCACATTCAATGAGTGGAACTCTTGCGATTTCTGAACACCAGTTCATTCTGGCAGGGAGGGACAAACACAATATGTGTACCATCAATCGCCCCAATAATATTGGGAATATATCCCATTGCATAGAATCCAGCCTTCACAGTGGGGAAATCTTCCACATGGAGGAAAGAAATGTAGTTGCACATGTGTTTCACCAAGGCAGACAATACCCTTGCCAGCACGATTGAGAACATTGGCTGTGACATTCCTGCTGCCAAGCCCACTGTCACTTGGGAAGAACCAGTTGCCAGGAAATGGATCACAGTTAGAACCTGCACAAAAGGGGGGATCCCAGTGGGATGACGGATAGCTGATATCAGGTCAGGCTCCAATTGTGCACACAGCTCTGTGATTGTGGCCCTGTCCAGTCTATAGGTGAGTATAATGTGCCTGTCCTCCAGTGTAGCCAAGTCCACAAGAGGTCTGTACACGGGGGTTTGTCTCCTCCTCCTATTCATCCGCAGTGATAGGTATCTAAGAGACACAAGAGTGAGTAGGCCATCAAAATTTGAACAATGGAACCACCACTTCAGTGTGCATACAGCATTAATGTGATGGGACAGTGGGAATGGCAATGTATGTGCAGTTTTCGACAATGACACAGTTATGGAAGATCTGTATGTAGTCTACCACCATGAAATGGTGACCACCTGTCCTGTAGCTAGGGACAGGTGGATGTGAGGTAACTCCGCAGACATTGGGCATTGTGGTGGAAGGCGGTCGGTGGTGATGGTGCACACCGCCACAGATGTGACCGCCATTTTCTGTCTATAACCTCACTTGATTCCTGACTTTCCACAGGAAAACACCTACACTGCGTGTGCTGCTGTGACGTGTGTCCGGAACCTACCATGGCCCCTGTGACCGGGGAAAGGGCCCCTGCCTTCACTTTGGAGGAGTTGGAGCACTTGGCGGATTGGTTCCAACGCAAGTATGGACAGCTGTATGGGCTTCCTGATCAACATGTAAGTACACCCTGGGCACCATGCATGTAGGAAGGTTGCATGGAGATGTATGTGCAGGCATCATGTCTTTTGGGGGATGTCTGTAGGTAGTGTACATGGTGGGCGCTGGGCGATGTGTGTGTGTTGTGCATGTGTGTGTCACTCTCCTTTTCCTCCCTCCCTCCCTTGTGTGGTAGGCGGTTGTACTCACCATCGTCGTCTTCGTTGGCATTGGTGTTCCAGGTGGAGCATGGCAAAGAAGAGCATCGGGAAGACTTGAAGTTCCAGTTCCATGGCGGCATTAAGCTTCTCTGTGTCTCTGTTGGTGAGTCTTTGGTCTTCTGTGATGTGTTTCTGCCAGGCTAGTGATGGTGTTAGTACTGCCCCGGAAATCGTTGCGGTGTGGTGTGTCACAATGTGGTGGGCGTACCTGTTCTTTCTCCTGGCTGTTGATGGCTACCGCCGTGGTGCATGGTGTTTACGCCCTGGTGAATGGTGTGGTACATTGGCTGTCTATGGGAGTTATCACCGCCATGGTCATAATTTGGCGGTAATTACCGCCAGCCTGTTGGCGGTATTACCGCCACTTTAACAGTCACCGCCAATGTCATAATGGCCACCATAGTCTCTTCGTCAGATGGACATCCGTCTAGTCAGCATCAGCAATGGGACACTGGAAGGGAATGGTTAAGCCACAGGGACTCTAAGTTAACTGAACCATTTAAGAAGCAATATCTAAGGGAACAGCATTCAGCATTAAAGATTTAAGCAAATAAGTCAAGGGTAGGAAATAAATCATCAGGAACTGTTCAGCTCCTTGGACAGATTATAATAAGCGCAAAAGTGAGAATGAATGAATGACTGCTTCTGCTCTGTTCAGTCGTGCCATTGTTCAGAAAATCGTACATTTACATTTAGTCCAATGATCACTACTCTATACATCTAAAATATAACTAAACAGTCTTTCACATGTTGATGATTGGCTCCTCTTCTCCTGTTCCCATCATCAGGTTTGTCAGGTAACAAATTTGTTGCAATCCTGGCTGTAGTCAGTGCAGCCATTGTTCAGTTCTGGGAACATCTTCTCACATGTCATGCCTACAAAGTATCACTTTCTAATGTAAAACATTCTAACAGGCAGTTCTCATGAGAAAGTCTAATGCATTTACAAATCGCTTGGTGAACTCTGTGTCAACAAAGAACAATTTATATTCTCGACTTTTACAGAACACGCACATTTGGGCCCATATTTATACTTTTTGACGCTAAACTGCGCTAACGCAGTTTAGCGTCAAAAAATTTAGCGCCGTCTAACGCCATTCTGAAGCGCCATGCGGGTGCCGTATTTATGGAATGGCGTTAGCCGGCACTAGCAGACCGGCGCTGCCTGGTGTGCGTGGAAAAAAACCACGTAGACCAGGCAGCGCCGGCGTAGGGGGAAAATGGCGTTAGGGCGTTTTAAAATGGGGCAAGTCAGGTTGAGGCAAAAAAATCGCCTCAACCCGATTTGCGCCATTATTTTCGACGCCCAGACGCCATTTAAATGACTCCTGTCTTAGTAAAGACAGGAGTCATGCCCCCTTGCCCAATGGCCATGCCCAGGGGACTTATGTCCCCTGGGCATGGTCATTGGGCATAGTGGCATGTAGGGGGGCACAAATAAGGCCCCCCTATGCCACCCCAAAAAAATTAAAAAATAT